>NW_005348421.1:0-1068 GCF_000412655.1 Myotis brandtii | reverse complement strand
AATACCTTAATCAATAAAGAAAAATTTTTTTAAAAAGAATGTACTTTGGTGTTATCAACCCATTTTACACATAAGAAACTAAATCTTTCAATAAAGATCTCAGAGCTTTTAAGAAGGAAAGCCAAATGACTAGTGTGTCATCCCTAGCCAGTTACTTGGTTTCTACTCTTTAATAAAATGGTAAAGCTTATTATCAATAGCCCCCACTTCCATCCCCTATGATAGATCTTTTTCAGTAAGCATGTAGCTGAAACAACTCTCTCACCCACATATAAAGTCTTTCTCATGTAGTCTGGCTGGTGTGGCTAGTTATTTGGAACATTGTCCCATACACCAAACGGTAGCAGGTTTGATTCCGGTCACATACCTAGGTTGCAGGTTTAATCCCCATGTCAGGGCATGTGTGGGAGAGAACCAATCAATGTTCTCTCTCAGGTGTCTGTCTTTCTCTCTCCCTCCCTCTCCCTTCTTCCCTTCCTCCCTTCCTCTCTCTAAATAAGAGACTTTATTTAAAAATTAAATAAAGTATTTCCCATATATCCCAGCTAAAAATGTGTTCTCATTCTCTTTCCTGTTTCTCTCTCCCCCTTCCTTGCTTCTCAGAAGTTCTCCTTGAATGTGCCGCACCTACCCACCCATTCATTCATCCCTTTTGGGCACTGATTGTATACCAGGAACCATGCTGAAGATACAAACTGTAAAAAGTCATAGTCCCATCATTCAAATGTTCATTCTAGACATGCAAGCATGAGTATGATAGGGATATACAGCATAGAAATAGCACAGATCAATTCTGCCTTAGGGTGGAAGTTCAATGGTCACAGAGGCTTTAAGGAGGTAGTGACCCTTGACTGATTCTGAAGAATAATTGCAAAAATACAAGATGAACAAGGAGGAGAAGGGCATCTTAAGGACAAAAAAGTGACAATGAATGACGCTACCAGAATACCTCATGTGATTCAGACTAAAGTGGGTCCTCGGGTTACGTGGGATATTCATTCCTACCGTGCGGCATAACACGATTTTCGCCATAAGTCGGAACGCACCTACATAAGCACCTACGTCACT
>NW_005348420.1:0-361 GCF_000412655.1 Myotis brandtii | reverse complement strand
ATTTTTTCATATTTTTTCTACATTCTATTTTTATTGTTATTGTTATTTTATCTTATTTTTTTCTTTTTTTTAACCCTTTTCTTCCTCACTTCTCCATGTTTCATCCTGTTTTCTCTTATCCTGTCCCCACTTTAGTTAAAATTGATCTTCTTCATCTGCTTTATTGACATATTGTTATTACTGTAGTCTTTGTTGGCTTACTCATATATCTAATTTCCTCTTTCTTGCTCCAAGTTCGTGCACCTTTCTTCTTTCTCTTTCTTTACTAGTCAACTTCTTTTAATGCTTATTTTCCCTGTCCCCTCTTGCTCTCTTTTTCTCCTTATTGTTTAATTAGTTTTACTCACTAAACTCAAGCCTA
>NW_005348419.1:0-334 GCF_000412655.1 Myotis brandtii | reverse complement strand
TCTGTGAGGATCAAATGAGATTGAGGCACGGAAAAACGCTTCACAAACATTTGTTTAAACTGTAAAATGTTTCCACCTGGCTTAAAGCAAGTCAGGTTTCTGGGCTGAAGAAATTCCAAGGAGGCTAGTTGCTAGGGAGAGGATACCAGGTGTTGCTACGTGATGTCATTACCTGGCACCCACAGTGACCTTTTTGGGCAAGGCTGGGCTATGGGCTGCATTTTGCGCCATGAGGTCTCGGCAACTTCAGCAGCGATTTGGTGGGCTCTCATTACGGGGTGGTGGTGGGGCCTGTTTCCACTTGGGGGAAGCTGAGTGTTGATTTGTCGGCACC
>NW_005348418.1:0-236 GCF_000412655.1 Myotis brandtii | reverse complement strand
TCCCTCTCCCTTCTGCTCTGAAGTCAATAACAATATTATTTTTTTTAAATCTGAGGACAACGACGTCTCTGGGAAGAACGTTTTGGATAGTGACAAGGTCTTGCTTCTCTGTCCCACATAATGTGCTTCCGGCACACGGTCCTATTGGTGGCGACATCGTCCCCGAAGCGGGGGTGCAGGTGCAAGGACAAGACCGCACGCCGTCTCCACGCTGCCGGGGGCGCTGCCTGCGGATG
>NW_005348417.1:0-878 GCF_000412655.1 Myotis brandtii | reverse complement strand
TCTGTAAAAAAATCAATAAAATACATATTTTAAAAAACTGAGAATAGAGTTGACAAATAATGGCCCAGAGAATTGGTCACTAACAGGGGTGATTAGTGCCACGTAGGAGAAATCGGGGTCTTCAGGGACCCACCCCCAACTGGGGAGCCTCGGGGGCCTCTTCTCCCAGAAATGACCCAGGAGATTTGATAACTCCTGACCTTCCTGCTTTTGTCTTAGGACCTTCCTTTTTGAGTCTAGGGTCCTCGTGGAGGCTACACTGGGAGGAAATAGCATTGCCAGTCTTCTCTCCAGAGAGAAACCTCTGCTTCCTCCTGAACAGGGACCAATACTATCCTTGCTGCCCAACAGCCAGAGCTCCAGGCACCACGTCGGAGCTCCTCGCTGCTCCCCAGGCACGGACCACGGTGGGTCTTCCGGGAAGACACATTGGAGGCATGCCAACCTACGGGCTGCTCCCCATTGTGGCTTAAAAGTCCCCATGCCATCTGGGGTCACACATGGAAAACCTTCCAGAGAAGGTCTGCTTCCAAAGGAGACAGCATCCAGCAGCCTCAGAGGCCTGACCAGCCTTGGAAGACAGTGGGCCCTTGGAAGACAGTCTCGGCCAACAGCACTGGGCTGCCTGCCCACCCAGAGCAGCTACTTGGCACCCAGGTGGGAATGTCTCTCTCCCACATGCCCCCCACCGAGGCCTGCTGGGCCTGCTGAAAGGAAGCCGCTCTCTGGCCACACTCCTGCCCCCCTATTCCAGCCACGCTGCAGTCTCTCCAGTGGTCACAAATCAAGACATATGTGCACACAAGCAGGCATACACACAGGTAAAACACATGCACACATGGACATGCACTCGGGTGCACACACAGACGTATGCATGC
>NW_005348416.1:0-366 GCF_000412655.1 Myotis brandtii | reverse complement strand
CCCTCCTTCCCTGGCACCACACCCAGTCCCCTAGGCGCCTCTCCATTTCTCTCCTCCCTTTCCTCCCTCTTTATTTCCCATCCCTCCCTTACCCTCTTTCCTGCTGCCCCCACCCCTCTCCCCACCTCCTCCCTGCAGTCTCAGCCTCCTGTCTCCAGTTCCTCTGCACCTATTTCCTAATCCCCCAACACCCCCCCCCCAACCCCCAGCAGTCTCCTCATCGCTGCCTAGACCCTAGGGACAGTCTGGGGAAGGGAGCGAAGCTTGCAGGAGCCAGGGGCCTAGGGGAGGAGGTCGAAATGGGTGGCGCCGGGAAGGAAGCGCGACCCTAGGCTGCTGGGCTCCCACAGAACAGCTTCGACTCCA
>NW_005348415.1:0-726 GCF_000412655.1 Myotis brandtii | reverse complement strand
CTCCCCTCCCACCTCTCCTGAAATCAATTTAAAAAACGTATTAAAAAAAAAAAGAAGTATGATGTGAGCCTGCTGCTTTGATAAAATAGACTGAGGCAGAGAGAGTATCTGGTGTAGTTCCAGGATTGGGGTGGGGTCTCAGAACCAACCTAGAAGTACGTGCTCTCACGAACTGTCAGTGCCACTAGGAGGCGCTCGAGGCCTTTTGCACAAATGGAGGTCCAGCGAATACCTGCGAGGGCAGCCTCTTGGGGGAGGTGAACGGGGTAAAGGCAGCGGAAGTGGTGGGGCTGTCTGGAGGGGGTGGGGCTTGTCCCCAGGAGAGTGAGCTGAGGGAGGGGCAGATACCAGCCTCCAGGGGCACAGAGTCCTCTGGTGAGGAAGAGGCGCAGAAGAGCAGACCAACACAGAACAAGGAACGAGGGACAGGGTGACAAGAGACAGAATTGAGTGGGGACTAGGAGTCTAGAGCGAGGAGGGGTTCTGGGTGTCAGGACAGGGAGGCCAAGGCTGGAGCCAAGGGCTTGACGGGCCCCTCTCCAGTGAAGAAGGGACAGGGCAGGAGGGGGTCAGGTCTGCAGAGGTTCCTGGACAGAGATGGGCAATGACTGAGGGCTTGGCATGGGGGGCGGGCAAGCAAGATTGAGGGATCTGGGGTGCAACTGAGGGCAGGGTTTCCTGTATCCAACTAAGAGCTGGGGATCCAGGCAGGTGGCTCTCAAAGGA
>NW_005348414.1:0-974 GCF_000412655.1 Myotis brandtii | reverse complement strand
AAGCCTGCAACCCAGGCATGTGCCCTGACCAGGGATCTAACCCGTGACCTTTTGGTTCATGGGATGATACTTAACCAACTGAGCAACTGAGCCACTCCAGCTGGACAGCCCAAACTTAGATCTTGAGTCAGATCTCTCTGAGTTTTAGCTTTCACATATCTGATTGCCTCTTTGACATGTCCATCAGGATGCTTCATAAGCACTTCAAGACAACACAAAAATAACCAATTTCATAACCTCCATTCTGAAACCTGCCTCTCCTCAAGAGACCTACCTCTCAGTAACTGGGACCATCCACCCACATATTCCAACTTTGGACTATTTAAAAACTTTATTTACTCCAACTGCCACACATTTGTCAAATCTGGCTGCATTTCTTTATTCTCACTACCGCAAATGTATTATTGCTAACGACAATAATGCCCTCACCCCCATTTTTCATTCTGTTTTCAAGCAAATCCATTCTACATAATGTAGCTCCATCTGACTTTTAAAAAAACAACCAGAAATTATGCCACTTTTACGACTTCTTATTGCCAGATTGTAAAAGAAATGTTCAAGGTTTACCAAGCCTTTCATGGTTTGGTCCCTAATTCATTACCTACCAATTTCATTTCTACTCCAGGTATCAGCCACATGGCTCTTCTTTCAACTCACTGAAACCACCACTCAGTTGTCTGCCTTAATCATATGTGCTGCACCCTCTGTGCTACACCTCACCCACCCCACCTCTACTAGCCTCTCTTGTTTCCAACTCTAATTTCTTTTCCATGCCTCAGGCTAAATGTCACTCATCAGGGATATCTCCCATTATTCACCTCTTCCCCACTATAGCATAAATTCGACCTCATTTTACTTTTCCACGGCACTCTGAATGTCTCCTTTGTGATGGTCACCGTCTTCATAATTGTCAGGAAGTGAATCTATTCATGTGCCCGCATAGTTAGGGATTTCAGGGAAAATTTGGCTAGGAC
>NW_005348413.1:0-499 GCF_000412655.1 Myotis brandtii | reverse complement strand
CTCCTTATTGGCTGTGGGTGCCCCCATCTTTGAGGGCGGGACAGTCAATTAGCAGATTCCCTCCTTATTGGCTGTGGGTGCCCCCATCTTTGTGAGGGCGTGAGGGTCAATTAGCATATTCCCCTTTATTAGATAGGGTGCCTTGTCTCTCCCCTTGAAAAAAATGTCGTCAAAGTGTGACTTGCAGTTTCATAAGGGAGGCACTGTCACTGCGTTCCACAGCTGTTTACTCTGGAAAACAACCACTTCGCACCGACTTACTGAGACCTGATGGCATTTCCCTTCTAACAGGAGGGAAGCCTCAGGCCATTCACGCTGCTCTTTTGCTCACATATCAGCTCCTTCCCAAACCACGCGTCGCTCCTGGACATGCATGAAGGATGCACGTGACGTTCGAGGGTCTGGAGGCGGGCGGGACGAGGCCAGGAGAGGGGCCGCCGTTGCTCTGAGCAGGGTGTTCAGGAGAAGCCGTGTGTGTGTGTGTGTGTGTGTGTGTGTG
>NW_005348412.1:0-956 GCF_000412655.1 Myotis brandtii | reverse complement strand
TCTCCCTTCCTCTCTGAAATTAATAAAAATGTATTTATATAAAAAAAGAAGTAACCAGAGCTCTTTGGAAAAGTGGCTGATTCTAGGGCAGGTGCAGAAAATCTACAAGATGAGCCTGAAACCATTCAACACACTGGGACCTACAATACCTTGGTCTGATCATCTTTTCACCACTCTTCATATTGTTGATTTCCTTTTTTTTTTTCAATCAGTTTTGATTCTGTGGAACATCTTATCATTGCTACCTTGCACATAACCTTGGCTCTTTTTTGCTCTTATCTCCTTGTATTAACATAGCCAAATTCCAACCATGGTTAATTACAACTTTCCATCTACTTTGCTTGCTTCCAGACTGTTAAATGCGGCTAAATAAAAATACCCAAACATGCCAATTGGTTTTACTTTCTATGATTACTAATCTCAAATGAGTTCTTACTGGTATATTTTCCTAGTCTACTGACTCTTCCACTCTTCTAGGGTTCTCTTTCATACTTTCTTTTCTCAAATCTTAGAATCTAGAATCAGACTGCCTAGGATGACATCCAGGCTTTGTCCCATACTAGCTGTGGTATGTTCCTTAACCTCTTCACACCTCAGTTTACTCATCTGAAAAATGGGCATACTAATAACTACTTCATACAGTTGTGCTTAAGTGAATCATGCATGTACACTACATAGAACAGTCCTGGCTTATAGTAAGTGCTGAAGAAAAGGAAGTTAGCTTCCTGTTGCACAGAGAGAGTGGTCAGACTCAGAAAACAACTTTTACATGTTTCTGCCACCTCGAATACAAATACATTTGTAACAATGCCATACACACACTGTTTCCTCTGTCTATGTGTGAACTTAATGATTGGTACATGTTCTATTCACTTTTTTGAAACATTTTAATTGGTGTCAGAGAGTAAGGGAAAGGGATAGAGAGATAGAAGCTTCAATGATGAGAGAGAATCATT
>NW_005348411.1:0-370 GCF_000412655.1 Myotis brandtii | reverse complement strand
GTGGTGCTGATGAGTTCCTAGAAGAGGCTGCTCTCCCTTTTAAGATGGTGTGGGCTCTGTCCCTAAGTCCAGCAGTCCAGGGAGTGCCTGCAGTGGTAGTAGTCTCTCTCTGTCCAAGAGAGCCTGGTCTGCCAGCCCCTGCTATTCCTGCTGGATTTAACTCTCCCTCCCTCACTCATATACACACCACACACTCTCCTTTCATCCCCTCACTCACTCACATCCTCTCCGTCACCTCCGTCCTGCCAGCCACCATCTTTTCCTTGGGCCTCTGGGACTTTCTTGTTGCTCTCTTTTTATTTAAGTTGTAGGCTTAGATAATTTTTTACCATGTTTTCTTCTTTTTTGAGGTAGGCCTGTAGAGCTATGA
>NW_005348410.1:0-515 GCF_000412655.1 Myotis brandtii | reverse complement strand
TGACACGCCGAGCTCAAAAGGTTCACCATCACTGCGAGGTGTGCAGAAGGCAGTGGATTGTTGATTCTCCCTCATCATTGATGTTTCTATCACTTTCTCCCTCCCCCTTCCTGTCTGAAATAAATAAAAATATTTTTTAAAAATGTTAAAGGTGGTTTATCTTGCTAGAGCTGAGGGTGTACACATGCAAGTAAAATGAAATGAATGGTGAAGGCATAGAGTCAGGGGAACAAAGAACTTAAGGTAGAGGAGAGGGGAACTGGAGACAGATGTGTGTTCCCATCAGATCTCATTTTATGTAGAAAAAGAAGAACACCAAAGGTATGGGTTTAGAAGAAAGGGAGATCAGGGCCCAGAAAGCCATTAGCCCATTAACATCCAGAAAAGAGAAACATATGTATGTTGGTATAAAGCCATAATTACCTGGAAGAAGTAAGATAAGACAAAAGCAACTATTCCACATGTTTCCTGATCCTGACCTTGTATATTCACTTATTTCAGCATGATCTCATTCA
>NW_005348409.1:0-505 GCF_000412655.1 Myotis brandtii | reverse complement strand
TCTCCCATTGATAACTATCTTCAGCATTCAGTAAGAACTTGGCAAATATTTTTGTAGGAGAAGGAAGCTCTGTAGTTAATCTTTCTTTTCTTCCTTTTCCCCCTTCTTCATAGCTTCTCCTCCCTTTTCTGATCTTTGTGTGTCTTGGTTCCTATTTCCTCCTCTCTCTATCTGACTCTCTCTGTGTCTCTTTGTCTCCTATCTCTTTGCTTTCTCCATCTGCCTGTCTCTTCACATATTTATTATGTGTTGCCACATGCCAGGCATTGGATTATGGGTTGGGGATTATAAAGGTTACAAAGAAGACAGCTTATGCTTTCCAGAGTTCTCAGGATAGGATAGGGGTCGCGAGGAAGAAAATGACATGGAAAATGTCGGAACAGCAACCAATAGAGGTATAAACAAGATGTTATAGTAGCACAAAGAAGTTTTTAACTCTGTCTGAAAAGATCAGGATGGAGTTAGATTTGAATTAAGTCTTTAAGCATAGCAGGAGTTTTCCAGG
>NW_005348408.1:0-1604 GCF_000412655.1 Myotis brandtii | reverse complement strand
ATAATATTGGTTGTCACCTGGGAGGAGACACAGTGATTGTGGACAGAGGTAAGAGGGAGATTTTCTGCTTTGTTACATCTTTTGAATTTTTGAATCATATGAACGCATTAACTATTTTAAATTAATATTTAAAATCAAGCCCTGGCCAGGTAGCTCCGTTGTTTAGTGTGTTGTCCCGATACGCCAAAGTTGCGGGTTCAATCCCTGGTCAGGGCACATATGAGAACCAACTAATGAATGAATAAATGAGTGGAACAACAAGTTGATGTTTCTCTCTCTCCCTTCCTGTCTCTCTGAAATCAATTTTAAAAATTAAAATCAATTAAAAAATTATAAATTCACAATAGTCAAAGATTCAATTTTCATAATAGCACTTCATATGTGGGTAGATAGATACTGAATAAACATGTTTAAATGATTTTACCTATGCCCTTTTATCAATAGTGACAAAGTTTATGTGGGGATTAAAACTAGGGGACTAAATTTAGAAAATAACCATATACATCAGAACATATACACCAAAGGAAGAACCTCCTCCTCAGTGGCCACCTTTAGAAGTAATACACTTACTTAAATGAAGCTGCTATTCCTGAGCCTATTTTGGATTTCTCTGATATAAAGTTTTTAAATTTGGGGTCCAGGGTGTCTGTGGATAAAATTCAGTGCACCTGTACACCAAATAGGGGAAAATACCCTTATTTTTATTGACCTGTTCAAGAAATTTAATGTTTCCTTTAATTCTGAAAACATTAGTAATTCCTATGACTTTGTAACCAAGAGAAATCCTTGATCTTTTCATATTCCATTATTTTCATATAATATTTCCATTTTTACAGATACCTGGAAGTCTCCATTCCAGGTAGATATTAGACTTATTTTTAGATCTTATTATTTATTGAAAAAGCAAATATGCTACTATTCCACAATTTTTAATATTTTGATAACTTTATTCAATACAATTGGCTCCGTTGTGATACTATATATTTTATTTCATGCAGTGATGGAGTCCATAGGCTTTACCAGGGTGCCACGGGCTCCCACTGCACAGAAAGGTAGGTTGCACAAATAGAGGTCTAACTTCTGAGAAAGAAAAGAAGCCGTAATACTTTCTGACCGCTTATTTGTTTTGAAACAAAAAAGTTTTGGTTCATGCAAAAACTAAATATACTCTCAAAGGATGAAGATCTGACACCATTAGAAATAATTTTGAAAAGTTCCATCAATATTATCAGGCCTTTTATTATATCTCATCTTCTAAACACGCAAATAATCTACTTGCTTAGTAAATGTTTCCGAGGGTTCATTATGTACCACGCACTACAGAAAATGCTGAGTAAAGTGCAGTGAGCAGGAGGTACAGTGCCTGCCCTGAGGGACCTGATGTTTTCATGGAAGAACCAGCCACAAAAAGTTAAATAAGTTACTCAGACGACCTCCGACATTTATATGTGCTGTGATGAAAGTGAAGCAGGACACTGTTCTAATCTAGGGATCGAGAAGGAATACTAGTAACATGGGGACAAGGTGCCTGGTTCTGGCATTGCCCTCCTCGGTTCAAATCTGGGCTCCATGATCCAGCTACACAATCTCTCTAATCCCCAGTT
>NW_005348407.1:0-586 GCF_000412655.1 Myotis brandtii | reverse complement strand
GACACAGACACTGGAGCGATGGGGGCTTGCCCTCGGGAGTTAGAGTGGCAGGGGGAGGGCTCAATCGGGAAAAACTTTATATATGAAAACTTTATATATGAAAAACAGAGGGGGAAAAATAATAGAAATATAACCAAATTAAAAACACAGACAGAAACACAAGGGAAAAGAAACAAAACCTCATGGACACAGACAACAGTATTGTGAGTACCAAAGGGAAATGGATGGGAGGAAGTTAGGAAAGGGAAAGGGGATCAAATATATGGTGATGGAAAGAGATTGACTTTGAGTGATGAACACATAATGCCATATACAGATGATGTATTATATAATTTTATACCTATAACCTATGTAATTTTATTCATCAATATCATCCCAAGAAATTGTGGAGATAGTGTGTGCTTGTTGAAAAGAAGGGAAAGTGGAGGGGGGAGATGGGAAGAGTAAAGAAAAGGATTAACTTTATATATTGTGCCAATACAGGTAGAGAGGAAGTGGGAAACACCAAAGCAGAAACACAAAGGCTTATGCCCACAACAAACACCATTTTTCCGAGTCTCCAGGAAGGAGTCTTCCTGTTTAATCC
>NW_005348406.1:0-829 GCF_000412655.1 Myotis brandtii | reverse complement strand
GATGTTTCTATCTCTCTCTCCCCCTCTCCCTTTCTCTTTCTGAAATCAATAAAAAACGAATTTTTAAAAAGCCTACTCCTACCAACTAAATGTCTATGTAATTCATATAAAAGGCTGCTGTTCATCTCTCTCAGGCAAGATTAATGAAAGGAGAGAGAAGCAGCACCTAAACAGAGCCATGTTTAGTTCTCTTTAGCACACCAACAGGTGGGACTGACTGAAAGGTTGAACATGTTATAACTGTCTACTTCTGGGCTCAAGCATGCAAAGACAGGGAGTGTGACAACCAGATCTTGCTGTAGAATCTGGAGAAGTGCCATGGCTTTATTGACCAATCCCCTCTTTTAGGTCATTGCATGTAAGGCTAAGTGGGCATCGTCCTGAGAACATGTAACTTCCCTACTTTAGAGACCAGCATCCAAACTTTGGACATGGAACTGATGTGTTTGATCAGGGAATTCATGCTAAAAGCTCACCTGGGAGATGGTGTTGTGGCACTGACCACTGGAATTCCATGTTATTCTTCATACTTTGTCCATTTGTGTTATGGACAAATAAGGAGGACAAATCCTCCTTCAATGGATCTTATTAACCCAGCTGTTAGGAGTGTTATCAGCAGTCAGCCTTCAGTCGCCAGCCATTTCAGGAATTACCTATCCAAGGAGAATGGCCTTGCCCAAGGTCATACTCTTTCCAGGGCAGCCCATGTCCAATGACTGATCAACGGGGTATATAAAGACACTGACATCTAATCTAACTTGAGACAACACTGAAGGGCCATTCTAGCTCCAGCAGTTTCCACAGAGTCAGCTGAGGTAGCTTGATTTCT
>NW_005348405.1:0-871 GCF_000412655.1 Myotis brandtii | reverse complement strand
TATTACAAAGAGTATTACATATGTCTCCCCCCGCCCCTTCTTATTTTCACCTATGAGGCTTCCTGGCTAACAAAACCATAGTTTCTCAGCATACCTGTGGAAGGTTCTAAAGGTCAGTCCACCATTCCATTTATACAGTCGAAGCTAGTGAAGCAGAAATCGGTCTCCTGCCAAAGAGCAGACCTGGTTTCTGGTTCCAGCAGAGCCTGCTAACTCACTGCACAGCTGCGGGCAATGACTTTCCCTCTCCAGGCTTGTTTTCTCATCTGGAAAATGAGGGGATTGCACAATATGATAGCTTATGTGCTTGGCGCCTCTAAAATTCTACAACTACTTGATTATATATTCTCACACATTTTGAATATAAGAAACATTTTGAATATCAAAATGTCCTAGGAAATTAAGAGAGTGTTGCAGAGAATTGTTTTTTGTTTTTTGGTGTGTGTTTTTACAGTTGTGTGCTACTTGTACATGTTGGTAATGTTTCTCAAGTAGCCGCCTTTGTATTTGTTTGGGAGATTAAAATTCCTTGAGCATGGAGATCTCAACATTTCTATTTGGTTAATTACCCAATAATGTCTAGTCAAGTGCTTTGCACATTAACATTTTCATGATAAAAATGATCAATGATCATTTAAAGCTTCTCTTGCTAAGTACTGGTTTATAAGAAAATTATACCTCCATTAAGATTCATCTTTCTCCTTCATCATTATTTAGTACATACTTTGGTACCTAGAAACCACGTGTATCTGTCTCTACAGCAAAAAATTAAAATAAAATAAAATAAAAATTAAAAGAAAAGTAAGCTTTTGGTACTTTAAAAATATTAGAGATATTTAATAGAAGCAAGACTGGGAATCAAGTATTTAAT
>NW_005348404.1:0-235 GCF_000412655.1 Myotis brandtii | reverse complement strand
ATATCCTTGGGTGAGGATGAACAACAACAACAACAAATCCAGAGGGACAAACACGCACAGGCAGGTCAGCTGTCTGTCTTTAGAGATAACCTAGTAACGTGGTATTTGACCCTTTATCTCTTGGTATAGGTCTTTGACTTCCCCATGGAGCGTTTGATAATTTCCCCATGCCTAAATACCTCTTTCCGTGGTCTGTCGTTTGATTTGTTCACCCCTGGGTCTTCACTCCCTTTCC
>NW_005348403.1:0-579 GCF_000412655.1 Myotis brandtii | reverse complement strand
AATTCTTACCTTTTTCACCCCAGACCAATTGGAAACTTCCTCTTTTTGTATCCTTTTTAATTATTTTACATTTCCCATAGAGTTGTAGAGTACCCTGGTTCAATCACAGTAGGTAGGTATGAAACACTGTGAATTGATTAACTATAATTCTGCTCCCCTGGTGTCTTTGAACTGAACCTTGCATTGTCCAGGCCAACACAGAGTTAGTCTTGGAGACTCTGGCCCAAATGGATGAGTTGGAGGATTTTCTATCAAAAGACAAGCATGCAGATCCTGATTTCACCAGGAAATTGTGGGCCTATCTGACCATCAACCAACTCCTAGCTGAGCGGTAAGAAGTACATACACCACAGGGATTTGCAAAACTGGATGATTTGCCTTGAGATTTGGAGGTAATACACAAAAAGATTAGAACCAAGAAATGCAGCAAATTAGTGCAAGGTTTAGATGATTAATTTCCTCAGGTTCCAAGCACTTCAACTAAAGCTGAGTCACCGTTATTTTCTTTTGTTTTGAGGTTTAGCATGCATAAAGTAAAGTGTGTAAAGTGCATTGACCTTAAGTGAACAGTTTAATGAA
>NW_005348402.1:0-293 GCF_000412655.1 Myotis brandtii | reverse complement strand
CAACCCAGCCTGCACCCTCTCCAATCCGGGACCCCTCTCCAATCTGAGACATCCCTCCCTCTCACAATCTGGGACTGCTGGCTCCTAACTGCTCACCTGCCTGCCTGCCTGATTGCCCCTAACCACTCTGCATGCCAGCCTGCTCGCCCCCAATTGCCAACCCCCACTGGCCTACTCGCCCCAAACTGCCACCCCCACCAGCCTGATCACCCCCAACTTCCCCCCTTGCTGGCCTGCTTGCTCCCAGCTGCCCTCCCCACTGGCCTTCTTGCCCCCAACTTTCCCCCTGCTGG
>NW_005348401.1:0-1240 GCF_000412655.1 Myotis brandtii | reverse complement strand
CTACCACCCTCCCAGAGAGCTTTTTATTTAGATGAAGAAACTGAATAAGAGAGTTTACTTGAAACTCTGGTAAGAGTCCTTGCCTATGAACTCGACCACTGTAAATCCTCCCTCGTCCCCTCTCCTGTGTGGGTTTCTCTTTTCTCCTTACCAAACCTCAACCTAATACACTTTCCTTGGCTAAAGGAAAGTGGTCTTCTCTGAGATGAAACTCCCAAGACTGTCCCACACTGCTCACCCCATGGGTGTCCTCTCTCCTACTCCCATTATTAAATGTTCACCCTCAATGTTTTCTCAAATGGGACGTCCGCTACATTGCAGTTTACACAGGGGATAGTGTCCAGCTGAGTATAGATTCTGCGTTGGGTAGACTTGCATGGGCCAGTGCTGGTTCCCGGCTCTCTTTCCTCTCTGTCCTCCCTCCCTCCCACTATAACCAACTGACCTGTGTGTGCCAGAGATGGCTGCCTGCCCCACAGCTGACTGCTTGCCTAGCAAAGATACATTTTCTGGGCAACTTTGAAGCTGGGCTTAGTCATGCGGATAGATTCTGGCCTGGGAGTGGAAGTGATGTGTGCAATTTCAGGACCATCCCTCCATCCTGCTCCTGCCGTGAGGGTATGGTGGTGAGTTATCCCGGACCATATGGGCAAAGTCATCACCCTAGGAGTGACAGTGATAAGATGGAAGGCACCGAGGTCTCGGACAGCTTTGCGTAGGTGAGCTGTCATGGCAGCACAGACATCCAGGGAAGTGAACCTAATGCTCTATTTAAGCCAGCTGTTATTTGGGGGTCTCCCTGCTGCAGTAGTCAAACTGATATCCAAACAAATGCACTGAGCCATCAAGTTCTTTTCCAGGAATTTAGAATGAATACCCTGGGAACTAGCTGGGGTTGAGGGTGAGGGAGCAGACAAAGGCCATGTCCAGAGTCAGAGTCCGTCCAGCCCAAAGACCTTGAGTAAACAGAGGAAGCTAGAGAGAGTGGAGTAAATGTGCAATGAAAAAGAGGCGGAGGAGGAATGTCCTGGAGAGTGGCTGCTGCCATTCTGGATGACGTGCCAGGCGCCAGCATCATTCCTGTGGGGCCCAGATGTGTCTCTTGCTGTTGAATGTCATAAAATTGCCCTGTGTTCTTTTTACTTGAGTTGCTGTGATGGTTTCTCTTCTTTGCAACCAAGTGAGTTATAATTAAAATAAAATTCCCTTTATCATTATACTAGAGGCCTGGTGCATGAAA
>NW_005348400.1:0-225 GCF_000412655.1 Myotis brandtii | reverse complement strand
GTCTCCACCATCTGATGGACATTAGGAGATCTGCTCCCAGCAGTCAGACCCACTCATTGAAAACACGTGATGTGACCATCACCATGTTTCTTCCACAAAGACATGTGTTTCTTTGGCACTACATCTTCCTCCAAATTTCCAAGAGTATTTTCTTTGAAACCTCTAACACTTGGGGTTTGTTTGTTTGATTGTTTGTTTTTAGGGTGCTTTATGGAGAACAAAGCT
>NW_005348399.1:0-257 GCF_000412655.1 Myotis brandtii | reverse complement strand
CATCATTGATGTTTCTATCTCTCTGAAATCAATAACATAAATTTTTAAAAAACACAATGAGATACCATCTCACACCTGGCAGAATGGCTATCATGAACAAATCAAGAAAGGACAAATTGCATAGAAGTTGGAATTTTACAAATTAAAAAAAAAACAAAAAACCCCACAAATCTTCATAATATTTTCTAAATTCTTGTGATTTCTGGAATTGTACTCACATATATATTCAATAAAAATATATTATTAAATAAAAAAAA
>NW_005348398.1:0-851 GCF_000412655.1 Myotis brandtii | reverse complement strand
CCATCACTGCTTTAGTTGGATCTCCAATTGCCAAAGTGCTATTTCGTTTTTAACATTGGGTATATTCTGTAACCTCTTTAAGCCTGTTTCTTTATGTATTAATAAGCCTAATAAGCTCTCCATCACAGAATAGTTGGGAGATTAAATGGGATAGCAGACATGGAAGGGTAAAGGTGATGTTTATTAGGCACCTACTATGTGCTGGGTACAGTTCTAAGCAATTTATAAGTATTAAGTCAATTATTCCTCTTAATAACCCTGTGAGGTAGAGACTATTAGTTCCATTTTATAGATAATGCAACTGAGGCTCAGGGTGGTCAAGTAACTCATCATAGTACCATACTAGTTAAGTGGAGTGGCTGGGATTGGAACTCACATGCTTAACCATGATATATACCACATACTACATATTAACATCTGAGTACCATAGTCTTTAGCCTGCCTCCCTCCCCCCATTGTATTCCTCTGCCACTATATGCTTGCTGCTGCTGTGTGGAGAAGGTGTCTGGCTCACAGCCCACTTTTCTGCTTTGTCCACTCCACTTTAGGCCTAAGCTGGCTCTCCAATTGCCAGGTCATTTCTACGTGATCTCTATTCGTAAGACCCAAGTTGTGACCATTTGCAGCAATCCAAAAGTAATCAAGGACAAGTAGATGACTCAGATCCACTCAGCTGGCCACAGGGGTTTTCAGGGTGGGTTCATCTTCTAGTGAACTAAGCCTGCCCTAAAGAAGTTCTGTAAACTGGGTGTCTTAAAACAATAGAATTTATATTGTTCCCCAGTTCTGGAGGGTAGAAGTCTAAAATCAAGGAACCCATAGGGTCATGTTCCCTATGAAACTTGCAGGGG
>NW_005348397.1:0-245 GCF_000412655.1 Myotis brandtii | reverse complement strand
ACGCCACAACATCAGCCCAGTATCACGTGTCTCACTCATTCACTTTTTGAGTTACGAGCTCCATCACGGAACGAATTAAACTCGTAAGTCAAGGCTCCACTGTACAGGGTTGAGGGAGGGCCCCAGGAAGGTGTGTTTTAAAAAGGCTCCTATGGCCTGGCCAGCTGCTCAATGGTTAGAGCGCCTGCCTGCACACAGAAGGGTCTCGCGGGCACGTACCTGGGTTGCAGGTTCGATCCCCAGCC
>NW_005348396.1:0-1939 GCF_000412655.1 Myotis brandtii | reverse complement strand
GTAAAAGAGAGAATGCAGAGTAAAAGAATTCATGGACACTAAGAAAATAAAATTTTCTGTGTCCAGCTTGTTCCCAGATTCTCTATCCAGGGAAATTGTCTTTAAACTGAATAACATAAGATGGCAACTTTATGTTTAAAAGAAAGTTCACATCTCTCACCTGAGACAAATTAGACCCCAAGGAAATGAAGGAACTAATAAATGTGATCACTCTTGTTGATCTCAGAGGAACCATGATAAGCAGGAAAAGGATTAAATGATTGAAAATAGGGGAATGCCATTATAATTTTCAAAACAGATTCTGAAAATTATAGACCTGATATCAATCCTCAGCAAATTATGAAACAGAATCAATGAGAAGGGTAACGTAAGTCTAGTGTTGGGTGTTTCAGTCAGTGTGGCCATAGTGCTGGGGGCACGATTCTCAGGCAGGAGGTATCTTTCTGCCCCTTCAAAACACATGCAGTTGGTGGCTGTTTACTCTTCCCTCCTCCCGCTTCTGAAATGACAAATTTAATTTTTTTACATCCAAACTGCTCCCAAAGTTGTGACCTATGTCCCACAGAAGTTATGTCACACAGACATATTGAAAACAACTCAAACATTATAGCTAATATATATAAACTGAATTCTATTTTTTACCTTTTTTCATAAGAGGAACTTCCTTTTTTTCATGTTTCAAGAAAACATTGTTGTCACTTTGATCTAAAATCTGAAAAACAAGCTCTTTATTTAAAGCTGTACAAAAACATAGGACGTAGCATTGGGTGCAAAAGCGACCTTGAACATCAGTGCCCGCATCAAAGGAGAGACCACAGCATTGCCCGAAGTACAGTTTTACGTGTATGTTATGAAGGGTGACAATCACACGTGTTGTAGGAAATTATTTTGGCATGCATCACCAGGATGAGTGCATTATAAACTGTCATATTTACTTCTATCATTTCTTTAAAGGGATGTTTACATTCTACCCATCTTTGCACAGATATTTTCAAAAATCCATTATCTTGCATAGGTGTAATAATGACTCCAACAAATGAGCCAAGTATTTGATTCACCAGGAGCAACAAAGGAGCCTCTGCTATTTGGAAGAGGCTTATCACACCTCTTGCTGGTACAGAGCAAGCATAGAGTATTAGCTCAACAGCAGTGCAATGCAAACACTGGGGAGGTTGGAGCCTGGGGTCTGAGGCCCCAAAGCATGATGGGGAAGAAGATGGGGATGGGGATGGTGAGGAAGACACACCTTGCCTTTTGACAGAATCCAAGAAAATCTGTCTAAAAGGCGCTATAAAGCCTTAATGTGTTAAATGCAAGGGCCAGGAGTGTTGGTGGCACCTGAGTGAGCAGATGTGTATGTGTGATGCTGGGAGTGGGGGGCACAGCGGGGGTTGGAGACCTGGGGGGTGGCATATAGAAGCCAGGTCATCACTTTGGGAATCCTTTATGACCCATTCAACAAGGCTCACACAAAACAAACTTACATTTTTGGAATGTATTTCTTTGGGAGAGGGTGAGAGAGTTCATGTCTTATAGAAAAATAGTCCTAGAATGCTCCCCACATTATGTATTTTGTGAATCTGTGAGAAGGGGGGAACAGGCAGTAGAAAAGGAAAATGGCAAAGGCAGAGGTAAGGCAAAGCTCCCATCGGCTGCTTGATCGGAAGACCCCTGAACACACACTAAGACACAACCATGCTCCCTTCCATTGTCTGGTGGAAGGTGGAGCTGTCGGCTTTCTGAGCTTGCCCACTGTGGATGTGTTTCTATCTCATGCCTCTCCACCATGCTGAACAAACATGGGAGGGGGAGGCTCTCAACCCGCCTTCTCTCCCTTCCCAGGAAACGCATGCGTGTCAGAAAGCAAGTGAAATGGGCACACATGCAGCCTAGCAACGACATAACTGTGAGGCTGTCCAGCATCACCGCTTTCTAGATT
>NW_005348395.1:0-409 GCF_000412655.1 Myotis brandtii | reverse complement strand
TGAACATCATACCATTGGTTTAGGTACTTTTACCAATGCAAAAAGAATTTAGTGTTTTGACAATAACTTTGATAATTGGTATTATTTAATTGTACTTTTTCCCTATTATGTTATAATTTCTTTATTATTCCTCTTTCCTAGATTGACCAATATAAAACAAGTCCTTTATGCTTTTCTCCTTCAGTGACATGAATCTTACATATACTAAAGAGTAGATATGCCCAAATTTCATTTCCGTATTACCTTAAGAAACAACAGTATTATTTACGATGGTATGTAAAGTACATTTTCACATAGCAAGAACGCATGTTATTTCCTTCCTTCCCTTGTCCCCAATTTTTAATAAGGTGAGATTTTAAACCTAAATTATTATTATTAATAATAAATAGCTGTTATATTGTACATTTTT
>NW_005348394.1:0-350 GCF_000412655.1 Myotis brandtii | reverse complement strand
AAAAGCCTGTGTATCTACCACCCAGCTAAAGAAATAGATTATTACCAATATCACTGAAGCCCCCTCTAAGTTGACCTTTCATACAGACAAAGCCAAAACCAACTTGAAAATAAGCGGTCATGGTGATTTGGGTGACCCAAGGATAAGCTATATGAGTTTCCATAAATTACCATGACCAACAATGTGCTGTGTGGATCCTAGACATTACTGTGCCTAAGGATGTGCAGGAATCCCTAGAGGTCAAAACAGGATAATCTGGGCAGCCAGTTCAAAACAGGATAATCTGGGCAGCCAATCCAGTATGAACTCTAAGTAGTTAACACAGAAGTACTAGAACTCTGTGGGAGCCT
>NW_005348393.1:0-904 GCF_000412655.1 Myotis brandtii | reverse complement strand
TTCCTCTCTCTCTAAAAGTCAATAAAAATATATTTTTAAAAGCTATAATGATAGAAGGGTCCTTGAAGAGAAGGCAGAAACAGTACAGAATCACCTGAACCCTGAAATCCAATGCACTCCATCATCCCTAACATTTCCCCTCTCTAATGGGGCCCCGAAGAGTGCCTGGGAAGCCGTGTCAGGCCAAGCATTTACCGCATGGGGCAATCTTGGGGGGCGGGGTGTGTGCAGCATACGCTACATTAAGTCCAACTGGTTGGAGAGGAGTCCAAGCAGGATTCTGCTGGTATTAATTTAGGAAGACAACTCAGCTGGCAACTTTTAAGGAACTCTAAACAACTGCTTTTGCAAACTTTCTCATGTGCCATTTTAAGAAACGCTACATGACTAGCTGTTAGCAGGTGTTTGTCATGGAGGAGGCTGATGTTGCTAAGTTGAGGATGACAGCTCCTTGTTGTTCCAGACCAGCAGAAAGTCTAGCAAAGCTCCCCACGCAGTGCCTGCAAAGGAGAGGACCTTGGGTTTGGTCAACACGTGCACGTGATTCAGAGGCCGAGTGGGTCAGGGAGGAAAGGCCTCAGAGCCAAGTTGCACCGGGATGGGGACCAGAGAGCGGAGCCCGGAGCCCTGGGCAAACGCGGCTGCTGCCCTGGGAGGCCGTGGATGATGACAGAGTCCTGATGAAGTAGACTCAGGAACTGCCTAGAAAAATGCCTGTCGGGGTTCTGGGGCTCCGGCCTCTGAGGAGAAGTGGTACCCAGGGGCTAAGCTCCCCTACCACTCCAGATGTCAGGGTCAGACTCCGTGAGACACCAGTAATGTAAAGTAGTTCCTAGAATAAGGTTGCCAAGGGATACAGGAAACCTGCTTTCATGAGCATCAATGCCCAGTCTGGCCCAGGGCC
>NW_005348392.1:0-1012 GCF_000412655.1 Myotis brandtii | reverse complement strand
GGGAGATAGAAACATCAATGATGAGAGAAAATCACTGCTTGGCTGCCTCCTACACCCCCCATACTGGGGATCGAGCTCGAAACCCAGGCATGTGCCCTGACTGGGAATCGAACTGTGACCTGGCTCACAGGTTGACCCTCAACCACTTAGCCACGCAGACTGGGCTACTTATTATTTTTTATGACCTCACAAGGGTGACAGGAGAAGCACACCTCAGTGAGGAAACGGGATGATGTCAGTGACTCCCCTGGCTCGGAGCCCAGCTTAGGTCAGACTCAGCCATGTCAGTCTCCTCCCAGCCCTTGCTCAGTGTCCTCTCACTCCTCTATTCTCCTCTCCACTGCCCTTCCTCCTTGAAACTGGATGGAGCCTGTCTACTGACCTGCACCCAGAATCTCTTGGGAGGAGGCCTGTTTCAACTAAGATGGACATGGGGGAAATTATGATGGTCTCACACCATCTGTAGTTGTTGCCTTTGCCCCGGAACCCAGGGCCCGGCCTGGTTCACAGGTGCAAGCACGAGTGGAGGTGGGAGCGTCAGGTGTCCGGGACCCTGCCTGTTGACCACTGGACTCTGAGTCCCTGTCCCGAAGTCCCCATTTCCTGCTTTCTCCTTACAAGTTGCCATTAAAATGTTAACACCCCTGACTCAGAAACTTGAGCTAATGCTGAAGTGGAGGTGGAAGGGGGTAGTTACCACAGCAGGAGGGGGCAGCAGGCTGCCGGCGTTTCACAGGGAAAGCACTTCTTCTAGGGCTGAAGTCCAGGAGGCCAGCAAAGGAGAGAGCTCAGGATGAAAACCCAGCGCCTCTGCCAGGCCAAGTCCTTTCCCACAGCAGCTGCCAGGAGCTCCTGAACCCAGACCTGGGGACCGAGGTCTCTGCCCCAATACGCGACAGCTGCACCCTGGCCACAGACCTCCAACCTCCAGAGCCGCGAGAAAGAAATTCTTGTTGTTTCTAAGCCGCCCAGTCTATGATATTTGGTTATAGCAGTCTGGACTGACTAAGAG
>NW_005348391.1:0-739 GCF_000412655.1 Myotis brandtii | reverse complement strand
CACTGAAGTTCTAAGTTACTAATTTAGTTCTCACATAAATCACATTATATTCAGAAGCATTATTTGTTAGCTTCTTGTCATATGATGGAAACAAGTGCAGTACTGCAAGCCAGAAACATAGTTTTCTTTGAAAAATATTCTTTTCCCATCCTTTACGCAATTTCAGGTTGTCTTTCTGAAATGAACTAACATTTAATTTTATCATGATTATATTAAATATGTTAAACTTTGCAGCTCATTTAGATTTATGAAGAAAAGCCACATAATAAATTCAGGTATGATTTCAACTAAATTTGGAACTTAATTTTTCAAGAAATGAAGTGTGTTACATTACTTAGCCGGGATCACACAGAGTCAGTTGGTTGCTCCAAAAACAGATGATGTCAAACTAGCTCCTTTTCCTTTTTTATACAGCATTGCTAGGCTGATAGATGTAAAGCTTATCTGGATTTTATTAAAGTAATTGAAAGTTTCTTTAAGCTTGTGAAAAGATTATGAGACTGGAGGTAATACAGCTATGTTTCTTGATAACTGATTGATAAGGTGTATCCCAATTTGCTACTTAAAAGATAAATGTTGGCTTGAAGAAAGTTTCTGGTTATGTGGCTTAGGGACTGTCCTTGCCCTGTACATTTTAATAATTTTACTAGTGACTTAAATGTATGAATTAGATCCAAGCCACACTCCATATGCTAAGATGATGTGGCAGAACAACAAAATAAATTTTCTCAGAAATAAA
>NW_005348390.1:0-226 GCF_000412655.1 Myotis brandtii | reverse complement strand
AAGTGTTTGCACAACAAAGGAAACCATCAGCAAAATGCAAAGATAACCCACTAAATGGGAGAACATATTTGCCAATAATACATCTGCTAAGGGCTTAATGTTCAAAATTTATATAAAAAAAAAACAACAACTTATAAAACTCAACACCAAGAAGACAAGCAACCCAATTAAAAAATAGACAAAGGACACGAATAGACACTTCTCCAAAGAGGACATATAGATGGCC
>NW_005348389.1:0-302 GCF_000412655.1 Myotis brandtii | reverse complement strand
AAAGATAAAAAGTTTTTTTTTTTAAAAAGTAAATAATAAAAAAGTGGTTCTTCTTTTCTCTCTATTGCTCTCATTTAACACTGGAAATACCTTACACTTAGAGAGGCCTTTATGTTTACAAGAACTGGGGTGGGGCCGAAGGAAAAAGAAGCAGAGAATTTACTTTAAATATTTCATTCTACTTACTCCTGACCACCTATAGTTTACAGAGGAAGAATAATATTACTAAATTTTAGTAGGAAATAAATAAGTAGAGGAAAACATTTCTAATTCTATGACTAATAGCAGTTTTGTAAGAAATC
>NW_005348388.1:0-1256 GCF_000412655.1 Myotis brandtii | reverse complement strand
GCCTACTCTTGCACGAATTTCATGCATCAGGCCTCTTTATTACACAGTCATACACACAGGATCATGTGTAAAGTGACTACATATTTATTGCTCACGTCTTAATCCAGGGCTTTTCTAAGCATCCAATAGGTACTTTCATTAATCACCCTAAGACATTAAGCATAAACTGGAACCATTACATATAGTTACCTAATGGGAGGCTGATATTCTCAGTGGCCTCAAAATAAAGTTCTTTCCAGTTGGAGGTGGCTGAAATATATGTCACTTTTGACATCCATTTCTATGTATCTAATCCATTTCCCCACTTTAACTACTAGATTTAAATATTGTGTGCTATGGAAACAAACTAGGTACATCATAAATGCAGTAGGCCATAGGCTTGAAGTCTCCTCAAAATATAGCACTCTGTGATCTGCCCCTGCCTGCCATTGCTCTCACTTGGCCGCTTAGAACAGTGTTTTGTTGTTTTGTTGTTTAATGTTCTCTTTCACAAGGCTGTCTGTTCAAAGAGCCAATTTCCCTGCAGACCTGGTCATAAGACTGACCTGCCTGTGTTTCTCTGCTTTACCACATCTACATTCCACTCGAGTCTCAATTAAAAACCTTCTGATTTTCCCTTTGCATTCAGCACTCATAATTTCCTTCTTTTCTTGTCCCCGAAGGCTATGAAAGTCATGGGCAGTAAACATATTGAAAAATTGGCTTAAACTTGGGCAGGGAGGAAGGTATTAAAGAAAGATTGATCCATATCTTTTATTATTTTTTTGTTATCACAAACCAAAAAAAGCATATTTACATATAATAATTACTAATCTTTTACATAGGTTTTGGAGAGCAGGTAAGGGAAGGCAGAATAAGGACAGGGACTCTGGTTGGGGAACCAGGCTAGACCAGGAAGCCTGGTAACGTCAGAACTCTTCTGAAGGAGGCCAGTTCAGCAGGAAGACATGGAGAATATGGAGAGAACAAAACTTTAGCTTTCTTGGAAAATCTGACTACTCTGAAAATTAGTTCATCTCTTTATTAGTTTATAAGGTTAAAACAAAATACAACTCAAACTGGCTCACACAAGAAGGGGAATTATTGGCTCATGAAACTGAAAACTTCAGAGGTAAGTCTGGCTTCAGGTATGTCTTCATGTACAGCTTTACAAGAGGTGAATAAGACCTGATTTCTCCATTTTTTTACCCAGACCTTCTGCCCTCTGAATGTTGGAATTATTCTAAGACAGGATTTCTCCTTGGGCTTTTAAAGTG
>NW_005348387.1:0-241 GCF_000412655.1 Myotis brandtii | reverse complement strand
CATTCCTTATGTCCTCTTTCAAAAAGTATCTATTTAGCTCCATCGCCCATTTTTTGATTGGGTTGTTTATCTTTCTTTTGTTAAGTTGTTTGAGTTCCCTGTATGGGAGAACATATTTCCTAACTTTATCACTGATAAAAGTTTAATCTCCAACATTTACAGGGAACAAGCAGCTTTTCTTTTCAAATTTTAGATTATTTATTTTTTAAAGTATTACATATAGTATTACATGTCTCCTTTT
>NW_005348386.1:0-267 GCF_000412655.1 Myotis brandtii | reverse complement strand
CTTATCACAAACTCTACATGACCTCTTTCTCCTCAGTTGATACCTGCAATGCTGCAGGCTCCGCCAATTGGTATGTACCATTGCATGTGCCAGGGCTCTAGTTTCTCCCAAGCAGGGGCCTGACCTTGGTTCAACCTATCTGCTTAGTTGGACATTTAAATTTTAGCCTTTCTGATCAAGGCTGGTCCTCAACTTTGCCATTCCTCCGTATCCAAAGAGACCCTCTTAAAAGACCTGGTTTTCAGTTTCTTGTTACTCATTCTCAGG
>NW_005348385.1:0-1645 GCF_000412655.1 Myotis brandtii | reverse complement strand
ACTCTCTCTAAAAATCAATGGAAAAATATCCTTGGGAAAGGATTTAAAAATAATAATAATAAAATAGCTTTACTTTTCCTCATCCCCAACACAGAATCCTGCTCACTATATCTGGTTATTATTGTTACTGCAAATAATAATAATTAGAAAAGATAAAGTCAGAACAGAGAAAGTAATGAAAAAAAATAAAACCAAGAGGAAACTATTTCAATAAAATGAAAGGATAAATAAAAGTGTTCTGCTCATGAGTGAATTTGACAGAGGAGTTCCAGGAAAAAGAATGAACCCAGTTGCATAGGGTTTAGGTAGTAAAAATAGTGCACAATCATAGTGCTCACTATGTGGTAGGTACTTTCCCATTAGGGTTGTTCCCAAGGACTGTGAGAGATAATCTGTCCTAAGTAGTGTCTTTACATCTAATTTTCAAATGAAGCATCTAAGGTTAAGAGAAGCTAAATAACTTGCCAAAGGCACACAATGAGAAATCAAAGGGACATAGATTTGCCAAGGAGTTTGATTTATGAGCCATTATCTTAATCACTCAACAATATTGACACCTGTGAAATGCTGATGTTTCTTATCCAGGAATGTTTTAAGAATATAATGGGTTAGGATTTGATGTTAAAGTTAATGGCAGATAAAGATAAGGAAGCTTTATAAAAGATGAAGCGGAAGGCTTTACTACATAATCAAAACTGTATACACAAACGGGGCATTGAGTATTTGTGGAAAAAATTACACATTTTTTTTTCACAAATGAGAAATAGTGGTGAACTATCTTTAATATAGCGTGCCAATACAAGAGAATACTTTGGCTGAATAGTCGCGGACACAGTATCTTATTTCAGGAGGAAACATGGTTCCTTAAAAATTAATGGATTATATTATATATCATAATAAATTAACGATCAACACATTGTGGGTTCAAGGTTATTGTATTTTCCCCCCTAGATTGCAGCATCTTTTAGTCAAATCCAGCACTAATTTAATCAACTGAATTGGTTAGTAACAATGGAGTAGTATATATACTCAAGATCAAAAGAGATGAAAAATGTAATCTTATCATGGCTTGAAGCAATATTGAAAGTGGTTCTGCTCTGAATGTTTACAATTATTCTTCATTGGACACAGGTAGTATTGGTTGGGTAACTATACCAATGGCTTCTGCTTTGCTAATTATCTAAATTATAGATATTCAGTCGCTATAACCTTGTGGCTGGGAATGGCTTAAGGTTACCATCTTAAGCTAGCATGCTATTGTAGAAATTATTGTGGATTTGAAATCTTATAACTCTACTTTGACTATGTGTATGGTTTCCAGATACAATACAGAATCCCAATTAAATTTCAACCTTCGATAAACATTGGATAGCATTTTTTGTTTGTTTTTGTATAAGAATATTCAAAATACGGTCTGGGGCAGGATTACACAAGAAATTACTTATCATTTATCTGAAATTCAATCTTAAGTGGGCATCCTCTGTTTTTGTTCGCCAAATGGGAGTCTGAGAAAATTCCTGGACTAAAATGTTTTCAACTAAATAAAGTAGACAAATAATCATTGCCTACCTCACAGATTAAGTAATGTATCAACTTTCAACAGTCATGTCAGTGGCATTGTCAACCACTTTGAACTTATTTAAAG
>NW_005348384.1:0-247 GCF_000412655.1 Myotis brandtii | reverse complement strand
CTTCCTCCCAGTAAATGCCAGGATCCCTTCACAACCCCGGGGAGGGGACCACACACATAGGCAGATAATCCCCAGGACCATTAAGAATCCCTCTGGGGAAGAAGAAAATGTGGATTCAGGGGAAGAGATGCCAAGAGATGATAATGTTCAGAAAATCCAGAGACAAGAAAGGTTCCCAAAGGAAGGACAGTCACTGGTGTCAGACGTTAACAGAATGATGGATGAATAAGGACACCTTGAAAAACAA
>NW_005348383.1:0-1205 GCF_000412655.1 Myotis brandtii | reverse complement strand
TCTCCACAGAAAGATATCTGGATTACTGCTTTAATATTCATGCAATAATTCAGGAGGTAAATATACATCCAAAGCACTCTCCTATGCTTTTGGCTATTTAGCTATAGCCTCTGACAACACTAAAAAAGAAAACATTGATTCTCCCCTCCCCCTCCCTCTTAAGGGATGAAGGAGAGAGGAGGCAAGTGGACTTTTGAAACCAGTTCAGTCAGTGAAGACTTAAGGGAGCTAGGCTTTTCCTCCATGCTTTTAAGCCTTCTCATATAATATTCTAATATTCCCTCTTAGAGGGGGAGGAAGAGATGACTTGAAATTCTATTACAGTTGCAAGGAAAGCTAGTGGAAAAGGCCAAAAAGAAAAGGCACAGCCATCTTTTCTTCATGCCCTTTAACACTGTAAAAACGGACAACAACGTCCTATCCTGTATTTGCAGGGCCAGTTCTTTCCTAAGCACTTTTCCTTATAGTATCCGATCTTCACAGGAAGGTTAGGACAATTCATATGATGCATTTCATTAGTCAAAGTAGTACATTTTACTGGTTGTCTTTCCTCAAGCACAAATGAAGATAAAATTCTAAGGTTCTTTCCAGTTCAAAGGTGCATAAATCTACAAGGAAGGATTGAAGGGAGGCTCATTTTTAGTTGTCTCCAACTCAATAACAGCTTTATTGAGATATCATTCACATACCATAAATTCACCCTTTTAAATTACATAGTTCAGTGGTTTTCAGTGTATTCACAAAGTTGTGCTTCTACTATGTAATTTTAGAACACATTCATCACCCCTCACAAAGGAACACTTGACCCATTAGCAGTCATCCCACTTTTGGACCCTCCTGTTCTATTTGTCACATCTGCATGTGACACATGTCCCTGTGGAGACCGCTGTTCTGTGGGGACCCATTTCGTCAAGTAAGGTGCTCAGAGTTCTGCACAAAATCACTTTAAAAACCTGTTAGAAAGGTTTTGCTATTTCAAAATTCTTTTTGCTTTTCGAAACATTGTTTTAACATCTCTTGAAAAAGTATTACTTACCTTTTAATAAAACTGGATGACTGTAGCTTGGACCTCAACTTTTTTTTTTCTCCTTTAAGCTAAAGAAACCTGTCAATCTAAAAGCCTGGGAGCCTTCTGGAGGCGATTTAAATTCAGCTTTGTTTTGGGAAAAATCTCTTGACTGAGGTTTTAAGATATGCACATGAAA
>NW_005348382.1:0-1252 GCF_000412655.1 Myotis brandtii | reverse complement strand
GCTAAAAAGTTTATGCCACATTTGTGCCCCACCCCTGGCAAGCATATTATCTACTAACCTAAATAACTTAAATAAGCTGTTTACAACATTTTTCTACCTTATGTCCTCACCTTTCATTTTCTAGACTTATTTTTATCTTTAATTCGACTCATCTTTATACGTTGGCTTAAATCTTTTTTGGGGGGTGGAAGGGAAATAGGAAAGAAGTGTAAGTATATTGTGATGTTTTTTAACCCAGCATAACTGCAATTATAATTTCATTTCCTCTTTCTTCTTGACCAAATACATGCCCTTGTTGTTGGGCAACAAAAGCAAAATTTAGGACAAAATATCTTCAAATGAATTTCAGACCACGTGATATTTAATATAAAAACTTGGTTTGTTGTCTTTAATAAACCATATAGGCTTCTTGTATATACAGACATTTGTGTTTCTACTGATGATGGAAAATTTTGATTTAGCTTATAAAAACAATAGCAGCCTGTGTGTGCTAAATTATGCAATGCTATGCACCAATTTTATTCCAGTATTCTCATTCTGTTTACTTCATTATATGTGTTAGAGGTGTTATAAATGTTCAGGATTGTTTTGATTTTCTATTTGTCATTGCTATGATTTTAGGTGGAACTGGTCCAGAGTAATTTTGCAGCTGTAAAAAGCTGGCTTGTGGAATCTTGGTTCATTATATGCCTATTAGAGAACTCTTAAAAGTTGTTGTAATGAATAATTAATTGTTTACATGCCTGTTTTTGTCATAGACTCTAATTTTCTGGAAGGAATATTGTCTTACTCATTTTGAGGTCTTCAGTGCTGGTTCAGGATATAGAATAGTATGCGATTCATGAATATTGTTGAATACATTTTTAATGAATAAAATAAATCATACTTTTTACTAATATCCACACAAGACCTTGTAAAATGAGATGATGTATGGTACCTTTTTTATTCATTGCTTCAAATTTCCAATTTCTATCTCCTGGGTGTTCTGCTCACCAATAAGTTTTCCCTACAAATATTATCTAATACTTTAACCAAACAATAACGTAATAGTCCCTCCATGTTACCACCTTAGAGGTTATCCATTTATACAAGATCCAAACATTTTTAAAACTCTATTTGAAGTCTCTTGATAACACATATATGTTCAAATATATGCATATATACATGCATTCATACATATATATTGATATATATTTATGTTCGCTAATTATGAAGCTTAAGCATATAGGGAAATTAAATAAATAAATAAAAT
>NW_005348381.1:0-717 GCF_000412655.1 Myotis brandtii | reverse complement strand
ATTACCATGTTTCTCTTTTATTAGTGTAGATTTACAGAGAAGAAAACGGAAGCCCCGGGAAGGTAAGCAGACTGCCTATGTTCTACCCTAAGTGTTAGGACCAAGTCCAGGACCATCACAACTGCGGTGTTGAATATGACACTGCTTTACCCATCACCCCCAGAAAAATAACACAGTACATGCTGGGAAGTTAAGATCCAGCTACTCCTCCCCCTGGTGGCCAGTGGGTGCATGCTCAGCAAGACTAAGCTGATGGGGTGGCAACATGAACCAGATGAGGATGTTTTTTCCCCCCAGAAGATTTATGGCCTGAATTACTGTGCAGTGGGTAGAGGTAGGAGTGTCAGTCACTGACCAAGGCATGACCTGATGCCTAAAGGGGAGAAAGAGCTTTATGGCTGAGAATTTCAATTTAAGAGAGGGCTAGGCATAGAAGAAGTGGGGTCAGATGCACCATTTAACTTAGATTAGATGTTCCGGGGGCGGCTTAGGATGTGGGGAGATGATGTTTTTGAAAGGTTTGCTTTCCCAAACTGCCGCTGCAGTGGTGTTTCCCCTGCTTGGTGTTGCTTGTCGGGGAGCCAGGCAGTTGACTGTCCACAAATATTTCCAAGAATGCCTGGCTGTGGAGGACGTGCTGGGTGTGGACTTTGGCTGCTGCTCCTTCCGCCATGTCCTCCTAAACCACTGGTTTCCAAACCTGACTGTGCACTAGAG
>NW_005348380.1:0-240 GCF_000412655.1 Myotis brandtii | reverse complement strand
GGAGCGCCACTCAGCCAGAAGCTGGGCTCATGGATGGTGAGCACAGTGATGGTGGCACGAGCCTCTCCCACCTCCAAGGCAGTGCTAAGGATGTCTGACTAAGCCACCAGTCAGACATCCCCAGAGGGCTCCCAGAGTGCGAGAGGGCTCAGGCAGAGCTGAAGGACCACCCTCCACCCAAATGCACAAATTTTGTGCACCAGGCCTCTGGTGTCTGTGTGTGTGTGTGTGTGTGTATAT
>NW_005348379.1:0-563 GCF_000412655.1 Myotis brandtii | reverse complement strand
AGGGTGGTGAAGGCCTGGGGTGGGACAGGAACTGGGTAGAGAGGGACAATGGGGGAGAAAAAGGGAGACATCACAATTAATATCATTTTTCTAGATGGTAAAATTAAATCCATGTTTTGGACCCATTATATGAATGTAGGTTGAATTACTTTTGCCAAGGACAGAATGGCAACAGCAGGTCCTAACTTTAAGGTATGTGCTAACTACTATACATTTATCATCATATTCAGTTCTCATAACCCAATGAGATAGGTACTATAGCTTCATTTTATGGACAAAGAAACCAAGACACAGAGAGGCAGAGCAATATTCCCAGGGCCACACAGCTGGAAATTTGCAGAGCTAATTTCAAAATTATTACTTATGACTGTTGTGTGATACTCTGCAAACAGGGCTTTGTTGGTCTGGCTTCAGTCAGTTATCTGCAATAACAATCTGATTGATTATTACAGTCATTTCAATAACAAGAGGAATTGATTGTGTGCTTCAGCATGGTGAATGATAGGAGGTAGCTGAGCTCTTCCTAGTAGCTTTGTTCTTCCAATAGAAGTGTTTTTTTTTTT
>NW_005348378.1:0-624 GCF_000412655.1 Myotis brandtii | reverse complement strand
AAATGTTAATGTCTTAAATATATTCACAATATATACTACATAGATCAGTAAGCACTATAGTTGGCAAGGGTATTAGAAATTATTTATTTTACAGGTAAGAAAATCCAAAGCCTAAAAATGAAGTGAATTTTCCAGTCATACAGCTAATTAAGTGAAGTTAAAATTAGAACTCACATTCTCTGACAAGTGCAGAATTTTTTGTAACATCATTTTTTCATTTTTCCCTGTTGAATGACATATTTTAGATCACAGCACAAATTACTGCATAATAATTGTTTATCATGATATTTTATAGACTTTGATGGTAGTTAAAAACACTTAATACAGGGATGTTCCATGGAGACAAAGATACCTTTTCCATGACTTTACAGACCCTCCACCTTAAACTCAATTTTGAAACTGTCCTAACAACATGGTTAATTCTTTCTTCTTTGCTATCATCAACATACATCTGAACTTCAAGCATAAATAAGATTTCCTTTTATCACAATGTATCTAAAGCTGTGTTAAATACTTCTAAAAATCTAAAGTAGTGTGATCAGTAAAACTATATCATCAATTGGTCTAAAATTATTTTCAATTGTTTTTTTAACTGGTCTGAAGGGCTTTTCCATATTAAAATGG
>NW_005348377.1:0-220 GCF_000412655.1 Myotis brandtii | reverse complement strand
GGGAGGTTGGCCGCCAGCCCCAAGGAGGGAGCTGGCCTTCGGCCCCCATGGGAAAGGGGCTGCATCTGCTGTCACCTACCTCTGGTTCCCCATCCTAGTCTGGGACCAGAAGGCCCTGGCAGGGTCAGGAGAGGAGGCGACCGTCGCCTGGCTAGGTGCAGAAGGAACGGATGCCAGATGCTACTGGAGGTTGGCCGGCCCTGGAAGGTTGGCTGTGGGA
>NW_005348376.1:0-924 GCF_000412655.1 Myotis brandtii | reverse complement strand
TCACCTGTTTTAAAATCAGATTTTGTTGTTGAGTTTTAGAAGTTCTATATGTATTCTGAATATTAAGCCAGATTTGACCAGCATGTTTGGGAATCTCACATTAAGCTAGAAATGAATGGAACACCTAAATCTTCTGTCACATCACTTCTGTCCTGCTCTTGTGTCATCGGTTTGCTTTTGACCTTGGGGCTGGACTTCCCTTCTAACAACATCAAGCTACTGACTGGGTCTTTGTTGCCATTTCAGCTCCACGTGCTTTTGGAGAAGTTGTTGGTGGTGTCATCCCCATTTTACAGATGGGAAAACCAAGGATCAGGCAGGTCACGTGGCAGATTGAGGGTCTCCCACGGCTGGTCTGTGCACAGCTGGGATTTGGAACCGTAGCCTGGATGCCGCCCCGCTTCCCGCCTCCGTGGTGCTATGTGACTTGGAACAGGATGGCCTCGCTCAGACTTGGGAATCAAAGGCTCCAGGGGCTGGAGTGGCTAAAAATAGCCTCCACCCCCACCCCACCCCCAAGCGGGGTGTGCCTGTGGAGGTCATCGTCTCTCTGCAGCCCAGGAAGAGCGTCAGCATTGCCCACGGAGAGTCTGCGAGGGCAGCCCCTGGGGAAAGCCCCGAGCTGGCTGCAAGTCCTGCCTGGGAAGGCAAGCCGGCCTCCCGTGCTCCTGGCCTTGTTCCCTCTCCATTTGGCCTGAGAACAGAGGGCCACCCTCAGCCCCACCCCAGGACTTCATGGGCCCCTTGGGCCGCAGTGGTCAGGAGGAGGTGAGTACGTGCAGTATGATTCCTCTGGGGAAAACACACACACGTACATATATGGCCGAAGGACACAGCCCCCCAGTGTTACCATGTTAACACTGGTTGTTTTTATGTCACGGAATTATGAGAGGTTTTTGTTTTTCCCTCTGCATCTTATGATTT
>NW_005348375.1:0-296 GCF_000412655.1 Myotis brandtii | reverse complement strand
GTTAGGGGCGATCAGGCCGGCAGGGGAGGGCAGGTAGACACAATCAGGCTAGCAGGGGAGGGCGGTTAGGAGCGATCAGGCAGGCAGGCAGGTGAGTGGTTAGGAGCCAGCGGTCCCGGATTGGAGAGGGTACAGGCCAGGCTGAGGGACCCCCTCCCTCCTGTGCACGAATTTCGTGCACCTGGCCTCTAGTTTAGTAGAAGATGTTCTATTAACCTAATAAGTAGATGTAAGTTATTTCCCTTACTAAATTCAACTCGCATTCTCTACATATGCATGCACATACTCTATATATA
>NW_005348374.1:0-373 GCF_000412655.1 Myotis brandtii | reverse complement strand
CAATCTGGGACCCCTTGGGGGATGTGCAGTCGGACATTGCTCTCGCAATCTGGGACTGCTGGCTCCTAACTGCTCACCTGCCTGATTGCCCCTAACCACTCTGCCTGCCGGCCTGCTCTCCCCCAACTGTCCCCCCACCCCCCGCCAGCCTGATCGCCTCAAACTGACCCCTACTGATGGCCTGCTCGCCCCCAACGGGCCCCCCCACACACACACACCGGCCTGATCACCTACAACTGCCCTTCCCTCTTGGCCCCTAACCACCTCTACCTCGGCCCCACCACCATGGCTTTGTCCAGAAGAACGTCTGGAAGGTCTCCCAGTCTAGCATTTTATCCTTTTATTAGTATAGAGACCTGGTGCACGGGTGGGG
>NW_005348373.1:0-402 GCF_000412655.1 Myotis brandtii | reverse complement strand
GTAAAGACACGTGAGAAGGAAAGCAACCCCAACATACTCCACCTGCATGAGGTCCAGCAAGGTCCCCCACTCGCTTAGGGACCGGCAGGGCTCGGGGACTCCGGCTTTGGCTCAAGTGGAGCCACGGCTCCAGCCGGGCAGAGCCGCGTCTAGTGCACACTCAGCTGGACACACGGCCCCTTAATTCTCACAACAAGCCCGAGCAGGCAGTGGAGACCACCTTTACTTCAGCAGATGGGACACCGAGGCAGAGAAGAGCGATCGGCTTGCCCCAGGTTGCACAGGTTGATCGGGGGTGCTGGGTTCTGTTCGGGTCTGTGTAGCTCCAGATCCCCCCCTCCCCAGGACACCGAGCTGACCCATGACCCCAGGCCCACAGATAGGTCTGAGAGTTGGGGAAGC
>NW_005348372.1:0-237 GCF_000412655.1 Myotis brandtii | reverse complement strand
TATATTCTGTAGCTTTGGGGTAAAATGTTCTGTAAATATCAGTTAATCCCATCTGATCTAGTGTGTCATTTAGGATTGCTGTTTCCTTGTTGATTTTGTCTAGAAGAACTATACAGTAATGTCTTTGGGGTATTAAAATCCCCTACTATGACTGTATTGCTAGCAATATCCCCTTTAAAAATATTCTAGAAGTTATTATATATTTGGGTGCTCCTGTATTGGGTGCATATATTTTTA
>NW_005348371.1:0-753 GCF_000412655.1 Myotis brandtii | reverse complement strand
CACTCTATCCACTGAGCCAAACCGGTTAGGGCAGCTTACTCTTTTTGTGTGACTTCCTTCTCTACACAAAATGCAAACAGTATAGATATCAGAACTTCAATTTTTTTATTAGTTGATTTTTTTATATCCAAGTAAGTCTAAAAGTCTTACAATGAACTTTTACTCTGAAGATGCTAATGAGCTATGATACATGGTATATGTAATAGATTGTATATAGACAAGTATTTTTTTTCATTTAAAACTAAAAATAACATTTTAGCCCCAAATTCTTGAAAGTAAGCTTTGCTTACTTTTCTCACAATTAATCTTTGATTTTTGTGAATTTTAAAATCCATAAGGTGAACATAGTAAATTACTACCTTAAGCTGAAATGGAATTTCAATTTTCTAAAGATGGCTTTGATAGGTTTAATTTAAATAATAATTATTAATTGATTTGAACTAATGCTACTTACAACATAAAAATTTATTAACAATGCTGAACAGTAAAACTGCTAAAGTCATAAACCGAAGTTATATGAATGAAAATATACCCCAGACACAATTTTCCTCCTACTTTACTCAAAGTACATGATCAAGCTCATAGCCCTAACTGTTGCAAAATTATTATACAAGCATTCTTGATCTTTTTAATGGAGTTATCTCTATATATAAAAACCTAATCGACCATTATGACTGGAACAACCGGAATGATGGGTCGGCCAGTCGGTATGACATGCACTGGCCACCAGGGGGCATATGCTCAATGCAGGAG
>NW_005348370.1:0-732 GCF_000412655.1 Myotis brandtii | reverse complement strand
TTTTTTTCCAGCTTTATAGAGGTATTATAAAGCTGGAAAAAAATATAACATACGTAAGTTTAAGGTGTATGGTGTGATGATTTGACACATGTATGTATTGCAAAATGCTTACCACATAACAGTAACACCTCCACCCCCTCATAAAATTACCTCTTTTCTTGTGCATGATGATAACATTTAAGATCTCTCTCAACAACTTTCAAGTGTATGACACAGTATTGTTAATTATAGTCACCATCCCCAGAACTTATTTTATAACTGGAAGTTTGTACTCTTTGGCCAAGATCCCATTTCTCCCACCACCCTGCCCTGGCAACCACCATTCTACTCTCTACTTCTATGAATTCAGCTTTGTTAGATTCAAGATATAAGTGAGGCCCTGGCTGGTCTGCTCAGTGGTTAGATCTTCTGCCCATGGACAGAAGGGTCGCAGGTTCACTTCCCAGTCAAGGACACGTATGCAGGTTCCCCAAGCCTGGCAGGAGCACGTGTGGGAGGCAGACAATTAATGTGTCTCTCTCATGTCAATGTTTCTCTCTCTCTCTCTTTCCCCCTCTCCCTCCCTTCTACTCTGTCTAGAAATCAATGGGAAAAATTTCCTTGGGTGAGGATTTAAAAAAAATAAAAAAGATAGCCCAGCCGGTGTAGCTCAGCAGTTGAGTGTTGAGCCAGGAACCAATAGGCCACCAATTGAGTCCTGGTCAGGGCACATGCCTGAGTTGCAGGCTCGAT
>NW_005348369.1:0-1029 GCF_000412655.1 Myotis brandtii | reverse complement strand
AAAAAGAAAAAAAGAATAGTTATTATAGAAAAGCTTTGTATCCCAGGGGAAAATGTCATTTTAAAGATTATGAGCCTGCTGTCTATAAGTTATGAGCTAGAGGCAGTGACTGAAGTTTTGATTAATCTGCTCATTACTCGGTTGACCCTACTTGCTAGCCTTGACAGCATGTAGAAAGATCTGCAGTGCTAATGCTACTTCAAGTAGAAAATATGGATGTGGATTCTCAACAAGACTCTTTGAAGTGCTCCAAGTATATGGCAAGGGCTGTGCAGAGGTGATGTAATAAAACAGGTTCTTGGTGCTTTATGGTTTACATTCTGTGCCTCTAAGTGGCTTCATTTTCCCCCTGCCCTTTGGAGAATTTCAAGCCAATGGGTCTGTGCTCTGGGATGTACTATGTGGCTCACATGTATGTACAAGGATTAAAGAGGGCATGCCAAGGATTAAAGAAGGACTGAGAGCATGTTCGTTCATTCAGCATGTCCCACTGAGTATTGACCGTGTGTCAGGCACCACAGTGCATGCTGAAAGACTATGATAATAACATAGATTCTCTTGGCACCAAGACCTCTGAGCCAAATAAACACATTTTGTATGAGTTTTTTGGCTACTTTCACCCTGCATAAGGCTTTCTTTACAGACACAAAATAGCATGCCAAAGGAACATCTTATTGACACTAGCCAACTTTTACCAAGTTTTTCTTATGTGACAGGACTGTTCTACACATTTGATATCTGTTCATTCATTTTCTCCCTGATAACCCCACAAGGTAGTTACTAACATCACCTCCATTTTACAGATAAGAAAACAAAGCACAAAAATTTAAGTAACTGGACTCCAAGATTTTGTAGGTATTGGGAATGTCAGTTGTTTATTCCTCTCATCTAGACATTACCCAAACCAAATAAAAGGTAGAAGAGAATAAAAAAGACATTCTTGTTTCATAGTCAAGGGAATTCTCCCAGATAAAGAGGAGAAACACCATCAATACAGCTACCTAGATATGCACTGAGCTAACACACCAT
>NW_005348368.1:0-869 GCF_000412655.1 Myotis brandtii | reverse complement strand
GCCCTGACTGGGAATTGAACCCATGACCTCTTGGTTCCTGGGTCGGCACTCAACTGCTGAGCCACACCTGCTGGGCCCTATCCCTCCACTGCAGTGCCTGCTCTCTGAACTAGCTTGCTCCTAAAACCACTGCTTCCTCCTGGCCTCACCTGCTCCCCCCCACACACAGTGGCTCCCGTGGCTCACAGGAGTGGAACTGCCTTGAAGAGCGTAGTAGGCCCTTCCCTCACACACTTGAGATGCATCAGTGATGGAGCTGGAGAGGGCAAAAGTGCTGACCTATGAGGGCAGCGAGGTTCATTCTCGGCTGGTGCCGTTAACACCTTCACCCATCAGTGAAGGCTGAGCCAGGCGGAGCGCGGACTCTTGGCACACGGAGGCGCTGTCTCTCTTGGTTAAAGATGATCACTTTGAAAAAATGATTAGGACTCCAGCAACATTCACTAGAGGGAGACCTGTCCACTTAGGCTAATTCTGGTATTACAGGAACCACCAGATGAAAGATGGGCGAGATGGCAAAGCAAACGGATGCCACGTTGTGAGATGCCTGTTTGCACAAGATGCACAAACTCACTGAGCCTCATTGTCATTATCACAACAACAATAACAAAAAAACAACAACCATGAAATAAAAATAAGCCTCGACATAACAAATCTAGATAAATTTTATTGAGACCTTTCGAGTGCCAGAAACTAAATACTTGCCATCTGTTATCTCATTTTATCCTCCAGTAGCCCTACCATTGGGGACCACCATTGGCATAGTCCCCATTGCATAGCCCAGAGGTGCCTAATCTGTAAAATGGGTCCGTAGAGGACAGTTATGCTCATGAGGGTGTGGGGAAAGGTCTTAATTCCTGTTTGGTGGT
>NW_005348367.1:0-561 GCF_000412655.1 Myotis brandtii | reverse complement strand
ATGATTAGTGAGGGCTTATGTTACTGTGAATTTCAACTCCATTTTGATTCAGCGTTTAAGTCATTCGGACAGTAAAATCAACTATTTGTCTCCCTGCTTTCTAAGACCTGACATCTTGCCGGGGGAGCACCTGAATTTGCTCTGACAAAACCCATCTGGCCTTGCTGCGCTCTTGCCCACCTGTGAATTGACTCCCTTGGTATCGACGCCCTCATGTGTCAGACCACCTGACTCTCCAGGCAGAAGGGAGGCAGCGAGGGTTTCAGAGTGATCCCCGGAGGCAAACAGACATGGCTCAGATTCTAACTCTGTCCCTTACTCAGCTGACGACCTTGGACAGAATACTTGACTTCACCGCACCTCAGTTTCTCCATCTACACCTTTATTACTAGAAATAGTGCCCACTCCAAGGATTATTCTGCGGATCAAATGAGATTTTGCGTGTGGTATTGAGTGAAGTGGCACAGCAATCACTGAAGAAATATTGGCAAAAGAAGGTGGGAGGGACTTCCTGGAAGCTGAGGTGGCTGCAGCAGTGTGAGTAGGGGCCGCAGGAGGGAG
>NW_005348366.1:0-693 GCF_000412655.1 Myotis brandtii | reverse complement strand
TTTTTAAATATACTTGAATGTTGCTTTTTCTTTTAAGTATTAGCATACTTAAACTTAAATCAAAATTATTTTACATACCCTTGGCATTCATTCACCATTATAATTAATGCCTGGCTGCTTGTGACATTGGGCTACATAGTGTAATACCAGTGGCTGTGATTTCCAGCTTCTAGTAAAAATAAGTCACATGCAGCATGTTTAAGTACCTGAACTAACATCTATCCAGTTCATATACTAAAGAAAGGGATTATTTTCTATTCACCATATGACCATACAAGGAATGGGTAATTATAATTTTAGAAGCAGTTTTAGAGAGTTGTGTCCATAGCACAAGAGCAAAATCAAAGACTTAAAATTATGCTCATACAGAAATTAATAGAAACTGTATTAAAAACAAAATTTCATTTTTTTCTCTTTAGATATTACAAAAGCCCTTAGCAAATGACAAGTCTAATGATGGCACCGAATAAGGATGTCAACAGGCCACGTAGGCTGTCCTCTCTAAGCAGTCAGCTTTTGTAGCCAAAAGTGCAGTTGATCTGGCATATCTTCTTCTCTTTTAAGCAAAAAAAAAAAGAAGAAGAAGAAGAAGAAAAAGAAAGAAAAAGAAAAGCTCTTTGCAAAAGGACTGCCTTCTTTCTTTGTAATCCTCAACTTGTTCCAAAAGAAGGACTTTTAATTTTGAGATCTCTT
>NW_005348365.1:0-403 GCF_000412655.1 Myotis brandtii | reverse complement strand
CCCCAACATGTTTCCTGGGACAGCAGCCCAAGGCAGCATCAGAAGGGCAAGTGCAAAGGCTTGGGGCCCACCATGGCCCACCAGCAATTGGCTGTCTCCACAGGGAGCTGTGCTTGGCGAAGCCTCTGCCTGCATTGACCATCCCCTCCTGGAAGGACCCCCAGGGTCAAAGGGCAGAGCGGCACAGTCCCCTGGCACTGCAGCTGACACGGGCCCTCAGGCCCTCCCTTCTCTCTCACCCAGAGCTCTTGTTCTGTGAAGGGCATGGAGCACCTGACTGGTGGTCTCTTTTGACACCCACCCCCAGCTCGGCACCCAAGACATGGCATGTGGTCACCTTGACCCTCTGGGTGTCTCGTTCCAGCCCCTTCATTCCCTCCAGGCCTTCTGGGCCAGGAAAGTC
>NW_005348364.1:0-239 GCF_000412655.1 Myotis brandtii | reverse complement strand
CAATTCAGCCACAATTGTAAATATAAACAGTATTCTCGTCATTTAAAGTCTATACAGAAATTCTGAACTCTATAAACAGAAATTCTTAATGTTTGAAAGCATTTTCTTCTGAAAAATCCAAATTCCATTGCTGGAATTGTAAACATTATCAGAATTCTTGTCATTTCACAGCTTTCTACCTGTAATCTTGGTTATGGAACACGGCCATAGAGATGTTACGTCTCTATTTTTTTGAATTT
>NW_005348363.1:0-778 GCF_000412655.1 Myotis brandtii | reverse complement strand
TAGGAAGGAGGTTTTTGTGGAAAGACAGACTAGTTTAAGAGTCAAACGGTGGACAAGGAATTTATGCAGGAGTCAGTTGGGGATTATTCTCAAAATAACCCAAAATGATTAAAATGATTTGGGCAGGTAATGACTACTTTAAAAATTGTGGGGAACCACTAGTGGAAACAGTAAGAGTAAATATGTTGTAATAATGAAGAAAATACTTACACTGCACAGTTACACATTCTTAAAAGGTCAACAATGTTTGTGTACTGTAATAACATATACAAAATAAGAGAGACAGAATCTAGAAAGAAAGAAATACCACTTTCTTTTTCTTTATCATCTCATGCATGGGCCTAACCAGACAAGTTCATACTTAATGGAGATTAACTGATTACTTACAAGTGGGTTTAGGATCAACTCAAATTCATCCTAAAGAATTCTGAAGCAGAAACACAGCGTCACAAACCTGAAAGCCTGGATAATTCTACCTGAATGCCCAATGAGCAGGAGTCCTTTTAGGTGGTGATCGAACTTTAAATTCTGATTCCCCAGCATCCGGCAAACTTACGACTAACATGTAAACAACAAAGCACATCGCCTTGGATTCTGCATGTCTTGAACGGCCAAGGCTCATTAACAACATAGCAACTGAAGACACAGATACAATTCTTTCGGTAACAAACTCTGACTAATTTAAAAGTAAATAAATTAGCTGTGGCCGGTGTTCTGAGTGGTTAGCTCGTTGGCCCACGCACTAAAGCAGTGGTTCTCAACCTCCTGGCCCTTTAAA
>NW_005348362.1:0-455 GCF_000412655.1 Myotis brandtii | reverse complement strand
ATTAAAGGGTCGCGGCAATAGGAAGGTTGAGAACCACGGCAGTCTAGTGCTTTTTCAAATGTTAATGTCGTCAAACCACCCGGCGATCTCTCTGATTCAAGTAGATGGGAGGTGTTTCTAATGATGCTGGGGGTCCACAGATCTCACGTTGAGCAGCAAGGCCCTAAGGAAGTGGTTCCCAAACCTTTCTGCAGTGGAGTCACCCAGGGAGTTTCTGAAGTGCTGGTGCTGGTTTCCCACCACCAGAAATTGTTATTTAATTGGTCCGAGGTTAGGAGTTTTAAAAGATCTCCATGTGCTTCTAGCCTGCAGCCAAGTTTAGGAAGCACTGTGCTGGGGCTTACAGAGGCAGCATGGTGATTGCAGGCAAGGCAATGAATCCATAACGAAGACTAACTGATTACGTGGTAAGGACAGAATAGTTTACATTTTGCAAGGTTAGTGCTTTGAATAGG
>NW_005348361.1:0-668 GCF_000412655.1 Myotis brandtii | reverse complement strand
ATGAGAGGGTGGGGGTGGGGGGGTGTCTGTGTGTCCGTGCACCGATGGAGATGAGAATGCTGGAAAATTCCTGTGCTTACGCTTGTATACACTGCTCTTTGTTTTCATTCGCTTTGTTCATGGACAAGATAAAGGAGGCTTTCGGTGTTTCGTGCGGTGTGTTTTTGAGGCTGGTGAATGAAATCTAGCTGTTTATCTTGTCTAAGTCACACGGAGGAATGCAATAGCTGCTTTATGTTATGAAGAGTTGATTTAACCAAGGAAGGTTTAGGGGGTCGGGGGAGGGAAGCCCTGATCTGTCTCCAGTTTTTCAGCAACTGAATCTGTCTCGCATGAATTAAGAAAGTTTGTAGCCAAGCAAGGCTTATTGGACTTGGGAGTTAGAGCCTTTTCCGTGTTAGCCACAGAGTATGTGAGCGGTGGCTCCTGCTGTCTGTGTCAGCAGGCAGTTGAATGTCATTAAACTCTTGCAGGAATTTCATTTCTGCCTGACATCCGATTTTGGCACAGAGTCCAGTAGACCTTAGAAGTTTCTGAATATTTTTAAGTTGGCCAGTTCAAACTTTGCTGAGAAAGAAGCAGTCCAGGGCAAAAACAGGCAGGTGACCGGGTGACCCGTGTGTCAGAGACAGATGGAAAGCCGAGTGGGAATGGGCAGGGGTGCGTGG
>NW_005348360.1:0-222 GCF_000412655.1 Myotis brandtii | reverse complement strand
GAGTGAAATCATATGGTGTTTGTCTTTCTCTGACTGGATTTTTTCACTTAGCATAATGTTCTCCAGGTCCATTCATGCTGTCACAGAGTAAATTTTTATAGCAGAATGGTATTCCATTGTGTAAATGTACCACAGATTTTTAAAAAGCAATTTTATTTTTATTATTTTTTATGTATATATGTAAATTTTTTTTTTATTTCAGAGAGGAAGGGAGAAGGAGAG
>NW_005348359.1:0-523 GCF_000412655.1 Myotis brandtii | reverse complement strand
TCATTGTCATGAGTTAAATTCCCACACCTGGCTGAAAGGGCATTGGCTAGGGTGCACATGTCAGTGTCTACTTCCTTAGAAAGTGAAGAAAGTTCAAGACTGTTTTCTCATCATTGGTCAGGTGGTTGTGATTTCAGAAGCATAGTACTGAAGCATTTGTAAGCTGAGATGATAAATCTCATGACCTCATATACATTGCACATATCTCTATATCTTCATCTATATCTATGGCTGTGTCTCTCTATAGATATATCACAATATACCATGTATAACTTATTTTTTAAAATCAAAGATCAAAACCAAAGTCCTGCCCTAGCCAGTTTTGCTTGATAGATAGAGCATTGGCCTGCAGACTGAAAGGTCCCAGGTTTGATTCTGGTCAACGGCAGGTACCTCCGTGGTATGCTCCCCCAGGCCCGGACCCTGGTCTAGTCTCCTGCAGGAGGCAAGCAATCGATGTGTTTCTCTCATATCAGTGTTTTTTTTTCTGGCTTTCACACACACACACACACACACACACACA
>NW_005348358.1:0-855 GCF_000412655.1 Myotis brandtii | reverse complement strand
GACACCACTTGGAATTCACTTCTAAATGGCTGGAAACCATGTAAAAGAGTTTGAAAACACATGGAAATCACTGCTCAACATCAAGAAACAGTTATCAACAGTGCTTGACAAAGCTTGGGAATCACTGCTAAAGAGCTGTACACTGTAGAACAGTGTTTGACACCACTTCAAATTCAATTCTTATTGGCTGGAAACTATATAAAAGTGTTTCAAAACACTTGGAAACAACTAATCAACCTCAGGAAATAGTGTAAAACTGTTTGGAAAAAATGTAGGCATCACTGCTAAAGTGCTGTACAATGCAGAACAGTGTTTGAAATGATTTGGATTTCAAGTCTAAATTGCAAGAAATGGTGTAAAAGTGTTTAAAAACACTTGGAAATCACAGATCAATAACAGAAAACAGTGTAGAACAGCATTTGACAGAACTTGGGAATCACTGCTAAAGAGTAGTACACTGTAGAACCGTATTTGACACCACTTGGGATTTGCTTCTAAATGGCTAGAAACTGTTTGAAACCCTTGGAAATCACTGATCAACATCAGGAGATGGTGTAGAACAGCGTTTAACAAAACTAGGATATCATTGCTAAAGAGTAGTACACTGTAGAATAGTGTTCTAAACCACTTGGAGTTCACCTCTAAATGGCAGGAAATGGTGTAAAAGTGTTTGAAAACACTTGGAAATCATTGATCAACATCAGGAAACAGTTATGAACAGTGTTTGACAAAACCTGGAAATTACTGCTATAGAGCATACACAGTAGAACAGTATTTGAAACACTTTGAGTTCACCTCTAAATTGCAGGAAATGGTGTAAAAGTGTTGGAAAACACTGGGAAATCACTGATCAAC
>NW_005348357.1:0-469 GCF_000412655.1 Myotis brandtii | reverse complement strand
ATAGTCACCATGCTATACATTAAATTCCCGTGAATTATTCATTTTATAGCTGGAAGTTTGTACTTTTCAACCCCCTTCTTCCATTTGTGCCCTCCTTCACTCCCTCCCCCCTCCAACCCGGTGCAGCCATCAATCTGTTCTCTGTATTGAGAGTGATGAGATGAAGGCCATTTAACCTTTTGGAATATTTCATCTTCTTTATGTGGTTTAAGGAAATGTTCAGATATCTTAGGACACAGTATTGGAAATGTTTACTTACTGTGTAGGTTAATTAAAAGTGAAAATTTGAAGGTTATATCTACTTTTATTAATTTGTGCAGTAATCTTATTACAGAAACAACAACAAAAATTACTGTACCTTGAAATATGTTGGTTTTGGGGTGACTTTTATTTTCCTTATCCTATTTTTTTGACAGCAATTAAATTTTTTAAATGAATTATATAGCTATATTTTATAATCAGAAAAAAA
>NW_005348356.1:0-768 GCF_000412655.1 Myotis brandtii | reverse complement strand
GCAACCAGGATTTGAATGGTCTTTATTTCTTTAATTAATTTTGAATAAATTCAATTACACCAACTTTAAAGATACCTATGTTTTTGCTCAACAGTCGTTGTATGCCTCTCGTGTTGATTTCCCGATTGTTTCAGAACAACCCCACAATCCTGTAGCTCCTTGCAGAAATGGTACTTTCACTACCTACTGTGACTAGTAGACTGAAGCCCTCTGCCATGGATCCCCTCCATGTCTGTAGACTTAAATGTGTTCTCCATCCTGCTCTTAAGACCCTTAATTTTGTTTTTCCTTCTTAATCTTCTTTAAGACAAAGTTAAACTTCTCCATTTCTCTGCCAATACTCCTTTAAGTTTAACCTTTTATAATCTCATTTTTATTGACTCTAATTAAGCTACGTAGTCAAGGTAAAAGAATGACCCCATACTTGTGAAACCCAATGAGCTTTCTTGAATACTTAATGCCATCAGATACCTGTACCCCTTTCTTGAGCCATTCTTTTATCTTCAGCTTCTGTGTCAATACAATAGACTCTGATCACTTTATGGATCTTCCATAGCTCTTTTCTATCATGGGTTCCGAAGTGTGAAAGTTCCCTAAAGTTAAGTCCTTGGCTCTCTATCTTTCTTCAATCACTCGTCCCTAACTACATTACTTAGTCTCTCATCTCTCTCACCCATTTCACTCCAATACCCATAGGACTCAACCTAGTCTAATGTCCTACCCAACCCAGACCACAGAACATGTGCTTTATTATTCAGGCAAGTCTTA
>NW_005348355.1:0-519 GCF_000412655.1 Myotis brandtii | reverse complement strand
AATATATTAACAACAACAACAAAAAAGCAAGCCCTCTGAGGTTCAATAGTCTGGTCTATGCTTCTATGTCTCTGGATCTCCTTTCATTTCTATTACCCCTAAATCAAACTACATATAACTGAGATATGAAGAGAAGGCTAATATAGACTGAAAACCTTTTTAGTTTCACAAATAACCTTTTAAAGTATAAAGTAATTTCAGTTCTCAAACTAATTACAGATGACCTATAGACAGGTTGAAAGATAAGTGAGGTTATCCTGGTTGAATTAAAACGGTTGAAGCAAAAAACTATTTGGGGGAATTAGGGAAATTATCTCAAATGAGACTATTCACACATTAAATTAAAATCTTTTCTGGAACAACATATTTTGGGGTAAAGGAAAAAAGTGAAGATTACTATGAACAAGGTTCAATTTGGGGCACTGTCACCAAAGTACACACATCTCTACTAAAGACTACACCAGGTGCACCTTGTAGATAAAGGGATTGTCCCTCGCTGGAATCTATAATTCCACCCAT
>NW_005348354.1:0-541 GCF_000412655.1 Myotis brandtii | reverse complement strand
AAAAAGACGACCCAGATGTTGCAATGATTAGAGGATAAAACCAACCAAACAAACAAATAAGAAATATAATGTCAAAAATCCTAATGAATCTAATTGGGAAAGGAGGTGGATAATATCCATATAAATATCAAGAATGTATGCAGAAATATGGGTATTTTCTTCAGATGCATTGTAGTTTTCATCACTACTTTTTATATATTTCATGCTTTCATACATTAAATCAGTCTCAACCTTTGAAACCATATCTAATACAGTAGTAAGTTACTGTTTTAATGTTATGATCTAAAATTTCTAAGATCTGAGCTGGATTTATTGGGTTTATTTATCTGCTTCTTTGCATGCCTAATACATTTCTATTGGATGCTGGACTTTGTGGATTTTACATTATTTATTGCCTGATATTTTTTTGTGTTCCTAAAATATTTTTTTCTCCCTGGAAATGCAGTTATGCTACTTGGAAACAGTTTGATCCTTGCAGGTCTTGCTCTTTATGAATGCTATGTAGGACAAGGGCAGTTGTTAGGCTACGATTAATTATCCC
>NW_005348353.1:0-560 GCF_000412655.1 Myotis brandtii | reverse complement strand
GGTGGGGGGGTGGGGGGGGCAGTCCAGCCTGCACTCCGCTCACCCTGCCGGCTGGGCACTGGACGGAGGCCCGCTGGGACAGTCTGAGGGGGGATCCCTCTGGCACCTGTCCATCAGATGCCCAGAGGGGCCCGGTGTGCCAGCTGATGCCCAGGACTTTTGACACCTGCCCTCCCCAACACGGAACCTTGCTACCAGGGAAAATATGCAGACGCCTCCCTGTCGGTGACGTAACAATGGGCCGGCTTGTGAAGATGCCACGATGGTGAGCGTGCTGCTGCCCCTTTGAGAGCCTCCTTGTCCCACATCGACCACCTCCTTGCCAACCCCACCGTCCCTCTCCCCTTCACTGGGGCCCGGGCAGCGGAGCTGGAAACCCCTAGGGGAGGGACCCTCCTTCAGGCCGTTCAACTCTGGAATAACTGGCTGGACTTCTTTTTGGAGCAACATGGAGGGACAGTCTCCAGGCCTGTTTGGCACGGTTGGCTGGGTGGCAAGGGCCCTATTTTTACACCTTATAGCCGTTCTCAACCTGTGGGTCGAGACCCCTTTGGCAGTCG
>NW_005348352.1:0-292 GCF_000412655.1 Myotis brandtii | reverse complement strand
GGCTGCATCTCAGGGGATGAAACTGAACAAACTAGGCGTGAAACTTTGCACTCAACTTCTTCTAATTATTTTCCTTTATTTAGTCAGTAACCATGTCCCAATGATTTTTATGAGTGATGTCCCCCTAACTCCCAAATATAAATAAATTTGCATCTATATCTTCTTTTTTATTTCTGTTGTCCTCACTGGTCAACTCAAGATTGATAATTATTATTTATGTTAGCTACTGGTATGGGGTACTTACTATGTGCCAGACTCTGTGCTCAATACTTTAGTTATATCTCATGTAATT
>NW_005348351.1:0-318 GCF_000412655.1 Myotis brandtii | reverse complement strand
CTATAATCTGAATGTCTGCGTCCTCCCCAAATTCATACGTTGAAATCTTAGACCCCTTCACCCCTGGGGTGATGTTATTAGGAGGTAGGGTCTTTGGAGCTACTAGGTCATGAGGGTGGGGCTCCCATGAAGGGGATTAGTGTTCTTATAAAAGAGACCCCACAGAGCTCCCTAGCCCCTTCTACCACATTGAGACCATAGGCTGTGAAGCAGTAAAAGGGCTCTCACCAGAACATAACCATGCTGGTACCAGGGTCTTGGACTTCATAGCCTTCCAAACTGTGAGAAGTAAAAAAAAAAAAAAAAAAATGGGAAGAG
>NW_005348350.1:0-236 GCF_000412655.1 Myotis brandtii | reverse complement strand
TAAATAAATAAAATAAAATAAAATAAAATAAAAAAAGCCTCTAAAAAAAAAGAGGGGTTTAAGGTAAAAGGAAGTCATTCGAGTAGGCCCTAATCCGATATAATGGTGTCTTAATAAGAAGAGATAGGACAGACACGAAGCAGGGAAGACCATGTGAGGACATACGAGATGACAGCTGTCTCTAAGCCATCAGTAAATAATGGTAACATATTATAGCCCATTGAATAAAACAGGGC
>NW_005348349.1:0-340 GCF_000412655.1 Myotis brandtii | reverse complement strand
TTTGTTGTTGCTAATCCTCACCCGGGGATATTTTTTTTCCCCATGGATTTTTAAGACAGAGTGTCAGGGAGGGAGGGGGAGAGAGACAGACAGAGATAGAGATAGAGGGAGAGATAGAGAGAGAGAGAGAGAGAGAGATCGATCAATTGCTTCCTGCACGTGCCCCAACCAGGGCCGGGGGATCGAACCGGCCTCCCAGGTACGGGGCCTTGACAGGAATCAAACCCCAAACCCTTCGGGCCCATGGGCTGACGCTCTAACCAGTGAGCCACACCAGCCAGAGTCTTTCACCTTAAAAAAATATTTTTCTTAATTTAAATATATTTTTATTGATTTCAGA
>NW_005348348.1:0-421 GCF_000412655.1 Myotis brandtii | reverse complement strand
TGAGCCTGCAACCTGGGCATATGCCCTTGACAGGAATGGAACCGGGACCCTTCATTCTGCAGGCCGATGCTCCATCCACTGAGCTAAAGCAGCTAGGACTATGTCATACTTATTTTAGTTTGAACTCAGCTGCTTCTTGAAATCATGAGTCTTAACATGGACAAATGTATCCCAATTACTGACCACATTAGCTAATACTGTGGGGAAACCTACTCAGCAAGGACACTTTGCTCAAGCAAGAAGAGAGAGAAAGGAAGGAAGGAAAAGGGTGTCTGTTGAGTCTCCTCTTCGTTTCCCCTGACCTTGCTGAAGAACAACCTCCCCTGTGTTGTAGAGAGGGCTGCTGAGGAGGAGATGCTGTTCTGTCAACTCCGGCCACTGTCAGACACTCAGATGCTGCATCCATTTTCCCGATGTGTTA
>NW_005348347.1:0-606 GCF_000412655.1 Myotis brandtii | reverse complement strand
TGGGAACCAGCGGCCCCATAACCTCCAGGGTCCTATCTAGCTCAAAATTTCTATGTTTTTATAATTTATTTAGTATCATCATTTCAGAGTCAAATTAATTTGATATATGATCTACCCTTAAATGAAATAAAAGCCAACACAGAGTGGGAGAACGGGCGTGGTGACCGCATAATGAGGCTGGCCCTGGCGTCCGAGGTTCCCGGCTCCTGGTTCCTGGTGAAGCCGGGTGGGGAGGACAATCTGAGAGATGAGGTGCCACCCCTGGCCCCGGGGCAGCCAGATCTCCTGGGGGGGTCCATGCCAGGGCTTGGCGTTTTCTCCCAACGGCGATGGTAAGCCAGTGAATGCCGGGCAAGAAGCCATGGTATCAGCTTAGCCTTTTTTTTTTTTTTTGTATCAGAAAACTCTTTATTTTAAAAATGCTAAGCTCACCACCTCCATGTCAAAGAGTGTGAGGGTTTGGGTTACACAGGATTGGGGCTCTTCATCTTCAGTAAAAGCATCATCATCAAAGTGTTGCTTCCTTTTAGTAGACTGGAGGATTTACAGGGATGGGCAAAGAAGGATCAAAGAAATCAAAAGGGCTTATTTGCTACCTTCCAGTTT
>NW_005348346.1:0-748 GCF_000412655.1 Myotis brandtii | reverse complement strand
CGGTGCATGAATCCGTGCACCAGGCCTCTAGTCTTTAATAAAAACACCTACCGCACCTGGAGTCATATTGCAAAAAGCTCAACATATAGCCTCCCTCCCCCATGTGTTCTCTTAATGATAGATAAACAGATCTCCAACTTCTGTGCCACAAAGTGTCTGGATGGATGGTATTAGAAAGGAAGATGCTTTACCCCAATGAGAGCACAATCGTGCCTTCATGCTGGGACAGAAAGCCCAGGCCCCATAACCCAATCAAACAGATCTGGCTATTTGCTGCTTTGACCCTTCTGAAAAGTGAATGTCTGACTGATATGAGATTTGCATATTGCCTGGGGGGAAATGTCTGCACTCCAGGGAAATGTTATTGCTGTACGCAGACACTGGGTGCCAAGAACAAGAACTCATTCCACCCACTCTTTCCTTGTTCACAGTATAGCAGTAAGCCTTAGATTTGGCTACATGCACACACAGTGGCTTACTACAAGATTATTTATCTCCCATGGAAAAGACGGGAAATGTGTCAACCACAACTGAGGTACCTCAAAGTCCTAGGCTTCTTCTAGTTCCCCTTCCACTGTCCTCATGGTCCCAAATGCTGGCTGGAGCTCGGCCATGACATGTCAGTTCCAATCAGCAGGACTGAGAGAGAAGAAAAAAGGAAGTTACACTTTTTCATCTTTAATGTGAGTTTCCACGCAATACTTTGCTTACATCTTATTGGCTAGAAACTAATCATATGATAATACCT
>NW_005348345.1:0-545 GCF_000412655.1 Myotis brandtii | reverse complement strand
ATAATGAAACTGAAAATTGGAAAGAGATCTGTGATTGGTAATTTTCTATGTCAACTGGACTGGGACACAGGGTGCCCAGATATTTGATTATTCTGGGTGTGTGTGTCTCTGGGTGTGTTTTGGATGAGATTAACAGTTGAACTGTTAGACTGAGTAAAGACTATTGCCCTCCCTAAAGGGGGTGAACCATCTTCAATCTGTTCAAAGCCTGAATAGAACAGAAGGCTGAGCAAGGGAGAATTCACTCTCTCTGCATAACTGTCTTCAAGCTGGGACAGAGGTATTCCCCTGCCTTAGGACTCAGAGTGAAACTTACACCACCCATGCTCCTAGTTCCCAAGCGTTTACCACAGCCATCCTTAGTGCCTGTGAGGAATAAGTACCAAAGACTACATTATATTTTTTTCTTCTTAGTGTTACCAGGGGAAAGCTATTCTTAAGAAGCCTTGCCTGAAATATTTCCACCAATATGTACTTACTAAATTAACACTTAACTGAATATCCTTTCAATTCTTTAAAAAAAATTCTTTATTGTTGAAAGTATT
>NW_005348344.1:0-220 GCF_000412655.1 Myotis brandtii | reverse complement strand
AAAAAAAAAATCCGTCTCAAAAACCTAGGCCATGTGTCGAAAGACTTCTAAGGTTCTTAGAGAAGAGAGTTTTATTTTGAACTTTGCAATATGTCAGAAATCACCGAGGCAAACAAGCGCTGGCCCTCTTCAGAGTTAGGAGGCAACAGGTCCCCAGGTTGTCTTCATACTCACAGTGTCCCTGTAGGGCCCTGGCTCCCAGGCCTGCCCAGGGCAGGGC
>NW_005348343.1:0-560 GCF_000412655.1 Myotis brandtii | reverse complement strand
GACAGCTCCAGCTTGTCATCTGAAACCGTTGGGGCCCGTGGGGTTCAGAACGGTGACACAGGACACACACTGTGATTACCTAAAACCTCCAGCCCCGTCTGGAGCAGCTCCCAAACCAAATATGTTCATATTTCCACAGCATGACCTATTTAAAGAGCCACGTACCTGGGATAAGTGAAAGGCTATAGAGTCTCCTGCCAGTTCGGGTCATGCTTTGCTGCTAACTAGGGTCAAGTCATGTTGGGTTCTGCCACCAGGTGAGAGAAAAGCTTTCCCTTTTCAGGTGCTTGTGGATTTGGGAATGCGAACAAGTTCTGAACTGCCTCCCAAATCCCATCAGGTGCAGTTAGCCTTCCCATTTCACAGATGAGGAGGCGAGGGCTCCGAGAGGGGCAGGACTTGCCTGATGCCATTCAGCCGCTGTGTGATTCCAGCCCAGGTCCGGCGCCTCCAGAGCCAGGCTTCTTTGTGGGGCTGTGGCACACTTACCTCCCTAGGAGCGAGTGGAGGAGAGTCCAGGGTAGGGGTGGGAGCTCTGATTAGGGAGGCACTTTCTGTAC
>NW_005348342.1:0-396 GCF_000412655.1 Myotis brandtii | reverse complement strand
GAACAATAAAGATTTAATTTTAAAAAAAGAAAAGAAACAAACTTCTGCCCTAGCTGGTTTGGCTCAGTGGAGCATCGGCCTACAGATTAAAGGGTCCTGGGTTCAATTCTGCCCAACAGCACATGCCCAAGTTGTGGGCTCCATCCCTAGTAGGGGGTATGCAGGAGGCAGCTTCCTCTCTGAAATCAATAAAAATACTTTGGGGGGAGGGAAGAAAGAAAGAAACTTCCAAGTTTATTTTTCCAAAATTTAATAAGATACAGAAGTTAGAGTATATTGGTTCCTTTGTTGTCCCTCATTAAAATAACCATGAGATTTTTGCTATCTTTCCAGTTCATTATTTTTATTTGGAGCCTCCCGGCTGGTGAACTGCAAATGGGTTATAAGTATGGACCC
>NW_005348341.1:0-464 GCF_000412655.1 Myotis brandtii | reverse complement strand
AGGCGCTGGGCGCTCAGCGCTGAGGTTCAGGCTGAGCTGGTGAAGTGGGGGGCCCGGGCCTGTCACGGGGAGCGGTCAGCGCAGAGCCGGGGAGGTTACGCACGAGGCCGCCTTCTGGGGGGCGGCTCCCACACGGGGGGCTCCTCAGAGGCGATGCTCCCTGAACCTCACCCAGTGCAGGCGGCGGGGCAAGAATGAAGCCATTGGAGGAGTTCAAAGGGGGTGACTGCAGGGTTCGCTCCTGGCTTAGCTCTGAGGGGTGCGCCTCCCACTCCCAGGGGGCCGCTGGGGTTCCCCTCCCAGTGCGCTGGGACCCGCCCACGCAGCTCACCATGATGTTGCTGTGGACGAAGCCCCTGTGGTCGGCGTGGGCTCCAGGTGCGGGTACTCCTCCGTGCTGGCCACCTGGATGCCCCACACCTGCTTCCAGGCCGAGTACAGCTGCCCGCGCACCGGGTAGACGC
>NW_005348340.1:0-235 GCF_000412655.1 Myotis brandtii | reverse complement strand
GTGCCAGCCCTGATTGCTCAGCACCATCAGTGGGTGCAAGCAGTGGCTGCCAGCCTCAATTGCCCCTCAGGGCTTCTCTACCTCCCCTGCTTCTGAGGTACTCACACTCACTGCCGGCGCCAGGCCCCCTCTCATCTGCAGCTGGCACCAGAGCTGCCACTCACACCTGCTGCCGGTGCCTGGCGCCGGTACTGATCTCTCGGCACCATCAGTGGGTGTGAGCAGCAGCTGCCGG
>NW_005348339.1:0-966 GCF_000412655.1 Myotis brandtii | reverse complement strand
ATTATTATTATTATTATTATTATTATTATTATTGAAAATACAGAGCCCCAGGAATGTTGAGATATACCCAAGGATAATGGCAGAAACAAAACTGATTCCTGGTACCAAATTCACTACTTTGGCCATTGGAAAACATGATGACCTTATCTCTCTTCTTATTCTCCCCTCCATGTTTGGCAGGGCTGGGCAGGTGACATAAGGTGCTGAAATCAAATGATTAGTTCTACCACTGCATGGTCAGATCATCTCCTTCTTCATTTTGGAGCTCTTTTTCAATATTCCTTACACAATATATCTACACTGGAGTCTGAAAAGGGAAATCACAAAGAGCAAGCAGGTCACACTTTGACTTTGCAGCATCCTCTACCGACCTTGCCCAAGAACAAACTGTGTGCAAGGTAAGCAGCCTGAGTCCTCATTAGTGAGTAGGGGGAAGTCTGTGTGAGCAGCCTCTCTGTTGAATAGATAGAGTGTATCTAACAAAAGGGATGACAGATTAGGAGCTGTCTGGTGGCTAATGTACTGTTTACTGCAGTATAAATGACTGGTGTTTGGGAAATGACAGATGGGAGAGAGCACATGTACAGACTTAAATGATTTCCATGTTTCTCCAGTGGAGGAGAGTCATGGTTGGCTGAGAGGTTGACTGGCAAGGGGTGTCATTGGTGGGAGTTTCTGGGGATGAGAAGTGCATGGGGAAGACTTTTTAGTTGGATCCATTGATCCGGTAGCTGCCAAAGCTTTTGTGCCATATACAGAAGATACTGTGAGGGGGTCTGGTTTTCTTGTTCTTTTCTCACTCCCTCATCCACTCCAAAGTTAATTGTTTCCAGTCACCTGCAGCCATCTCCCCCGAGATAAAGTGTAAGTGATAGGCTCAGCCATGCTGGGGAATCCCTTGGGGGAAGATGACAGAAAAAAAGAAGAAGAATGTGTCTGAAAGAAGGCAAGACAACAAAAAAGCAA
>NW_005348338.1:0-352 GCF_000412655.1 Myotis brandtii | reverse complement strand
GGGCTTTCACAGACCTTGTATGGATATGCCAGCTCCACGCTTCTTGTTCTCTCCTGGGACAATATTCTGAAGCTTGTATGCTTTCTCTTAATCCTGTCATGCACCAGGCCATGTGCTGATGCCTCCCTTTTGTTTTCCCAAGGGTCTCACTAAAGCTCTAGTTCGGGATTTCTCCCTGGCCCTCAGATTTGGGCTGACTTTGTGAGCCTACTTACTAGTCTCCCAACTAAGCTCACTCCTGCCAAGGTCGGGAGCACACACAGAGAGCTGGTCCAGAGTATGGGGTGGGTGGATGAGGCGTGAAAAATGATGAGGTGTCCATACGCCATTTGGGGGATCCATGAGTGAGGTA
>NW_005348337.1:0-223 GCF_000412655.1 Myotis brandtii | reverse complement strand
AGAGGCCCAGTGAACAAATTTGTGCACAGGTGGGGTCTGGCTGGCCCCAGGCCTGTCAGTAGTAGGAGATAGCTGGAGGTTGGCTGGCCGGCCCCCCCCAATTGGGGCCCGATCAGGGCAGGGCTGGATGGGGTGAGGGGCTGCGGATGATTGGCCGGCAGACCCCGGCCCCAATTGTGGTTGGGTGTCGATCGGGGGTCAGCAGCCAGGGGAGGGGCTGTGG
>NW_005348336.1:0-218 GCF_000412655.1 Myotis brandtii | reverse complement strand
CCAATAGAATGAAAATATAATCTTAGGCACTATTTCTATGCAGGTTAAAATAAAATGATCCAAGCCACAGTGTTAAATGGATTGTTTCTTAGTCATTCAAAACTTTACCACATTTTAGTTGGTTTTATCATTTAACACTTTTTTCTTTTAATTATTTTTATTTTTTTCACATTTTTCTAATTTTTTTTTGGTAGATAGGAAAATTATATGCTTTCCTC
>NW_005348335.1:0-1359 GCF_000412655.1 Myotis brandtii | reverse complement strand
GGAGGCTGGGTGCCCTGACACAGGCTGCTCCCAGCCGCTCTTCCTCCTCGGAGAGGTGGCCCTGCACCCGGGCCAGGCGGTGACATCGGCCAGGAAGTCAGTCCCCGCCTGCCGACGGGTGGCACGCGGCGTGGAGGGACAGAGCGACCTCTGTTGGAACAGCAGTTATGAAATAATGACAACGAGGAGGAGGAGAGGGAGGCTGGGAGCAGCTCCCCCACCAAGGGGGTGCAGGGGACCCTAAGGACCCCCTTGGGCTGCGGCTCGGTCCCGCTCGGCTCTCCCACTGCCCCGGAGCACAGCATAAAGCCACCCGCCCTCTCAGGAATTCAGCGGAGGAGCGGGGGCGGGCGGAGAAGGGACGGGTGGGCGGGCGGAGGGAAGGCAGGGCTGAGCTCGGCTCCCTCACCCCTGCCGGCTCTGCGTCCTGATTTAAAGAGGCGCCTGCAGCTTCTTCCTCCCCGGCAGTGACTGACACAGAGGCCCGGAGCCCGAGTCCCAGGCCCCCCTTGCCCTCTGCAGACCCCAGGGTGGGAGGGGGCGCAGGCAGCCCGACCTCACCAGCCGCCGTCATGGCCCCCGGAACCCGCCCCCAGGACTCCTCGTTGGTCTGGGCCCATCTGAGGCCACAGAGAGCGAGTCACCTGTGTCCCCTGCAGGCCCACCCTCGGGACACAGCGCCTGCCACCCAGGCCGCCCTCCTCTGGGCCGACAGCTCACATCTCATCACGAGACCGTCCCCTGGCGCCTGATGGGCGTCTCCAGGGTGAGCCCCGCATCCCTGGGCCACCTGGGCCGGCGTCTGCCTTCCCCACGCGGGGTGAACCTGCTCACACAATCCAAACGGCACTGGCTTCCCAGGGCGGCACCTGGGTGCAGGGGGCTGCCTCCAGCTCGCCGGGACACCCCTGGTGAGACCTCGTTAGCGGCAGCACCTCCAGCTTGGACGACACTTATTTGGTCACTGTTACCAGCTGAGTGTCCCTACAGATTCACATGTTGAAATCCCCGCAACGTGATGGTCCCTGGAGGCGGGGCCTTGGGAGGGGAACGGGTTGCCTGAGGTCGAGAGGATGGGGCCCCATGAAGGGATTAGTGCCCTTAGAGGACACGGGGAGGGGTCTGCAGCCGGAGGGGGACCCTCACCAGGACCCGCCGCGCTGGCACCCAGACCTCGGACGTCCCACCTCCAGACCGTGAGCAACAAACTTCTGTGTCCGTCGGCCACTCAGTCTGTGCCCCGCTATCTCCGCCTGAAGGAACGAAGACAGGGCCCCACACTGAACTCGCCAGTCAGCCCCATGCAAGCAGACGGAAACGCTGCCGCTCTCCAGCCACCCATCGGGATAAAAGCCCACC
>NW_005348334.1:0-1666 GCF_000412655.1 Myotis brandtii | reverse complement strand
AAACTAAAAATATATTAAAAATTAATTAATCAATCAATTAAAATACATTTAAAATAAAAAATGTAATCCCTTCCTCAGCTAGTACTAAATTTATTACCTGATTTAAGTTTCTTGTAAAGATTTTTAATTCCAAGATGCTCCTGAGTCTAGAAGGGGAGCTAGAGGAGGAGCTACAGAGAAGCTTACACAGGCTTTACTCTGAGGACTTGCTCCTCCTATGGTGGACCACAACACCAGCACCACTTAGGAGCTTGTGAGAAATGCAGGGTCCCAAACCTCACTTCAGAACTAGAGTATCAGATCCTGCATTTAAAAAAGACCTGCAGGTGATTCACATGCCTATTAAAGTTTGAGAGATGATTCTGGAAGAAGTGGCTCTCTGCATTAGCTACTAAGCCACAGAATCATCTAGGGAATCAAAATAAGAGGTTTGTGCGGTGGGCTCAATTGTGTTCCCCAAAAGTGATATGCTGAAGTGCAAACCTCCAGTAGCTGTGAATGTGACCTACTTTGAAATAAGGTCTTTGCAGATAGTGTGTTATAAGAGGAAGGAGAGGATGATTTGAATACAGAGACGGATGAGACACAGGGAAGAAGACCATATGACAACATAGACAGAGATTGAAGTGATGGAACTACAAGTCAATGAATGCCAAGGATTGCTGGCAACCGCCAGGAGCTAAGGAGAAGCAAGGAAGAATCCCCCCCTAGAACCCCGAGAGAGAGCATGGCCCTGCCGACACTTTGATTTCAGACTACTGTGAGAGAAATGAATTCTGGCATTTTAAGTCAATGAGTCTAGTAATTTGTTATGGTAGCTGTAGGAAATTAACATACTTGTGTCTCACCTCCAGAAATTCTGATTTAATTATTCTGGGCTACGTTCTCTGCATTAGGGTTTTAAAAAGCTCTGTAATTCTAATGTGAAGCTATGGTTGAGGCTCACTGCTCTAAATGTTCAGAGCAGATAAGAAAGCTTTCTACCTAACTCTGGGAAATAGTCAAGGGAAGGAGGAAGTGCTAAAAAAAATTGTAACTTAGTGAAGACGAAAGTTAAATGTTCACAGGTGTTTGTATTTCTTTAAATTATGCTCAAAATAGTATGCATAGCCATTTTATATAAACTTTATATATGATGATTTCCATTGTTTGCTTTGTTTGAATAAAGTATTTTAATAGAAACCATAATAAAAGGAAATTTTATGTAATATAGTAACAGACAAGAATCTATTTCTATCACAAGTATAAACTGTGGGGACATTGTCCCTTTTCCCCCATGTCCATTCTTTCCTTTAGTAGTACAACCTTTTTCTATTGCTGGGAACATGACTACCTAGAAAAAAAAAGGCTTCATTTTCCAATTTCTCTACAGCTAAGTGTGACCCTATTACATAATGGAGGCGGGGCATGTCTTCCTCCTCCCCTTGTCTCCTCCTTGGTCACTCCAATGCAGATAAAGATGCTATTTTGCCATGAGGTAGAGTTGGAGAGTAATGTCTGGACAGGAGTCTGGGTTAATAACCCATGGAATATAGTTATCTAGAACTTTACATGACAAAGAAAGAAATTTCTGTCTTGCGTAAGCCATATTATTTGGGGTTTTCTTTCATTCCAAGCTTACTGAAGAATGAGGGGGACAGAAATCTCCATGGGATGTGGTGACTGG
>NW_005348333.1:0-1139 GCF_000412655.1 Myotis brandtii | reverse complement strand
GGGGTGTGGGCATGGATCTGCAGGGGTGAGGGCATGGGTGTGGGCATGGATCCCCAGGGTTTGCCTGGGTTCATGTCCACGTGAGAGCTGGTCCTCAGCACACAGGCAGGCCCAGCCTCCGAGCTGCCCCCCTGCTCTCCGAGTTGACTCACAGTGGCCGGGCCAGCGTTCAAGGCCCTGGGGTCCCACTCTGGCCTGTCCTGCTCTGCCATGGCCTGTGCCTCCCACCCCAGGAAACCCCTGATGCCATCCCCCCACTGCCTCTCCCGGAACTTCCTCTTCTCGCATTAGCAGGACCTGGACCACGGAAGCCTGTGCATGTCCCTCCGCCTCGGCCCGTGCCCCGGCAGCAGCCAGGGAGGTCCCGGCCAGGGCACCGAGAGCACGCTGCGCGAAGGCGAGGGGAGCAGGGAAGGAGGGCAAGGGGGAGCTGAGGAGAGAACGCAGACGTCCGTCTTTTCACAAATGGCCAGTCGGCACAGAGAGGCTGTCTTATTCTCCCTCCCCCGGTTCCCAAACATACGCCTGGTCCCGGCGCTGTGAATGCCTACACCGTCACCATCACTCCTGCCACATGGATGAGGAATGGCAACGCGTCTGCCCTGTGTGCAGGCCCCGGCCCGTGTCATCCTCTCTCACCTCTGCGTCTCCACTGCCACCCCAGTAGCAGCTGAGGACACTGAGGAACCTGTGCCCGAGCGTCTCCTGCCGGGGGAACCCGCTCGGGGCTGCACCTCTCGGCCCGTCCCAGTCACCTGAGGACAACACAGCCAGCCCATTTCTCGGCCTGAAGCTTCCCTGCGTCCGAGACGAGAAACAGGCCGCTTTGCCCACACAGTACGTCAGCTCTGGGCGTTTCAACATTGTCACTGCAGAGCGGGCAGGGCCCCGAGCTCACAGGGGACAGAGAAGCGGCCGATGTCGCGAGTCACCCCAGGCTCCTGGAACCCAGGTGCAGTGGGCAGCACCCTCTCAGGGTGCTCCTTTCTGGCCCGGGACAGAGATGCCCATGCAGCCCCCTGGCACGCACCCCTCCAAGGGGCTTTCTGGACTCGCTTTCACACTCGCGAGTACCCTGATGGCCACAGACCTGCATGACTGTTGCCTGGGCTGGAGGAAGGGTTCTGACTCCGATTCCC
>NW_005348332.1:0-399 GCF_000412655.1 Myotis brandtii | reverse complement strand
TTTTTTTTTGTAAATTTTTGTAAAGTTCTTCATCTAGAGCACTTGAAATGATAGCAGTCTTCTCACCGGGTTATTTACTTTTATTTACTTTCTCCTCCTGTAAACAATGTATTTCTAGCATATAGAAGCCATCTTTTCCTCACGTGTATAGCTCAGGTATATTGCATAGTATTTAACACTTGCTATTATCTTATTTCCATATGTATTGGGTCCTATTTGGTCGCATGATCTTGACCCTTGCCTGGTATGATTTTTCATACCTATAGGGTCACTCAAAGCCTTGGTCCAGGTATCCGGGTCTGAGTTTGATGCTGCCTTCTGTCAGAGTCCTTTCCAAGTCCTATACTGAAAACTTCTTTTTGCCCAGCAGAAGCAGGGGTAATAAGGCAATGTCCTCTC
>NW_005348331.1:0-229 GCF_000412655.1 Myotis brandtii | reverse complement strand
AGGTAGGAGAGAAGCGTTGCTAGGCAGTTTTCTACTGACTCTTTCAGGGACTTGTTCTGTATCTCTGCACTATTGAAACTGATTTGTTGTATTCTGTGGTGTAAATGTGGTGAGTGCCAGTGTAAAATTGGTTTTTTATCTTTGTTTGTTTCTGTTTTCTTTTTTTAAAAAAAACCCTTCTAAAGCTCTCCGGTGTTTCCATGGTGATTCAAAGTTTTTAATGGGGAAT
>NW_005348330.1:0-341 GCF_000412655.1 Myotis brandtii | reverse complement strand
TGAGATCTGGGATCCAGGCTGGAGGGAGAAACACACGTGAAACGCGTGCAGCAGGAAGTAGAGTCTCAGAGGAAGACTGTGTCCCCCAAATCCGTAGCTCTTGGGGTCAGTGTAGCCCTCGAATGAGAAAGGTGGTCCACAGGGATGCTGGCAAATTAACCCACAGCCAGAAAGGCAGCCTGAAGTTCTACCAATTCACTGGCTGCGCAGTGCCAGGGGGAAAAGACACGAGTGTGCGCGCGTCCTCTGGCTTTTTTTTCTTTTTAAATCCTTGCTTTGATTGCTAAGTCCAGTACATGGGATCTTCCCATTAAAAACACTCACTGAGACTGCAGGGGAAA
>NW_005348329.1:0-241 GCF_000412655.1 Myotis brandtii | reverse complement strand
CAGCCCAGCCTGCACCCTCTTGAAGTCTGAGAGCCCTTGGGGTATGTTGGACTGATGCCTTAGGCCCACTCCCTGTGGAGAGTGGGCCTAAGCCGTCAGTCAGACATCCTTAGTGCCGCGGAGGCTGGAGAGGCTCCTACCACTGTCGCTCCGCTCGCCAGCCTGTGAGCCTGGCTTTTGGCTGAGTGGCAATCCCCCTGTGGAAGCACACTGACCACCAGGGCACAGCTCCTGCATTGAG
>NW_005348328.1:0-222 GCF_000412655.1 Myotis brandtii | reverse complement strand
CCTCAATCAGATCCTCCACAAAACTTGAACCTCTACAGGTGAGGGGGCAGGAGAGGCTGGGCTGGACGCTGTGGCCACAGCCCCCGTCTCTAATCTGCTGCCACTCTCACAAGCACACATCTGCCTCCTGAAACCACAGATTTCACTCAGCTTCCTGCTGTCCATGTGCAAAAGCCCTATTTCCAAGCCTCTCAAAGTGGGAGAATTTCCATCATTTACAAA
>NW_005348327.1:0-813 GCF_000412655.1 Myotis brandtii | reverse complement strand
CCCCAATAAATGTCTGCTGACAGAGAGGAGGCAGGGCGACTTAGAATGGCATAGTATAGTCACTATGAGAGGCCTACTTAAGGAGACATGGATATACATGAAACAAAACCAGAAAAGTCTCAGTGCATTTCTATTATTAACTTATTGCCCAGCAATATATTTAAAAAATGATTGTGTTCTTCAAGCAAAACCCTTGTCCATCATTGCTTTGTAACTTTTACGTGGTAATGCTGAGCTATAGAATTTGTGGATAAAAGGGAGTGGCAAATAAAAGATTTATTGAGAAGATAGGCCTGTCCCTTTTTCTTTATATGAGTAACCCCAAAGAATAATATTATGCTTTTTTCGGAGAATAAAAAATTGTTATTTAATTTTTTGAAATAAACAAGTGAGATACAGCCATTTTTAACCCTGATATCCAGCCATACTTCTTAGTGGAAGAAGCCACATTCAGAAATAAGGCACATTTTTATACTCAAATTAACCTATGACAGCTATGGACTTAGCTTTTACCAGTTCCTAGACATGTACCTAGAAAAACCATAAAGTTCTACTTTTCTCATAAATATCTGAGACCCCTGTAATTTGAGTTGAAAACACTGAGTCAACTTGAAAAAAAAATCTGTATTTCCATATAGATGAGCATCATAAAAATGGAAATATCAATATAAAAAGCGAAATAAGTTAACTTCAACTTACTCACTTGCCAGATAAATGAGTAATGCCAATGACCTTTACCTCCAACTTATCACCTTTGTTGTAACTAAACTGTGAGTATCCTGTAAACCTGTTCACACAAAGCTATGCAATAAT
>NW_005348326.1:0-299 GCF_000412655.1 Myotis brandtii | reverse complement strand
ATTTGAAGAAATAATGACAGAAAACTTTCCTAATGTGAAGACAGAAAAGTCATACAAGCACAGAGAGTCCCAAACAAGATGAGCCCCAAAATATCCACACCAAGACAGGCCGTACTTACAATGGCAAACATTAACAAAAAAAAGAGAGAATCTTAAAGGCTGAGAGAGAAAAACAGAGAGTTACCTACAAAGAGTCTCCCATTAAATTATCAAATGATTTCTCAATAGAAACACATCAGGCCAGAAGGGAATGGAAATATAAAAAGTGATGCAAAGCAAGAGACAGAATCCAAGAATAC
>NW_005348325.1:0-400 GCF_000412655.1 Myotis brandtii | reverse complement strand
TAGCGCTTCCGGCACTTTTGGCGAAAGACAGGAGGAGGGCCATCATGCTCCCCGGCACTCTAGGGGTTAAGCCAGACAAGTTGTGGTAATTTGCTATAGCAACCTTAGGAAACTAGTAAATGTACCAGCTTCTTGTTTTGGATAATGTGCCGCGGTAATGCAAAATGTTAATAATAGGGGAAAACAGATGAGGGATATACAGGATCTCTCTGTACTATCTTTGCAACTTTTCTGGAAATCTAAAATGATTCCACAATAAAAAGTTTACTAACTAAAAAGAACACAATTCAACTCAGAGAAAGCTGTAGGTTCTACTTCTGCTTTGCTATGAGTCAGATTTACTATTTCTGTGAAAAATGTGACTACTATGCCATTAACTATCTGAACAATAAAAAGAAAC
>NW_005348324.1:0-397 GCF_000412655.1 Myotis brandtii | reverse complement strand
GGCCTGACGGGTGATCAGGGCCGATCTGTGGGGTGACCAGCGGGGTGATAGGGCCCCCCCCGCTGGCACCCGCCTTGGCCAGCTTGGTGTTGCCTGCTCGCCAGCCCCACCCCCTGCCACCACTGCTGTTCGCCTCCCTGTGTGGGGCGACCAGCGGGGCCACTGGGGGGCCCCCACTGGCACCTGCCTTGACTGGCCTGGGGCCCGAGGGCTCAGGACAGATGCTCCTGGCATCGACCTATGAACCAGGAGGTTGGGGTTCAAGTCCCCACAATAGGCTTCCCATCCTGGAGCACCAGTGCCAGAAAGAGGAGTCCCCATAACCTCCTGATGTAAAAATGAGCAGGAATTCTGTGTGGTCAGTGCACATCCATAAAGGTCCATAAAACACTGTGTG
>NW_005348323.1:0-925 GCF_000412655.1 Myotis brandtii | reverse complement strand
GATACAGACAGGCACACCATTGTATTGTATGGACCCCCGATCCCCCCACCCCTGTCCTTGAATCCCGCAGGATCTGGCCATGTCTGAGGCCCAGCACAGAGTTCAGGTGTAAAATGGCATAGAGTGATGCTGGAAGTCTGAGCTACCTCCATCCCCAGCAGCCCGGTCTTAGGCCATCAGGGTTCCCTGTCTCTATTGCTCCCCTGTCCGGGTCCTGCTCGGACATCACTCCTGCCCCTCCCAGACACAGGGTATGGGACCTGCCGGGTAGACTGCATGGGCCCCAGGATCCTTCCAACTCTTACCCACAGAGACTCCAGGATCCTGCTGAGCTGCATTCTAATCCTGTTACTCTGTAATTTCCATGTTCTGTTCTGAGATTTCATCATTCCATGCTTCAGACATTTTAAGATTCCTAAATTAGGAGTACAGTACCACATAGTCTATCTTTCTAAGATTCCAGTCCAGTGATTTCAACACTTCATGGTTTCAAGATCCCACCGTTACAACTTTCTGAGATTCCTGCTGTGACTGACCCAGCGTGGAGAGGGGCTGTCCTCATCCAGCAGAGTATCCCTGCCTGGTGTCACGTTCTGGGGCCGTGTGCTCCTTTATTCCCATCTGAGGAGCAGCTGAGGCTCTGAGAGAAGCTGGGGAGGAGGTTCTGATGAGCTGGGCCCTTGGCTGTCAGCTACTCCTCAGCCACTTCTTAGCCCCTTGGCATCGGTTCCCACTGAACCCATGAAGGCCTTGGCTCTATCCATAACTTGCTGTGTGACTTCAGCTATGCCCCTGCCCCTGTCTGGGCCTCTGGGTCTCCTGCCCCATCCGTTTCATAAGGGGCTGGACCTAGGGGGCCTCACAACCCCCTCTCATGACCCATCCCCGGTCTTGGTCCTGCAGAAGCCCCGCTATGAGATCCGAT
>NW_005348322.1:0-972 GCF_000412655.1 Myotis brandtii | reverse complement strand
CTCCTACCTTTAAAAGAAACGTTTTGCGTGTGTGGACCGAGACAAAGGGAGCACTGTTGACTTTTATTTGTTAGAGACTATCTCAGATCCCTGAGTTTGTTTGATGAATTGTTTGGGATAGATAAAATAGCCCTGTTCCCACTCTCCCTGATTCTGCCACCGAGAGCTGATTAACAAAAAAATGTGCTCTTCACATCGGAAAATGCAACCCAGCAAAAACAGTTCTTAAGAGAGAAAATGTTTTGTTTTGTTTTTTTTTGTCTCTGCTGATAATTTTCCCATGCTTTGTGGACAGCCCACGCTGGCCTGAACTTGGGGTCACCTTCTCTCATCTGGAAGCGTCAGGAGGACTTAGGGGGGAAGACCCTGCACACGGTTTGCAGCTAATGCTGGGCCAGATGGAAGATGGGCCAGGAAACCTGTGGGGAATGCAGAGGACTAGCACCTGCTGTGATTCATGAGCCTGACCACATTGACAGAAGAGGAAGGACAAGAGTGACCTTTGGCTGCAGGAACATAGAGCTCAGGGAAGGCACAAAGTACAGCCGCACAAGGCTGGATAGCCCAGGGGTTAAATGCACGGGCTCTGCAATCAGACAGACCTGGGTTCCCATCCTGGCCCCGCCCTCAGGCAGGCGAACCTGCTGAACCTCAGTCACAGGGAAGAGAAAGACTGACCGCATAAGAGATGTTGTTTAAACAGGGCCCTGGAGAACCAATGCAACCCTTGCATGTGACCTGCTCTCTGTAATTATAGTTGATACTGGATTAAAGTATAAAGGCGGATGGTTATTGAGCAGTCCAGGCACCATTCTAGGTGTTTTACCTGCATCCTCTTATTTAACCCTTAGAGAAACCCTTTAATAATAATTATTATACTCATTTTATATAACACTGAGACTTAGAAACTTGCCCAAAATCACTCAGCTAGTAGAAAGCAGAGCCAGAATTTACCTATGCACATGCATGACA
>NW_005348321.1:0-233 GCF_000412655.1 Myotis brandtii | reverse complement strand
GCTTATGTAGGTGGGTTCTGACTTACAGTGAAAATTGTGTTATGTTGTGCTGTAGGAACGGATCTCCGATGTAACCCGAGGACCTACTGTAGTAGCACAAATGTCTCCTTTTCTCCCCATTGACCTTCCCTGAACCTCCCCTACCCTCTGGCACAGGCCCTCAATGCCCCCCCCCACCCCCCACCTAGTATTTTGTGTCCTTTATCTCCTTGGTTAAATTTATTCCTAGGTAT
>NW_005348320.1:0-602 GCF_000412655.1 Myotis brandtii | reverse complement strand
GTCGCGACCCACAGGTTGAGAACCGCTGCTCTAATTGTTCTTTATTGAGCTCTGCCAACGGCCTCTCCTATAAATGTACCATCCTCTCCAGGATGGGTCAATGTATTGGGGGAAATAACTATAGTTTCATCTGTGTATTTTTCCCCTTTTCTAGCGGAAAGCAGGGACATGACTGGGCCACAGTATCCGAGGCATGGAGGCTTTTTTGGGAATTTTTCAATGTCTCAAAGGTTTTCAACCCATGAAGCTTACTCTCATTCCAAAGTATTTCTCTGGTAGAATAGTGCCTCTGCTTCTATGATTCTAAATTAAATTGGTACGAATCCCATAGAATTACTCCATCTTTTCTCCACAGCTAACTTTGATTTATCTTTGGTGGCAAGTGTCGCACAGCATAGCACAGTGGTTATGCTCCCAGGTCCTGGGTCAAACAGACTGGGTTCAAACCCCAGCTCATATATTTTTTCATTAAAAAAATAATTGTTAAGTTTCTATTATGAGTTCAGTTCTGGCCTGGGAAGTGAAGAAATACCAGGCACTAGCGGTATTATGTTAGACAAGTCATTTAACCCTCATGTGGCTCAGTTAGAACAATAACAGAA
>NW_005348319.1:0-246 GCF_000412655.1 Myotis brandtii | reverse complement strand
AAAGAGTCTCTCATGTTTCAGGGTATAACTATGGAATCCCTCATTCTGTTACCAGGTAACAATTTGTTTGTTTGTTTGTTTGTTTGTTTTTGAATGTGGGGAGCCTCGGGCAAGGGCCTCTTCCTGACCAGAGGAGTGCAACCGACTCATTTACAGAAAATGATAGTGAGCAACTTCTGCATTGATAATAGAAATACCTTGAAAGGGGGAAATTAATGTGGATTTGGGACTTTCCAGATGGGAGAA
>NW_005348318.1:0-217 GCF_000412655.1 Myotis brandtii | reverse complement strand
GAGGAACCCCCCTTCCCCCCCGAGTGCACAAATTTTTTTGTACCGGGCCTCTAGTGTTATAATAAAAACCCTTACATATGCCATGGAATATTCTTGGAGCAAATTATTTTAAATTGCTGTATAATATGCACATATCTTGCTTTGCTCAACATTTTTTCCAATGGTTGAATCTTGAAGGTTTTATTAAAATGTCCATACTACCCAAAGAAATCTATAG
>NW_005348317.1:0-498 GCF_000412655.1 Myotis brandtii | reverse complement strand
GAAAGAATTCTAGAGATGGGGAACAAGTCCGTTCTGCCTAGGAATCTGCTCTGCAGGGATAAACTCAATAGGGTGATTTGCAAAGGAAGTAGTATATGGCAGAGGGATAAATCACACATTAGGTCCAACTTCAATACTGACCATTCACCAAAACCACAGGCATTGCTGTGATCTACAGGAAGAGGTCACTCTTTTGTCTGACGTGCGAGGCCCTCTGAAATTGGCCTCATTCTGTGTGTCTGACCTTTCTTCCACACCACTTTCCAAAATGCACACTCATGTGTCTCAAGTCAGGTTCCCAAGATTCAGACACTCAGACAAGGATTTATGTGCAAGTAATTTATTATGGAAGTGCTCCTTGGAGTAACCAATAAGTATTGGAAAAGTGAGACTGGATAGAGCAGCGGTTCCCAACCTCTGGTTTGCGACCCCTTTGGCGATCGAACGACCCTTTCACGGGCGTCGCCTAAAGCCATCCTGCATATCAGATATTTACAT
>NW_005348316.1:0-790 GCF_000412655.1 Myotis brandtii | reverse complement strand
TTTTAAGTAACAGAAGTAAATTACCCAATTTCAGAAACCTTTTGTGACTAGTTTTACAAAGCTTCAAAAAACCCACAAAAGAGTAAAATACTTCACTTTTATTAAAGCATTTTGCTTCGCTGTGAATTGTCTCCTTGAGCAGCAACCCCCAGAATCGTGGCAGTGTGGACTCACAGACACGCCCCACACATCACACCCCTCCCTCTGGCTCACCACCAGTGTCTGCATTTTTCCTGCACTTTCATGTCATGAAAAACAGCAAACATAGCATCAGTAAGTCATCAACCCATCAAATACTTTGTATTCCTAAACTGTCTTTTGTAAGGCCGCCTGCATACAGCATATACTAGTATATTGTAGGGCTCTTCTCTGCTTCCCCACGACACAAAATGTTTTCCTTCTTTAAGTTTAAAATTTTTACCAAAAATGTCAGCCTGGGAACCAAAGGGTCTTGTGTTTGATTCCCAGTCAAGGGCACATACCTGGTTGTAGGTTCCAACCCCAGCCCCAGTTGAGGTGCATTCAAGAGGCAACCAATCAATGTGTCTTTCTCACATATCTCTCTCTCTCTCTCTCTCTCTCTCTTCTCCTCTTCCTCCTCCTCCTCCCTCCCTCCCTTCCATTCCCTCTAAAAATTAATGGAAAAAATATTCCCAGGTGAGGATTAACTAAGTAAATAAATAAAAGGATAAAAGAAAGCCATATCCAACAACTTATAAAAAGGATTAAACACCGAGACCAGGAGGGATTTACCCCAGGGATGAAAGGTTGGTTGAACATAAAAAAACAA
>NW_005348315.1:0-217 GCF_000412655.1 Myotis brandtii | reverse complement strand
CCATCTTTGTTTTCATGGTCTTCCTACAGCAAAGCATCTAGTTGGCACTCAACCTGAGCCAGATCACTAAAATAACTCTAACAAAAATGGTAATAAGCCCATTCATCCTTGGGAATTTTCACAAGAATTTATTAACAGTATAAGTCAATGTAAAAGTCACTCCTATAAATAAATAATTATAAAACACTCATAGCAGCCCGGCTGGCTTGGTTCAGTG
>NW_005348314.1:0-353 GCF_000412655.1 Myotis brandtii | reverse complement strand
ATCCCAAATCCATAAACATTCCAACCGATGTAAAATGTTTTCCCGCTGATTATTCCTGGCACATTCTCGTTGCAGACACAATTAGGTAAATTAACAGGGACCCGGGTGCCTGTCTGTTTGTTGACATTTAACACTGAGCTTTTCAAACTACTATGCCTACAAGTCACCTGGGAGTTTACTGAAATGCAGATTCCACTTCAGTAGATCTGGGGTGTGGCCTGAGATTCTGCATTTCACACAAATATCCATCCAGGAAATGTCACCCTGCTGGCCCAGCAGCCACACTTTGAAAAGCAAAGTGCTACTTGTATAACAGAGAGAACCAGTCTGCTCCATCCTGTCTATTTTAGTGC
>NW_005348313.1:0-985 GCF_000412655.1 Myotis brandtii | reverse complement strand
TTTTTTTAAAAGAAAGAATGAAATTCTATTGTTTATATAAGCCACACAGTCTGTGGTATTTTGTTACAGCAGACCAAAAGGACTAAGACAATTCCCTAATTTTAACCAAACTCATCTTCACAAAATAGACAAATGGCTTAAAAGAATTCTTGCAAAGAAAGTGTGAGTGAAGGAGAACACTGATGGAACAAGTACAGCAACCAATGAGAACATGGGCAATGACTTTTCCCCTTTTCCTATTTCTAGTTGGAGCTCTCCATCAGCTACACCACCAAATATGATAAGAAAATTATCTAAAAATCAAATTAACAAGACTATTTGCAAAATGGGTGGCTATAAATTCACCTTCATTTACCATCGCCCTCACCCCAAAGGCATAGTGGCTAATGTGCATTTAGCTAGTACTGTTAGCAAGACATTTAATACACTGTTCATTTGATGTTTATTCTTTTAGATTTCCTATTCCTGAATATATTTTACTAGTATAATTGATTAATAATTTGCATAGCAGCTATATATATAATTTACGGTTATTTACAAATATTGTGAACACCTCATCAAAAATATTTGACTGATAAGGGACATGATTTAAAATATTTTAAACGCACAGTTAGAAAGAGCAGATAACAAATTTAGTGACCAAAAGAAATGGAGAGAATGTAGTGGAGGATTGAGAAGCAAGCAGATTAATTATGATGAGCCTGAAAAGCTCATCATTATTCTCCTGATAAGAATATCTGAACCTCCTATGAATGTCTATAGCTCCCGATTAGTAATCAATTAGGGCCCCCAGGCCTCATGATCTAGTCATGTGTTGTCATAATGTCTGTGCTGGTCTCATCCCCAGTGGCTCCAGCCCCAACCCCAGAATAAGAGCTCCAGGTCAAGGATTAGCTACTGCTCATCTGTCCCCAACCCGCATCTATTGCAGCTTAGGTGCTGACTCTCCTGGGAAGTCTGTCCTGATCTCCCTTTCCTCCTGGGT
>NW_005348312.1:0-264 GCF_000412655.1 Myotis brandtii | reverse complement strand
TAGAGGTTTTCGCTCGTCAGTTGCAACCAAAATGGGGCCTTGAACCTGAGGGAAGGAGGGAAGAACCCCTCCCACCTGATCAAGTTTTTAAACGGAAAATTGCTTATCATCAGAAATGGACGCTTTAGGATTCCTAACATTGCATGAGAAACAATAGGGCCCTAACATCTGTGAAATCTAACCCCGATTTTTCCCTTGGAGACGATTGATCGGCAAACCCTGTACCAGAGACATGGCTCTCCCCTAACTTCATGGGAGTACGGA
>NW_005348311.1:0-269 GCF_000412655.1 Myotis brandtii | reverse complement strand
TTATTACCTAAACTTTTAAAAGTATTTATTAAATTGACTGGGGTGACATTGGTCAAGATGAGCATGTAAGTTTCAAGGGTGAATGTATATATTACAAGATCTGTATATTACACTGTTGCTCACCACACAAAGTCAAATCTCTTCTCACCTTATATGAGGACCCCTTCCCTCTGGCAATCACCACACTGCTGTTTGTGTTCATACATTTCAGTTTTATACACCATCTATCAGAGAAATCATATAGTTCTTAACGTCCATCCACGTTGTTG
>NW_005348310.1:0-227 GCF_000412655.1 Myotis brandtii | reverse complement strand
AATATTGACTATTTTTTAAATGTTGCTATAATAACTATCTACCCAGAAAATGGTTCCATCAACAATCTTATTTGGGGCAGGCAAGGGGCCGGGGGGTGATTGAGACCCCCAGAGTGAGGGTGATAGTAAAAAGATCAGGGGGAAAAAAGCAGTACTTTTTTAACAAGTCTTATAAAATAATTTTAAATCAGTTTTTAAACAGTTAATATAGCCCTTGTCAGTACTGG
>NW_005348309.1:0-315 GCF_000412655.1 Myotis brandtii | reverse complement strand
CCTTTTCTCAATATCATTTTTGCACTCTTTTCTATCTTCTAATTCTATTTTCTCTGGTAGTGACCTTTATTTGGAGTTATTAGTATCGTGAATACATTTGAATTTGGTGCTCTGTGTGTTGTGTCTTGCCGTGTTGTATTTTGTGCCTTTAAGTCAATGCAGGAGAGAGAGAGCTAAATAACTAGACACCCTGAGTGGAGTGATCATGGGGAGACAGAGAAACAGCCCACATACTAAAGAAAAGTAGGAATCACCAGAAAAGGAAGTAAACAAAATGCAGGCAAGCAATATGTCAGAGAAAGAATTCAGAGCAAT
>NW_005348308.1:0-225 GCF_000412655.1 Myotis brandtii | reverse complement strand
ATTATGCTAAGGAAAATAAGCCAGTCAGAGAAAGATACATAACACATGATCTCATTCTTATGTGGAATCTAATGAACAACATGAACCAATGAACAAAAGTAGAGCCATAAACATAGAAGCATCTAAAAAAACTGTCAAACCTCAGAGGGAAGGTAACAGAGGGTGGGTGGGTGAAAAGAGATCAACCGATGAACTCATATGCATATATGCATAACCCATGGACAC
>NW_005348307.1:0-340 GCF_000412655.1 Myotis brandtii | reverse complement strand
AAGTCCCCTACTATAACTATATTGCTGTCGATCTCTCTCTAAAGTCCTCCAGAAGTTTTTTATATATATTTAAGTTTTCTTATATTAGGTGCAAATATGTTCACCATGGTTCTATCCTCTTATAACAATCTCTTTGGTATTATGTAGTGACCTCACTGTTTCTTGTTATGATCTACATTTTAAAATCTATTTTGTCAAATATGAGTATTGCTACCCCAGATCTTTTTCCTATTCCCTTTGCATGGAAATTTGTTTGTTTTTTTCCACCCCTTCACTCTCATTCAATGTGATTCTTTTGTTCTCCGGTGGGTCTCTTGTAGACTGGACATATTTAGGCCAT
>NW_005348306.1:0-598 GCF_000412655.1 Myotis brandtii | reverse complement strand
AACTCCAAATTGGCCAATTTCCATATGAATAATATTTTCTCTAGATGAAAGGAAGTAGTGCTCATTATTTATAGTAAGTGTTTGACATCATGGATCAAGTAATTAGATAAAAAAATTGGCAATGCTGACCTGACATTCAGGAGTAATACAGAACATAGAAACTGATATTTAAAAACAAAAGCCTTTTCCTGAGTTACTTGCATGAAAAATTCTTACTAAAATAAATTATGAACTAGAACTGAACTATTTTTAAAGCTTAAAGATATGTGCTGGAAATGATAAAAACAATATTTAGAGCATTCATACATCAGCTTGAAATGTAATGAGAAATATTAATAAAAATTTAAATCACATATGCTTACAGCATCAATAAACTGGAAATATCATCATTATAGTGTCATGTTAAGATAAACAACATATCCAAAAGATTTCATTCTCTTGAAACCCAGTAACTACTGAAGACTGGGTTAGAAAAAAAAAAGACATTCTTAAATATTTGGTTTTATTGCCACAAATGAGTTGAAGTTTATTTTATGAGTTCTCTAAATGGGTAGAACAAACATTACATTTTATGCTTGAAAATTTACAGAGTTTCATG
>NW_005348305.1:0-1068 GCF_000412655.1 Myotis brandtii | reverse complement strand
GGGGGTCCTCACAGGTGAAGCAGTTGACGCCACTTGTCTATTTAGTTGGAGCCTTTTTGTCCTCAAGAAATGTCCCAGCTCTTTACAATGGCTCACTCGGCCCTTCAGATCCAGCCCCAAAGTGACTACACTAAAACTTAAAGAATTGAATCTACTCTCCAACAGGAACTTGCTGTTTGGGGGGCATTGCTTTTGTTGTCCTGAAACCGTGACACAGTTGTGACCCCCCAAAGCCCAGCCTCACCATGAAGACAGAGGATGTGACGGCTGCGTGGAAGGTGACCACTTTGCCAGCACCGCTCAGGACTGTCGGCAGGGTACAGTGTGAATATCTGCACCCTCTTTTCTCCCCCCTCTCCCCCTCTTGTTGGCCTCGATTCGCAGGCTGTGTAATTCAAGTCATTAATTTTTTCCATTCAGTGCACTGCCAATTTCTTCTCATTTTGTTCCTGGAAATCTCTTGTGTGCGTCTTCTAAATTTAAAATAAACACATTGTACATGATTGGACAACCAGACCACACTGAGCAGTCATACGTCCTCATTGATTCTGCGGATGTATTCTCCGCGAACATGAGTGGGGAAAGGTCTCTGCATGTTCCAGATGAAATGCTAACTGGGACACGTTGCCCTCGTGTTCTCCCTGTAAGTGTCGGCCTTTGGAATGTTTCCCCTTAAGATCTCACTTGAACAATGAGAGGTTCTTGCACCAAAAATAGACATCCCAATTGTTCTAGTTACAACCATTTTCTGCTCGCAGGGTTGAGTGGAAAGAGCTTAAGTATAGGTCTCAAGAGACGAGAGATCTGGCCGCAAACCCACCTTTAAGAGGGTGTATAATAGCAAAGAAATGCTCACATTGTGGACTGCAGTTATGCAATTCAGAGGTTGGCCTAGATCTTTTTCTCTCCAAAATATGGGATGCATCCTTGAGATGATTTTTTAAGGACAGAAATATGGCATTAAATAACAACAGGCCTTGTGGAAAGGGACAGAAACACACCCTAAAGAACCTATTTGTTTGCTTACATTTCTGGTCCTCTTGTTATTAGATGGGGCCATGTGACTAG
>NW_005348304.1:0-226 GCF_000412655.1 Myotis brandtii | reverse complement strand
GGGGTTACAAACTCTTGAATCCACTGAGCTTGTTTGGAGCTGGATTCTGAGGTCCCAGACCCCTATGGGGAGAGGCGGGATGGCCTTTCAGCGGTCAGAGAGTGAGGGTGGCTTTCTCATGGAGCTGCTTGCCAGCACTCGGGCACACAGAGATGCGAAGTCGCGGAGAGGTGAGGAGTTGCAGAGATGCCATTGCTCTTTGCTCCACCCTGGTGATTCCCGGAGA
>NW_005348303.1:0-1581 GCF_000412655.1 Myotis brandtii | reverse complement strand
CAATAAAAATATATTTTAAAAAATAAAATAAAATTGAAGAATCAAAGGAAGAGTAGGAAAGGGACTTACTTAAAACTAACTTGCTGGTTAAACTTCATTCTTTGTGAACCGAAGTTGTTTAATTATCCAAGGTTTATTTTTCCTATTCCTACTCACACTTCAGCTTCTAAAGTTAATATTAGATATTCTCAGGTTAAAAAAATCTTTATTAAAAAAAATCTTTATAAACACTAAACCTATTAAGGTCTGTTTGTTTAAAGATTCTCTTTCATATTTGTCAATGTATTTTCTCTGTGTTTGTGGTAAAATATTGCTAGCCCCCTACTGATAGCTAGGCCATCAGTTTCACAGTAAATTCAACTGAGAGTCCAATTAGTCCTAATCCACAAAAAGATTACTCTTCTAGGTCATCTAATGTCTTCTGTCAAATGGTATGTTGAAATGTATTCTGGAAGGAGACCAAGAGACAGCATATGAGATTTATAGCCTTTAAATCTTACTTCAAATGAACTAAATACAGAATTCTCCCTGATCTGAGGCTTGACTTTTATCCTGGACTCCGAATTCTACCGGCTTCGTTAGCTTCAGATATTGGGATTTTAGAGCAAGAACAAAGAGCTGAGTCTTCGTCACTCATCGTTCAAGTCTTTGTGTGCTCATTAAGGTTTTTAGATTTATTTTAGAAAACTACCATTTTATGGGTCAAGGTTGCCCCAAATGTGATGGGCAGCAGCCTGATGCCACCGCCTGAAAGTATGGTATTTCATTAAGAAACATCTTTCTTAGATATTTACTCTTCTATGAGTCTCAATAGATTTGCAAACCTTTTCTATGCGTGTTTGTGTATTTCTATATAGCGTTACATGAACCTGGGGACTTGAATGCCTGGGATGGCTCCTTGAGGCAGAGAGACATCTTCCTCTGTGCCTCTTGAGTACTTTTTATAAACTTTACTGGCTTCAGTATGACATTTAGGCATATTGTATTATCATTACTTGCATGTCCAAATACTCTACTTGAACTTGAGCTTTCCTGGAGGTAAATATTGGTGACTTATTTCTATTTGTGACACAAATATGAACCACCAGGAGCAACTATCTAAAAATGGAATTGATGGCTAAGAGATCAGTGTGTTGAACTGGTGTTATGAATACTTTTCTTGTAGACCCTGGCAAGTAATAGCTAGCTCATGCCCAAGCTACAGTGTAACTCTTTCCGCAGAGCCAGGCTTCTCTCATAGTTAACATTCCCTGAATTCTACATCTAGAAGAGTTCAGGGTTATCAGTGTGGTATTTTCTCAAAATAGACCCAAGCTGTTCTCCAAAGCTCCAAAATATAGAACTCCAGGGAATATTCTGCTGTAAATTTCCACAAATGCCCATTCTCACACATACCAATTATTTGGAATTGTACAGTGTTCAGTCTGGAAAAGACATGATTATGACCTTGTTAATCCAAAGTCAAAACTGAGTTCCCAAAGGCTTACATTCTGTATAATTACATAGGATTTTTACACACTTATTCCTTTTTTTTCCCTCGCAAATTTATTGGGTTACTATGCTTCTGAAAATCATGTGCTT
>NW_005348302.1:0-605 GCF_000412655.1 Myotis brandtii | reverse complement strand
AGGAAGTAACTGAGTGCAACAGGGATATTAAGACAGGTTCTTTCCTGGTAGACACAAGATTCTCCTGGCCAGGTTTGGCTCAAAGGACTCCCTGATGACCTTCCTGAATCTTCTTTAAATTGCACAGGAATCTGAGAGCATCTACTTACCTTCCCCCCTTTTCTCCTTCACTTGTATTACTATCTGATGACTCTCCCAGTTTTGTCTTGCTCCATCCTCATCTTTCACAGGCATTTCCTCTAATAAAATCCTTGGATCTTTAATCCTGTTTGTGTGTACTGCTTGAAGGACTTGGACTAATACACCCAGTAATCCAAACCTTTACTCTTTAGTGTCTAATGAAGATGTTCCTTCTAAAGTCACCAACAACTGCTCAAGATCCAAATGAACTCTACCTCCTTTTGACTTCTCTAAGCATTTACCTACCCTAAAACACTGTCCTGTTTTGATTTGGCACCTATTTTAGCCTCTCTATATTTCTCACCATAGTTTTATTGGCTCTTATTTTTGTTTCACTTTATTCTTTAAGCAAAGGCATCCCTCAATACCTTGAAATATTTATATTGTCATTTTCTACTTTCTCCTTTCTTGGTGTCACCCATGTC
>NW_005348301.1:0-248 GCF_000412655.1 Myotis brandtii | reverse complement strand
GGTTGCTGGCTGTACTCAGCACAACCTAGAACTCATGTCATGCACCCATGATTTTTGCACAAATGGAGCAAAAAGAAGCTCAATTTTTCAGATTCTCTTTGTAAGTGATGCTCTTTGGGAGTTTATAAGCCAGCATTAAAAAAGAGAAATTGGCCCTGGCCGGTGTGCTCTGGACACACACAGAAGGTCTCGGGTTCGATTCCTAGTCAAGGGCATCAATCAGACCATCAAACCTCAGAGGGAAGGTA
>NW_005348300.1:0-238 GCF_000412655.1 Myotis brandtii | reverse complement strand
AAGAAAACCGTTTATATGATGGGACAGTGACCGTTCTTGTACCGTCCCGGTCACCTCCCCACTGGACAGGCAGGAGGAGACCTGTGACTGGTGACATTTCACAAATAAGGGAAAAAAAAACGTGCGGCTGCCACCCTCCCCTTTTACCCCCTTCACCAAGATAAATCAACGTCCCAACATGCAGGTGTAAATATACAGACTAAAAGAAGATGGAGGATTTGATGGGTACATGAGAAGA
>NW_005348299.1:0-237 GCF_000412655.1 Myotis brandtii | reverse complement strand
GAATCAGAGTCAAATCCTCACCCACTCACATACTCCTAGAAATCACACAAGACCCATACCTGGCTGGCCCCACCCCCATTGGGCTAGATCCAGACCCACACCCGTCAAGCCCCGCCGAGAGGGGGTGTGGCCTCAGGTCGCCTGGCCTGGCTCCCGGGAGGTGGACGAGACCTGAGATCCCCCATCAAGCCCCACAGGACGGGGGGGCACAGCCTCAGGTCCCTGCTGATTGCTCAT
>NW_005348298.1:0-229 GCF_000412655.1 Myotis brandtii | reverse complement strand
CATACTGCAGGCAGGGCAGGACAGCACGAGCCGCCAGTGCGAGTTGCCATCCAGGCCCCCATGGGTGACCCCAGAAGCCGCCTGCCTGCCCCCCATGATCAGATCCAGTCCCAGGCAGCAGGCTGGCCCTGGGAGCCCCAGAAGCCACCTGCCTGCCACCCATGATTGGATCCGGTCCCAGGCCACAGGCCAGCCCCGGAAGCCCCAGAAGCCACCAGATATGGCAGTA
>NW_005348297.1:0-434 GCF_000412655.1 Myotis brandtii | reverse complement strand
TATGCCCATTTTATTCCCTAATGAGTCAGGCCCTCAAAATAGTGCTAAACAAAATGTGTACCAAACTGGCATAACAGAACCTAAACCTTCCATACTTCCTGTATTTCCTGGATTTATTTGGCATTGTCAATTCTTTGCACCTGGTGTTATTTGTCTGATCTTGGCCATGGCAAAGGTATTTTATATACATACTAGAGGCCCATTGCATGAAGAGATTCGAGCAATAGGCCTTTCCTTCCTCTGACTGCTGGCACCGGTTTTCCTCCGGCACCCGGGACCCAGGCCTTTGCTCCTGCCAAAGCCTTCAGTCTTCCCTCAGTGCCTGTATATGCAAATTAACCGCCATCTTTGTTGGGTTTATTTGCATACCCATCCGATTGGCTGGTGGGTGTAGCGTAGTGACACCAATTTACATGTTTCTCTTTTATTAGTAT
>NW_005348296.1:0-822 GCF_000412655.1 Myotis brandtii | reverse complement strand
CTGTAGTTTTAAGATCCAGTGTGTGCTTTCTTTATTCGTGTCTATTAAAAAGGATAGATCTATAAAAGATTAGTAGGCTGTTTGATATTATGAAGCATCTATCATTTCTTTCTTTCTTTTTTGTGGGTTCTGAGCTACACATTGTGCTGTACAGGAGGCCTCCCTCGCCTTCCCCCACCAGATGTCAGTAGCACCCCTCCCCCAATTGTGCCAACCAAAAATGTTCCGTTTTTGACAAGTGTCCCCATGGGGAGAAAAATCATTCCTAGTTTGGAAGGAGTTCCTGCTCTAAAATGTGTTTTGCATAACTTTAAGGGGTACATTTCTCAGAAGGAGATAATAAGAGGAGATTGTTAAACTTTACTATAAACCATTTACTGTTAACATTTCATTGTTTTGAGGCAGGAAGGGGGAATTATACAATGTTTTTTGAGTAAAACTGGAATAGCTCCCAAGTAAAATTTGAGGAAATGAGTTATCACTAATATTTGGTAATGAGTACTTATTGTGAGATAACAAGAAATTGCTGTTTCTAGTGATTTAAATAAACCCCAGTTTACAGCAGTCGCTATACACTGTACTTTTCTCGATTGGTACTTGGTACTGTGCTCCCTGTAGTAGCGTCCCTGAGACTTGAGTTTGGGTCCCACTGTTCTCTTTGGGACCTTCCTTCTGATCAGTCATTGTGGTATTTGCTGAGTGAGCTCTTTTCACCTCCATGTCTGTCAGGACACCAGAGCTCCAGAGGAAGCAGGAACATGGAAAATAATGTTGTGGACAGGAACGGTGACATAGCTGTCTTCAGCCATCGGGAGTATCCCT
>NW_005348295.1:0-821 GCF_000412655.1 Myotis brandtii | reverse complement strand
CTGTAGTTTTAAGATCCAGTGTGTGCTTTCTTTATTCATGTCTGTTAAAAAGGATAGCATCTATAAAAGATTAGTAGGCTGTTTTATATTATGAAGCATTTATCATTTCTTTCTTTTTTGTGTGGGTTCTGACCTACACATTGTGTTGTACAGGAGGCCTCCCTCGCCTTCCCCCACCAGATGTCAGTAGCACCCCTCCCCCAATTGTGCCAACCAAAAATGTTCCGTTTTTGACAAGTGTCCCCATGGGGAGAAAAATCATTCCTAGTTTGGAAGGAGTTCCTGCTCTAAAATGTGTTTTGCATAACTTTAAGGGGTACATTTCTCAGAAGGAGATAATAAGAGGAGATTGTTAAACTTTACTATAAACCATTTACTGTTAACATTTCATTGTTTTGAGGCAGGAAGGGGGAATTATACAATGTTTTTTGAGTAAAACTGGAATAGCTCCCAAGTAAAATTTGAGGAAATGAGTTATCACTAATATTTGGTAATGAGTACTTATTGTGAGATAACAAGAAATTGCTGTTTCTAGTGATTTAAATAAACCCCAGTTTACAGCAGTCGCTATACACTGTACTTTTCTCGATTGGTACTTGGTACTGTGCTCCCTGTAGTAGCGTCCCTGAGACTTGAGTTTGGGTCCCACTGTTCTCTTTGGGACCTTCCTTCTGATCAGTCAATGTGGTATTTGCTGAGTGAGCTCTTTTCGCCTCCATGTCTGTCAGGACACCGGAGCTCCAGAGGAAGCAGGAATACGGAAAATAATGTTGTGGACAGAAATGGTGACATAGCTGTCTTCAGCCATCGGGAGTATCCCT
>NW_005348294.1:0-1155 GCF_000412655.1 Myotis brandtii | reverse complement strand
ATATATATATATATATAATCTTTAAAAAAAATAAAACTGTGAGTAAACCACAAAACTTCAATGAGTCTCAGTTTTCTATACCTGTAGAAAGGGTAAAATAATACTCCCATGAGTGGCAAGAGTCTATTGGTACACTTGTGATTCATCTACAATGCAAGGCAGATTACTTATAACAAAACAAATCAAACACCATTCCAGTTTATTAACAAGATCTGGTAAATGGCCAGGCAGAGAGGTGTGCACATAATTGGAGTCTGGACCAAAATGGAAGTTCAATCTCAAAACCCCAGAGCCCTATTAAGGAACTGGTAGTTGAACTATAAGAAAAGTTGTAATGAGCAGAGCAACAAGGGTAACTGGGCTTTAGCTTTGTCTTTGCTTTCTTGTCAAACAAATTATAAGAAGAGGCTGCATAAATGTCAATAAAAATATCCAAGATAGATGCCCTGGACAAGCATTTAACTCTCATTTATAAAACTGGGACATCAATGGCATCTATGGCATAGTATTGATGGTACAGAGTAGTCATTATCTAAATGACAGCAAATTATTAAGAAGTCACACTATAAAAGTAGCCTCCCTTCAAGTATCTAACATCTGGGACATTAACATTACTTCTTTAGTTTAAGGCCTTGTCCCCTGGGATAAGAATACAAATGTAAAACTTGGGAAGGAGACTTATCTCGCTATTAGTAGTTATCTTCAGGTCAGTGGAGTCTCAGCCCTGACAAAATAAAGGCCAGAGAGTGGAAAGATAATGTGTTGGAGTCAAAGAAAGGATGGGATATAAGACGTTCAGAATGAGGCTGGAACAAGGGAAAGCTAAACCATTAATGAGTTTAATTAACCTCCTCAAATCTTGGAAAGAGTAAAAAAGAAGCCTTCATTTGATGAAGAGAACACACACCTGAAAAGGGGAAGAATTATCATCACAGCTTCACTCAGTGTCCCAGGTTTGCACAGCACCAGACTTGAGCCCATCATCTATGATAGACTTAATAAAGATAAGGCAGTGGTTCTAAATAAAAGTATGCCATTTTCTTTCCTCAGTCTCTCTCTCTCCCTCTTCTCTTTCTTCATTCTTTCTTTCCTTCCTTTTTTTCTTCCTTCTTGCCTTCCTCCTTCCTTTCTTCCCTATTATTCACTGGAATTCAG
>NW_005348293.1:0-360 GCF_000412655.1 Myotis brandtii | reverse complement strand
AGAGAATGGAAGAGAGAGGGAAAGACAGAGAGAAACAGCTCTCTGAGAGAAACACATCCATGGGTTGCCTCCTGCAGGAGCCCCTACTGGGCCAGGGAGGAGCCTGCAACAAGGTACTTGCCCCTGACCAGAATCGAACCCGGTACACTTTGGTCTGCAGCCCAATGCTGTATCCACTGAGCTGGATAGGGCCTGTTGCTCTGTCTTGACCAGAAGAAGCCGCCTTGTAGATAACTTACAGTGAAGATTAAGTTTACTCCATTAAACAATAGGAAAACTTTCTTTTCCTATATTCTGTAAGAATAATGTTTTCCTTTTGAAACTGATTTTCCTTTATGGTGGGACATTCTTTTGCTTATT
>NW_005348292.1:0-340 GCF_000412655.1 Myotis brandtii | reverse complement strand
TCTGGGCGCCGCCCGTGTGTGCCAGGCTCTGCTTGTCGGGCTTTGGTGGGTGTAACTCCTTCAATCCTCACAGCCCGCTGGAGAGATGCCTTAATGACCACCAAACCCACTTTACAGGAGGAAACAAACTCAGAGAGGGGACGTGTATGCCGGGACCCAGCCAGAAATCCAGATGCCACCCACCCCGAGCATGTGCGCGGAGGCAGAGGCCGGAAGGGCATGCCTGCCGTCTGGGGGCTGAAGTAAGGAGGCACAGAAGTCTAGCTCTCCAGGGGAATGTGGGTAACTAAAAGATCCATCTTCAAATGTTTTTAAACTGGCTGTCCCTGGAGGTGGGCAA
>NW_005348291.1:0-266 GCF_000412655.1 Myotis brandtii | reverse complement strand
GAGGGACCCTCCCGAGTGCACAAATTTTTGTGCACCAACCCTCTAGTATTATTATATAGTACTAGAGGTCTGGTGCATGAATTCATGCACGGGTGGGGTCCCTCAGCCTGGCTGGTGATTGGGGCCATTGGGGCATCTTGCTCAGTCCCGATTGGGGCTGATGGGGGCTGGCTGGCTGAGGAGAGACCACAGGAGGGCTCTAGAGCATGTCTAGCCCTCTCACCCAGACCCAATGGGCCAGACCTCAGCAGCAAGCTAACCTACTG
>NW_005348290.1:0-1088 GCF_000412655.1 Myotis brandtii | reverse complement strand
AATTAGCATATTGTGCTTTTATTATTATAGATAGATTTGCTCCTTGAGCTCTGTGATTCTTTGCATCTAGTGAGACACTCTGCTGAGCAGCAGCCACCTCTTAAACACACAGTCTTCCAGAGCACACAGGGTGGATCACACATCAGGGATGGACACTTAGAAGTCTTAGCAAGGCTGGCGAAGCCATCTCCAGATGTCTAAGCTCCGAGTGTCAGTACAGCTAGTACATGGAGAACACCTCTGAGCCTTTCCCATGGGTACCCATCTTTACTTGGAGGGGGAACAACAAAACTATAATAGCTGCTGTTTATTTACATGTGAATGCTTACCATGTGTGGGCTAAAGCCTTGTTAATAATTTTATTTAATCCTCACAATAATCCTGTGAAGTAGGTACTATTATCCCCATTTTATAGATAAGCCAGCTAAGGATTAGAGAGGTTAAATACTTGCCCAAAGTCAGATGACTAGAAGGTTCGGGAGCCTTTATTTAAATATAGTTCACTTAGCATATTTTTGTTTCATCCATACTGTAGCATTGTCAGTACTTCATTCCTTTTTAGTATTCAATAATATTTCATTGTGTGGCTATACCACACTTTATCTGCTCATCAGTTCATGGATATAAATTATGTTTCAAAGAAACAAAGCATATAGATTTTTCTACAGCCTCAAGGCTTTTCTTGGAGTAGATACAACATTGTGGCCTTCAAGAATAATTCTCTTCTCTGAGTAATAATCCTTCTCTTATCCCCTTCTCTAATGGTGCCATATCCTCATGAGGCAGCTGCTGGAAAGGTTTTGCTGTGACCTCTCTGATATGATGCTCCCTAATTCAGGAGGCCTGGGTATGCTGTGCTCAGGGATCAGGCCAGGCAGCTGCCCTCGGCCTCCTGTGCAGCCTGGCAGCCTCAGCCCACTGCCCATCTCCCTGAGGTGTAGCGTGGAGGATCTGCCCTGGTAGGGCTGTGGGACCCACTTGCCTCCCGGACATTATTTGGCCTCTTTCCTACGTCCTCCCCATCTGTTCCCTGTCACTTTCATAAATTACTACCTGAACTTGCTTCATGCTTTGTGTCATATTTTCTG
>NW_005348289.1:0-256 GCF_000412655.1 Myotis brandtii | reverse complement strand
GTGTCTGGAGGAAAGCCTAAATCAAATGGATCATTTGCAGTATGGCTGTATGTTTAAATATGTTATATAACTAAGTGTGTATCCAGACTATCTTTAGACTAATAAGATGGTGCCTAGGGTATAGCAAATTCTCAATAAATTATCTTGAACTGAACATGTAGACACCAGAAGCATACGATTTCTATATCGATAGCTCTGTTTCAATTTTGAGGTACCCTGTCTGGCACAAACAACAAGAAACACTTATTTGCATATC
>NW_005348288.1:0-828 GCF_000412655.1 Myotis brandtii | reverse complement strand
GTTAATGTATTCAATCCTTTCAACATCCCTATAAGGTAGTTCTCTGCTTTTTACAGATGAGGAAATGAAGTACATAGTGAGTGAGCAGGATTCACACTTAGGTATGTCTATACAGTCTTTATTCTACCTGAACCCTAATATCTCCATTGGTCCCCAAAATATTGTTTTACTTGTCCAGTAATGGTCAAATCAACCCACTATATCTCTACAGCATTCTCCATGTCCTTTCTTGCCCCAAGCCCCAATGGCAAGTCTACAACTGCTTCACTCTCCTACATTCAAATCCTTTTTGGAGCTTTCAAAGACAAATGGGAAGTGAAATAGCATCTCGCTGGAGATCTAGAACAGAGTGTTAATTCTGATCCTGAAGTGCAATTCTGTAATTCTCTCCTACCAAATTTCCAACTTTCACATTCACCTAGTGCTTGTTAATATGTACTACATGTATCTTATTCTTGTAGTTGATATTTATTGTATTGTCTGAACATCTTTTAAATCTAACATGCCCGATGTTAACTAGATCCCATTTGGGGCAGGTACAACATTATTGCTTAGTGTGCTGCATTCAATTCTTTAAATATGAATTTTTCAAGTGATTTTCTCCAATCTCTTCTTCAACAATCATGACCAAGTTTCTTGGAAGCATCTGAGATGACATAGTAAACCCAAAGTTGAGGTAGGCTGTTGGTGTTTAAGGAGAAGAAGTCTTACATTATATGCTGCTATTTACTATATCTGGTATTATTTTATCAGTAGTACACAGTCACTAAAATAAACAGTAGAGATCAGAATCTTATTTTCAGACAAGAGTAATAGAAAATAAATTTT
>NW_005348287.1:0-1716 GCF_000412655.1 Myotis brandtii | reverse complement strand
AATTTAATTACCTCTCAGAGGCCCCACCTCCCCATCACATCACTTTGGGGGTTAGGGCTTCAACATGAATTTGAGGGGGACACAAAATTTAGTCCATAACACAGTGGGTCTGAAATAAACAGTAGTTTCACTTTTCCTCCTCTTCGAGGCCCCACATGGGAGCTGCCTCTGCCCCCAGCGTCTCCATGTGCATCCCCTAGTTCTCACTGGGATCCCTTTGGCAATGTAATAACAGCCCAGGAGCCTCTCCCCTGAAAATGCGCACGTATATAAATAGGCACCATGCACACCTTCCTGCCCACACAGTTCTGCTCAGTTTCAGGGCGTTCACAGGTTCCCTGAAGCTCACCCAGGGACTCTAATTTTAAAACCTGTTACAGCACCCACATGACACAAGCCATCTCTGCCACGAATGGTGGTTCGCTCATCTAATTCCCCCGGGAGACGATCGATTCCACGAGGTTGGGGATCGGCTCTTCTTGTTCAAGTCTGCATTCCATATAGTGGCTCGAGAGTGATCGGTGGATAGTGGATGTTAACTGAATACGTTGGTGGATAAATGAGTGGATGGTTGAAAAGGTATAGGATGGGTAGGTGTGTGATTTGGGTGCGTGGATGAGTGGGGGACTGGATGGGTGGATGGATAAAATGGTGAGGGGCTGCCATGTTCAGAGAAGGGTCCAGGCAAAGAGTAAGAAGATAAGTACGTGGTTGTGGGGGACTCAAGTGCTGGAGGACGCTACAGCCCTGGCTGATGGAATGATCAGTAGAGAACATGGGATCTGGAGGGATCAGAGCTGAGGGGGATTAGAGGGAATGCTGTCTTACAGGCCCGGTCTGAAGTGGGGCTGTGGGCTGGGGGCTCAGGAAGACTGTGAGTCAGAGAGCCAAACCGGAAGCTGGGCACGAGGCAGGGAATCTGAGAAAGAAGCACCGGGACTACGTGGAAAGCAGAAACTGCAAAACCCAATTCTAAGAACAAATGGAGAGCTGGCAGGACCCAGGGGACAACAAGGTGGCTGAATAGAGACACAGGAATCCAGGGCATGTAGGATTCTCTGTCATTCATTCAACAATCCTGCGTTGAGCCCCTCCTGGGGGGCAGGGGTTGGTTTAGGCACTGAGGATAAGACCCAGTCCTTGCTGTCAGATAAGAAAGAGACATTAATAATAAAAGTTGAAATTTATGGAGCATTGGCTATGGACCAGACACTGTCAGAAGTGTTTGAGATGACACTCCTCAATCACAACCATCTGAGGGACGTTTCCTTATCATCTCTATTGAAAAGATTAGGAAATTGAGGCACAGAGAGGGTAACTTCCCCAAAGTAACATAGTACGTATCAGAGCCAGGATTTGCACCCAGGTTCCAGAGCCTATGTGCTTCCTCACTGCTACACCACTGCCATTACACGAAAGATTAAACAATGGTCATAATGCAGGGTGATGAGCGACATGACGGCAATCTGTACTGGTCACCGTGGGACACAAAGGGTTGGGTGAGTCTCGGAGGATTTTAAAGAGAAGACTCTTTGGAGCTGGGCCTTGGAGAATGAGTAAGCGGTAAAGTTGAAGAACGAAGGAAAGGGCACTCCAGGCAGAGAAACCAGCCGTGCAATGTGCACAGACACTGCGGCCTGGAACAGCAGCGGCCTGTGCAGAAAACCCGAAGAGAGTGCCTGCTTTGCAGGGTGGGGAGCTGGGAGGGGGAGACAA
>NW_005348286.1:0-278 GCF_000412655.1 Myotis brandtii | reverse complement strand
AAGGAAGGAAGGAAGGAAGGAAGGAAGGAAGATAGATAGATTATACTGGATGAAAGAGACATCTTGAAAATGCCTAAAGAAAGTTGTCATTTTTTTGTGGTGAAGGGACTGGAATCCATGTTGATGAAAACACCTTGGCGGCTGCGAGGGCTGAGGGCCAGCAGCTGCGGCAGCCGGCAGTGGCAGCAGCAGCGGGGTGATGCGGGTGGCACCTTCCCCTGATTGGCCAGTTGCCCCCGCAAAGGGCCTAAGCTGTCAGTAGGACATCCCCTGAGGGC
>NW_005348285.1:0-232 GCF_000412655.1 Myotis brandtii | reverse complement strand
AAACATTATTCTGGATGTTTCTGTGAAGCTGGGTTTTGTTGTTGTTGTTTTTTAGTGAGATTAACATTTAAATTGGTAGACTTTGACTACAGCGTATTACTTTCCATAATGTGAGTGGGCCTTATGCAATTGGCGAAAGCCTTGAACAGAACAAAGACTGACCTCCCCATGAGGCGAGAAGGAATTCTGCAAGCGGCCTACCTTTGGACTAGGACAACATTTGTTCCCTGGG
>NW_005348284.1:0-398 GCF_000412655.1 Myotis brandtii | reverse complement strand
ACTGTTAATAACTCATTCTCAAATTGCTCCCCTTAAAGTTCAAATTTCCCCCTTGTGCGTGTGCCCCACATTGGGAACCACTGGGTTAGGCACTCATATACTTTACAAATAGTCTCTTGGTATCAATTTCAATCTTTCAGTTGGCATATTGACTATTTAAATTTAAGGTAATTATAGAAGTATTAAAGCTTAAGTCTTTCATTTTATTAATAACTAGAGGCCCGGTGCACGAATTCATGCATGGGTGGGGTCCCTAGGCAGGGCTGGCAATTGAAGTCTATGGGGGCTGATCAGGGCTGGCCAGCTAGAGGGAGGGACAGTGAGAAGTTGGCCAGCTGTGGGAGCTTGGCTGTGGGAGAGGACTGACCATCAGGGGGCAGCTCCTGCATTGAGCATCT
>NW_005348283.1:0-623 GCF_000412655.1 Myotis brandtii | reverse complement strand
CAGAGAAAGAAAGAACACAGGGTCTGTCAAAAATAGTCTCCTGTCTGAAGCCGTTCTCTAGCTTAAGAGCTTTCGGCGTAGCTACTTACCTCAAACCCATAGGGAAAAGTCGGAGCAGCTCTTTCTACTCTCAAATGGAATATTTGTGTGTGTCTCTTCAGAGCTACAAATCCCGGAGCCCCATGCGAACACTTCAATTTATCTTTGCAATATCAGTCCTCCCATGACAGAGAAAAAAAAATTAGATGAGAAGCAGGCTCCGTGTGGGCACGCTGGCTTGTCAAGTGAACACACAATGAGCATCTGATGTTTTTCCTCTCTCCGTTAAAAAATAATAATAAATAAAAAATGCTTTGTGAGCAGTTTGTTTTTTAAACCAACAAAGCTTTAGCCTGGGCTTATCAGAACCCTCTCTTCCCTCAGTCCCACCACTGCCTTCATTCCCCTTTTCAGCTCCCATCCCCTCCCATCTCAGCTCTGCCCCATTTCTCCTAAGGTGGCTTTGCTGGTGAACTCCACCTGCATGTCCAGGACCACTGCAGGCTCCTGGTTAGTCCTGGCTGGCTCAGCACACATCCTGACAGGCTTAAAGAATCAGCAGGACTTAGAATTAAGTGGTGTTT
>NW_005348282.1:0-203 GCF_000412655.1 Myotis brandtii | reverse complement strand
ATTGTTTTTATTGTAGTTGATTTTTAGTTTTATGCCACTGTGATGTGAGAAGATGCTTGTTATGATTTCTATCCTCTTGAATTTGAAGAGACTTTGCCTATGTCCTAATATATGGTCTATCTTTGAAAATGTCCTGTGCACACAGGAGAAGAATGTATATTCTGTTTCTTTGGGGTGAAATATTCTGAAGATGTCAATTAAGT
>NW_005348281.1:0-634 GCF_000412655.1 Myotis brandtii | reverse complement strand
TATAATCTTCTTTCCTGTTAGTCTAGTTTGGAGGTGCGAATTGCCATTTCAGGCCCACATGCTCAATTTTGTAGAGTCTTTTCCAGGCCTCCTACCTCCCACCTGGACGTCCTCACTATGCCTTCGAGAAAGGCAGGGCCGGGGAAAGAGCTGATCGGCCAGACATCTCTATTTTCCATGGCAGAGATGTCTTCGAGGCATGAAACAAGTTAAAGGAGCAGAATAGAGAAGGAAGAGACTTTTGCAAAAGGCTCAATAATTATGAACACCTGGGCTGGGGCAGCAGCCTTTTCTCCCCAGCTGCCTGGGTTCGGCTCTGTAAGTAGATCACTTACTAAATGCTTCAGGTGATTGTCTGCGTCTCCATAATTGAAAGTTGGTAGTAGTTGTATTCTTAATGATGTAGAAGGCTTACAATAATCACATTACGCTTCTATTCTATCATCTAAAACAAATCATTAAAACCAATTTCAAGCTAATTGTTCATTATAATTATGCTCAGAAGTCTATTTAACAAGCCCTAGCTGAACTTAGGCAGCACAGTCGGTGTTAGGAGACATGACTCTCACAGAGAAGAGGCTTAAAGATGGTTTCTCTTGAAAGCCGCGCTTTATAAGGGAGAAAACAATTTTAA
>NW_005348280.1:0-1170 GCF_000412655.1 Myotis brandtii | reverse complement strand
TAACATGATAAGATTTGTGTTTTAGAAATGCCACTATGATTATTAGGGAAGAAGGGGGGAGAGTGGATGGGAGAGGCAAGATCAGAGGCTGGGAGACAAGAGATTATTGTAGTAATCCAAGAGAAATGTTGAACGCTTGATTTAACATATCTAAATTTCACTTTGCTTATCCATAAAATAGGTAATACCTACTTGTAAAATTGTCGTGAGGTTGAATTTAAAATAATGCATGTAGAATGCTTACCGAATAGTACACATACTTATTAACTGTTAGCTATTGTGATGATTTGTGGTTTTGAGGAGGTTTATGATGTGGGCAACTAGGTGAATGGTACTGACATTCTCTAAGAGAAAACACAGGGAAGGAACAAGTGAGACCAATGTTTGCAGAATGAATGACTCATTAATTAGATTTACCTGTCAGCAGATTTGGATATCAGGAGTATACCAAAGATTTCTATTGTTTCTTCTTCAATAATCACAGCCACACATACAGGTATTTGCTCAAAATAGTATTCTCCCTTCGTTCCTAAGAATTCATAAGTCATTTGACCCCATCCCCATGGTCACTAATTGGATTAAAAATTGATATGCAACCAAAATTGGACAGAGATTTTAAAAAAGAAAAGATATTACTCAACCTTAGTTTGCATTTGCACTGATAGGCTGTGCACACAGAAGCAGAAAAAACCAATGCCTTGAGAGAAGAAGAAAGCCAACCAGAAGAGATGATGTGCCCAGAGAGGGAAGGAAGAACAATTGCACTGATTCATAATAGCTCTCCCATTCCTATTTCTAGTCCATAGTGAGTTTCAACTTCCTATCATTAGGTCTATGAAATATATTTACATCCATCTAACAAATTCTCTTTCTTCCTTGGCTCAATTTGGGTGGGTTTCTATGTACTTATAACTATGGTGAGATATATTTTGTAATATTTATCAGGGATTCCCCCCTGTAATTCCTTGTACCTTATATAGCCCTTCCCCATTTGGAAAAAGTATGTGGTATCATTGTATGACATCACAGAATGTTAGAGAAAGGAGATTATTTCTTTTATTTTGAATTTTGAAAGTTAGGAGCTTTTAAGAGAATGGGGACAGCTCTGACAATGGCAATAGATTCGGAAGAACTATCCTATCTAATAAAAGAGAAACGTGGTAATTAGCC
>NW_005348279.1:0-226 GCF_000412655.1 Myotis brandtii | reverse complement strand
GTGTTTGGTTAACTGTAAATGCCACACAACTATATTTGCTACTATTCTTTCCTCTCTGGCCTGATCTTCTCCCTCTCCTCTCTTCTCACAGAATTTCCTGGAATTATCATCGTTCCCCAAAGACAGGAGTGTGTTACTGGGGTTCATTGCTCCCCATATGTGTGTTACTGGAGTTCATTGCTCCATATGTGTGTTACTGGGGTTCATTGCTCCATATGGCCAGGGT
>NW_005348278.1:0-1677 GCF_000412655.1 Myotis brandtii | reverse complement strand
TACAATATAATATTTATTCTATTATATATAGTTCTGTAAACTGTTCTGGGTTCCATTTAGTAGCTGAACCAACTTAATATGCACTTGTTTAATATAAAGTGCTTCAATATCTATTAAATGAAATCCAGAGTAGTTGATAAAATTAAAAAATCAGTAGGACCCGTTTGTGGATCATGGAGTCCTAAAAAATTCAGATTCGACTTAGTAGAATTTTTGTAGGGCCATGCTTCTAGATTTTATATTGTACCTAAACTTTTAGGACAATAATCAATTATTTTATTCAGTATTTTCCACTTCTATGGACTATGTTTAACATATACATACCCTATTAATATATAGAATAAAAAATAACAAACACAAAGCCTTATCGCATTATTGTGCACATTTAAAAAACTTTGAAGTTTCTGATGAAGCAAGTGCTGAGGTTTATCCCATGTTGATTCCTGTTACAGGTGCTTTATACCATGATATTGACTTGGGTCGTGAGCTGTGCTCCTCGTAGAATTGATTTATGATACAGTCCGTCGCAATCCAGACAGTTTCCAGCGAAGTGACAAAGAAGTTCTGCTTCTATACCCATCTAATCAATGGAAAGCAAAGCGAGACGAGACAGAACACGACCCTTTACACAAGGTGACTAGATACTAAATGTCATGTTGTGTGTGCCAGGTGTGGCAATAAATAGCGGCACATTCACCTTGTTAATTGGCTTTGTTATGTGTTTTCCAAGAGACCAATTTGTACCTGGTGCAGACACTATAAAAACTGTTGTTGCATTAAAGGATATGTTAAAAAAAATAAATAAAAGTCCATACATTTTATGAGAAAGTTAATACCCCTGCTTATAATTTTTTTTTTAATCTCTGAGGATATAGTTAGTCAAAAATTTGAGGAAGAAATAGTAATAGACTAAATGAGAGAAAATATTCAGGTAGGAAAATGACATATAATGTATTAGTATTACATACTGACTAATATAACATTTTTTTTGTCAAATTGAAAAAGGCCATGAAATGCTCTTGGGTTCTTTAGTTTGATGGGTGGTTTCTGAATCTATTTTTTTACTTGACTCTCAAAATACATTCATATACACCTGACTGCATTTGTTCTGAAGTATAATAAAAATCATAATGCACAGAATGTAACGATAAAAACTATATTATCCTTATATTATGAAACACTAAATACTGTAGTGCATTGTGGTTAAGCCATAAAAGCTATGGGGTGGGGGCAAATAGATGACAAGAAGAGAAGGAAAGATAGGGGAGGAGAGGTTTTAATGGGTCTTGTCTGCCATAGTGACCTCTATGGAAGATTAATTAATTGAAAAGAAAACAACAGCTACATTTATATTTTGTTTTAGAAACGTGTTAGAGGGCAGGTGGAGAGAAAAGGGACTGAAATCAGGATGGATAGTATGGTACAAAGACTTTTCCCAGGGAAGGCTCTGGTAAGGGCAGTGATATAGAGAATAAACAAGGCACAGATGTGTGGGACATTTTGAAGAAAATATTTAAAACCTGGTCACTGATAAAACATGGAAGGTAAAATAGAGGAATTAGACGAGAGTGTTTCTATGATGCTCAAGACTGTAAGCAGATTAAAGAGCCATCGATTCGGAAATGGAATGCAATAGGAAAAATGTCTGGCAGATGGGCAGGAGACAGATGTAGTCAA
>NW_005348277.1:0-582 GCF_000412655.1 Myotis brandtii | reverse complement strand
CTGATGCTCTATCCACTGAGCCAAACCGGTTAGGGTTGACATTTTAACCTTTGCTTCAGGTCTTGGACCTTGTCATGGTGATCCATTCCTGCAGCCTGATATTTTGGAAAATGTTCTTAAGAACTGTTATTATTTCACTGCTAAAATACTCAATGTTTTTAGTTCCTTTGAGCCAGTTTATTACTCTGTAGCATGCAATGGGATTTATGTTTCTCCTGCTCACAATCATACCCATTAATCACTTAGAACTTGGAAATGGAGGAAACACAAGACTGCCTGTTACTAGTTGAAGAAAGCAAGACTGAAAATTTTACCTTCTCTTTCCTGAGGATCAAAGTTGGTGGAATTCACTGCCAAAGTTATTGGATTTAGCCTCAAGACTTGATTCATGTTTTTTGTTGCTTTTATGTTTTATATACTTTCTTTTTTTGGTCATCAATCTTGGTTATGTTGGATTTTACTTCGACACCTACTCAACAAATAAGAAAAAATAATTTTGAAAGCCCTTTAGCATTAACATTTATAATTATAAATGAAATCATGCTGTTTATGTTCTTTGTAATTTTAATAATTAACACTTTG
>NW_005348276.1:0-577 GCF_000412655.1 Myotis brandtii | reverse complement strand
TTGGTCTTTCAGGGACTAGAGGTCTGCTCTGTGTTTGAGAAGACTTACCAGACAATTGACCTATAGGATTCCCATGGGTCACTCTAGCACTGGGTGTGTGTTTGGGGAGAAGAGACTCTTGGAGCCATCCCTGGAGCCAGAACTGTGGCATTTCTAACACCACCTGCCTGGACGTCCCCCAGCCCCTTGACACTCAGTCGAACCATGGCTGAGGTGGTGGAATCTTGGGCAGACTCCACAAAGGGACTTCAACAGGAGACCAGGCTCATCCAGGAGAATACCTGCATTCCCCCACCTTCCCCCACAGTCGTGGGCAGGTGGATGATCATGAGGGTCAGTGAACTGGTGGCAGCTGGTCTAGGAGGAGTCAGAAATGTGAGGATGGGAAGGCAGCCCCTCACATGAGATTGCTCCACCTTCCTGCTGGGGAGGGGATCTATGTCTGAATTGAAGTCACCCATAACCTATCACTTTTCCAAAACCTAATGTTGCTGTTTGGCTCTAAAGTCATTGCTCACGAGCCATCTAAGACGCGCACTAGCTTATTCCAGGATGGGTAGTTCATGGCTTCTGCCTT
>NW_005348275.1:0-378 GCF_000412655.1 Myotis brandtii | reverse complement strand
CCCATCAGCCTGGCGGCAGCCACTCACTCCCTCAGTAGTCCCGCATGTCCAATCTCCAGAGAACGGACCAGTGCCGCCGGCATAATCCTGACAGCATTGCAGGCTTCCTGGAAGTTGGCTTCTGGCACCATGGCTGCTTCTCCTCTCTAGATGCTCCACAAGGAAGAAACAATATAAAAGCAGCTGCCAGGTGGCTCCTGACAACCAGTGCAAATGTCAGCAGGACGGATCCAGATCCCTGGCTGGCAAGGGTGTCCCTCTGCCTGCTCGGAGGGCCAATCTCGTCCTGGCCCTCCCAACCCGCCCCCTCCCTGGCAGCCCGCAGAGGGAGTCAGTCCTGGGGAGGGAGCTGTGGAAATGGAGCCATCAGACTGGCCT
>NW_005348274.1:0-923 GCF_000412655.1 Myotis brandtii | reverse complement strand
TCACCAATCCCATCATGGCTCCCCACCCTCATGACCTAATCACCTCCCAAAGACCCACCTCTAAATACCATTGCACTGCGTTTCAGGGCTTCAACATATGAATTTTAGGAGAACACAGACGTTCAGCCTATAGTACCGTGCCCCCTAGGAAGGTACTCAAAACCCCAGAAAACTACCACTTAGTAACAGGCATACTCTACTAATTCACTTATTTATTCAACAAATATTTATTGAAGATCTATTTTGTGCCAGACTGTGCTATTTCACCTAACTGCACTTTTAAAAAAAAGGGGGGGGGTAGCCTATTTAACATGTCATGCTTTCAAATTTGAAGTGTCTTTCCTAAAATGGGCTAGTTTTACTCTTTTTTCCTGTGTTACGTTGCTGTTTAAAACCAAAAGCATAATCTCAATATATCATATCCACGGTCAGTGAAAGAAGCAAATGAAGTAGAAATGCACTTGTGCATTCATTCAGTCAACAGCATCATTAGCCCCAGCTCTGCAGGACTCACTGGAAATGTAAGAGGAATAAAACCTTCCCCCATGTGGGTCACGTGCAGATGAAGGAGATAAATGAGAACTTAGTGGAGGAAGACTAACTTGTTCCCCATATGTACCAGTATACCTGTTCCCATGCAGACTCCTGAGCCCTCCCCATGGCGGTTCCAACCCAGCGGGTCTGAGACAGGCCTCCAGAATCTGCACAGTCCACATGCTCCCAGGCTGATTCTAACGCAGGTGGCTAAGGACTGGCAGCAAAGCCAGGCTCAGAAGAGTGTGCCCCATCAGAACGAGCACTCTGCCTGAGGAACTAGCATATTGAAAAGTACATATCTCCGCCCTGCCAGTGTGGTTCAGTTGACTGAGCTTCATCCTGTGAACCAAAAGGTCACTGGTTCAATTTCAGTCAGGACACATGCC
>NW_005348273.1:0-258 GCF_000412655.1 Myotis brandtii | reverse complement strand
GAAAACGATTCACAAACATTTGGTTAAAGTGTAAAATATTTGCACTTGGCTATAAATCAGATTGGGTTCCTGGGCTGAAGAAACTCCAAGGATGGTAGTCGCTAGGGAGAGGAAGCTAGATGTTGCTATGTGACATCATTACTTGGCACCCTCAGCCACCATTTCTGGGCTGGTCTGGTCTGTGGGCCAAATTTTGCACCATAGGGTCTTGGCAGTGTTGTCTGCGAATTGGTGGGGTGTTGCTCCGGGGTGGTGGCA
>NW_005348272.1:0-851 GCF_000412655.1 Myotis brandtii | reverse complement strand
TAAAAATAAGACATTTTAAACTGAATATAACTCTTAGTATTAAACAGATTGAATTGTTTCACATATAATCAACTAGAGTTTATTACTAGATATAAATTGACTACATTAGGTATTCATCTACAGATACTCATATCTGGCTTTTAAGGAAAATAACCTGTTGTAGCCACAACTGGTTTTCCTGAATAAAACATAACCAACCAAACCATGCAGTGCTCTGATAAGAGTAGTCATTCAATGGCGATACACTGAGATGTGCAAAATTTATTGCTGGTCACAGACACAATAAACATAGGTAGAAATTCTGTAATTATAAGGGTATAGTTTCAAATCCATGATGAAAATGTGAAACTTTTTCTTTAGTTCTTTATTCCAAAGCACTCACTTGTTGCAACATGCCCCTTTTTTCATTTGAAGTAAGTTTGTTCGTTCATTCTTGGGCACCTAATGTATGACAGGTGGAATGTTACAGGTGGAGATAGCAGACCCTATAACATAGTACCTTAGGGTGCTGGGATAACCGGTTCTTCTATTTCCTACTTATGTGACCCTGAGGCAAATTACCCTAATGGAGACTCAGTTTCCTCTCCTGTGAAATGGATAAAAGAATAACACCTACCTCAGGAGCATTATGAGGATACTAGAGGTCCAGTGCATGGGAATCGTGCACCGGTGGGGGCGTGGCCTGCAGGGATCGGCTTGCTGTGGGAGCATCGCTCATCCCAGTCAGCAGAGCGGCTGTGGACCCACCCTCTGAGCAGCTGCCCCCTGGTCCGGCATCTTCCGTGGAGCCGGAGCACTCGCTTCTCCAGGGACGCGGTCAGGGCCAGGCCCAGGGACAATAGCACTGAGAG
>NW_005348271.1:0-2054 GCF_000412655.1 Myotis brandtii | reverse complement strand
GGACATATATATACTTTCAACAAGAAAGATGTTTTTAAAAACATTACATTATACCCTTGTTAGGCACCTGAGGCCTACTCTTCCTACCTTCCCCTCAGCAGAAAAGACTTGCTCTCTAATTCCCAGTTGCCTAAAAAATAAATTCATTTAATCTTGTCATTTACGCTTTATTTTTTTAAATGTCAAACTACCTGAATTGAGCTGCAGTTGGATGTGTGATATGCCATTATGTATTCTGTGCACAAAACTTTAATTTTGCAGTTCATCTTTATTATTTGAGAGGCAATTATTTTGTTTTCAAGTCTAAACTTTTTATAGGGTGTCAGAAAGCATGGAAACCCTAAGAAGTGTGTCTGTAGTGTTCGGTATAGAAAAGTGCCCTGAACAAAGACATCTTGGAGTGCTAGTTACAGAACTTGTAAAATATTCTAAATGAAGGGACCAGAAAGATGATTTACTCCAGGGACTGCAAGCTCAAATCTAGGTCAGGACAAGCAGGTGCTGTCCATGAGTGATGTCATTCATGAGGAAAGAGTAAACTATCGAAAACTAGACAGTGTTACTAACCAATCAAGCAACCAATTAAATCTAGAATTCCAACCAAACAAGGCGTGGTAGGTGAATTGGGACTGTTGGCTGCTGACCTCTGATTCTAAAACTTAGGAATGGAGCGAGTTACCTGGGGTTTGACAAAATACAGCTACTGGGGCCAGAGTCCCAGTCCACGTGCCCTGTGGTCCCATTCAATGCATGCTTTGTCCTACCACCATCCTTCATGTTTACTGGTTATCTTCTGTCCTTAGAAAAGAGGAACTTTGAGGTATGTGCTAGAGCGGACCCGCTATGTGCTAGAACCCTTTTTGTATGTCATTGTGTTTTCATCATCAACATACATTCGAGATTATCAGTAGCCTCGTTTTTCAGGTGGGAAATCTGAGGTAGCAATGTAAAGTAGCCTGTCAGCGGTTGACCTATGAAGGTGTGGGCAACCCAATTGGGTGTTTGGAACCCAGGTCCCTCTGGCTTTGAAATCTGTGTATTTTGAATATATCATACTGCTTCTAGGAAATATACCTCATATCCAGGAAATGTCAGTCATTTAAGTAGTTCCTCGAAGAAGCAACTGTTAGGCAATTACTGTAAATACGGATCAAACATGCATCAAGGATGGCAGTGGATAGAATGAATCCTGGCAATAAGATGAACAGAAAAAGCAAGGCTGCTCGATGTGGCTGCCGCTGCCCCCCTCGTTCACATGCTCAGTCCTCAGCCTTGTTGACCTATGAGCTGCCTTCCACACAGCTGATCATGCCTTCCCGCACTGCTCTTGACACACTCTCAGGACTTGCTTTCTGGACAACCTCTCTTTGTTGTTCTCCCACCTCATCACTCTACATAGTGGAGTGAGACACAGTTCAAGGCCTCGCTCCTCTTCCTGGTTTTATCCAAACGCCATCTACAGGATGATGACTTTCACAGGCATATTTCCACTCCTGACTCTTTCCTGAAGTCTGGCTGGTAGATTCCAGTGATCTGAAATCTCTTGGTACAGATGTGCTTTGGAATTTTATAAAATTTCAGATTTTATAAATTCATATGCTTATGCTGTGTATTATAGAACATCCCCACAGCAAGATTTGGGGCAGCACCCAATATTCAAGTGCACTAATATGTCTGCAGTAAAACATAACTATTCACACCAAATTAGATGAACAACCAGTATCAATAACCTCATATCAATTAAATCAAGTTTGCTGTTGAATGAGAAATAAAATCCCCCCCTTTTCTCCTCCATCCTTACCCTGCTTTATTTTCCTCCACAGCACTTACCAGCTCTTGACATATTACATAGTGTTTGTTCATTCACTTAAGGAAACCCAATGTAAACTCCATGAGAACAAGGCCTTTTCTACCATACTCAGTGGCACATAGTAGGTGCTCAGTAATTACTTCATGAAGGAATGAATAAATCCTCAAATCCAGAAGGAGACAACCAAACCAAACACTTTCCTTTGCCTGATGCCTCTAGAGCAGCGGTTCTCAACCTGTGGGTC
>NW_005348270.1:0-1558 GCF_000412655.1 Myotis brandtii | reverse complement strand
AGGAGCGAGATCGCGCTCCCCGGCACTCTAGGGGTTAGTCTAGGAGGCATATAGACATATTTGACCTTGAAGTCAGGTATATGTAGGGATAAGCAGGCAAGTTACTGTATTACTATTGGAAAATTACTTAGCCTTTCTGAGCTAAATGGGGTTTCTTACCTGTTAAATAGAAACAGTGATTTATGTTCATTGAGTTACTGTAACCATTGAGTGAAATGATGAACTTGGGTTCTTAGCAGAATGTGACACACAGCGGGGACTCAGTATGGAGTTCTGGGGTCACTGCCATGAGTCTTAGCACTGGGGTTCTCACTCCTCCCCGAGTACTAGGTCTTCACCTCCCTTCCTTCTACCTCTTCAGGCTTTTCTTTTGTCTCAAGTTACCATCTATGCTCCTGAACATTTCTAGCAAATATCAGTTGTGAAGTTATAGGGGCTCGTGCTGTGGGTGCTTCTGTGTAATTATGGAGTTCTAAGTGTCTGCCCATAAAGAGTTATGTGGCTGTTTCTTTGAAAATGCCAACATTTGTATCCATAAGGGAAATATTTTATTAAAATATGATAATATCATGGATGCTTAAGTGTGGTGGCTGAGAGCTTCCAGCTGAAAAATTATGTCTTCAAACAAAACCAGAAAGTGGTAACAGGAAAAAGAAATAGTGAAAATCTCTGGAAAGCAGGAAGCAGAAGAAGGTGGAAAGCAAGAGACGTCCCTCGAGTGTTGGGCTGAAATTGCCCAGCAGCCTGAGGAGATGGAGGAAATGCAGAGGGACCCGGGGTGACACTGAGCAGCCATGAGGACGAGTGGCTACCAGGGTGGCGGGACTTGAACGAGAAGTCTGAGGGGACTGACTTGGCCACCAAGCAGAAAGGCCTCTTTAAGTGAGAAGCACAGGTTGTGCTATTGAACCTAAGCCCTTTATCTAGAAAGGCCCTCAGAGACTTGGTGCTTTCAAACTCCAGGTATGCCCTCTAACCAAGATGAACCATGGCTTAATGAACTTCCTTCCAGAAAAAGAGAGTGTCTTTTTCCTTTCTTCACCCTTGAAACTAAAGTTAGGTGTAGCACACAGTTCAGCGGGTAGGAGAGATGAATCCTTGAGGAAAACAGAAAGGCTAAAAGGCAGGCCTAGCATTTGGTGTTTTTATCCCTACAAAACATATGATTAGTTGTGAAATTGGGTACAGTGTGAAAATATATTTGGACATTATTTTAAAAAGTGATAAAGGTTCATACAAAAGTAGAAGTAGTTTCAATAAGATAAGATCAAAGGCAAAAGGATCAGAATGAAATGGCCATCCTTGAGGAAAACAGAATGGGAGAAATCTTCAACACTCTGTGGGATTGAATTTAGAAAAATGTTCTATGTGTAGACTGGATGTGCTCTCTCAGACAGCTGAGTTATTAATCAACTAGAGGCCCTGTGCACGACATCCATGCACTGTGGCGGGGGTGGAGGGTGTCCCTCAGCCCAGCCTGTGCTCTCTCACAGTCCGGGAGCCCTCGGGGGATATCCAACTGACATCCTTAGTGCTGCTGCTGAGGTGGGAGAGGCTC
>NW_005348269.1:0-1553 GCF_000412655.1 Myotis brandtii | reverse complement strand
GTGGGGCAGGAGCTTTCTCCTGTGGCCTTTCACTTCTAATAGGGAGGGAAATCTTTCTATAGACTTCCTCAGACTTCCCTTGATGGTTCTTTGTCCAGAGATGGTTAACATCCCACACACACACACCCCAAGTTACTCATTAACTTAACCAACCACTATTCATTTCCTGAAGCTGGACAAATGCCAATCCAACCTAAGTTACATTTCTGTCACAGAATCAGTGCATAGGGTTTCTATCCCCAGTACTTAGCCAAGTATATCTTCTCTCTTCAACCTCACAACCTGTGAGGTAAGCAGAAGTAGGAATCTTTGGGTTGAGAGCCCTTTTCAGTGTCAGTTGTGCTCTCCTGAGATGTGGCACCATACTCTGCCCCAACCTTATTGCTCCATGAAGTCAGCAGCCCTTGCTGTACTACCTGGGGCCCAAGGAGGAGGTCAGATCTGAACCATCTGAGCAATTCAGCCTTCCTTTAATATTTTGTCCCACAGGACCTGATTTAATGATGGAGCTCTGTAACTAGGCTTTGTTATTCTCTAGAAAGTTTCCAATGAACATATAGGCACTATTAAGTATTTGATATCTCCAGATATGAAAATTGGAATTAGTCCAGTCTGAGAACCTCAACTTCCAAGTTCAGAGAGCAATCTGAAATTATTAATGGCAGAATGTCTCATTCTGATATTTTTATCTTTCTTCAACAGGCTCCATGGGCTTCTCTAACCTTTTTATTAATATTTTTCATATCCTACCTCAGTTGCATTACGTTGGTTCTAGTATGGTCAGGTAATTTCCTCAAAGCCACACAATGAAGCAGGAGTTATGAAGTTTTAGAATGGCCACCCAAGAATATATTCCACAGGAAATAAACCATGTGTGTCATTGCCCAAAGAACCTGAAGATCACTTATTTCCCTAGGAAATAGCTACTCCATAAATTAAGAATTAATATTACAGTACTTCTAACCTTTATACTGTGATTCCCAATATAAATGAACTCCAAATAATTAATCCAAAAACAGTATAAAAACCTAGAATGGCTGACCCTACTAAATTATCCTGGCTGACCTTCCAATCTCATTCTCTTGGCCTTCTTGTACTTGAAGACAAGCAATATCCATTATTTCTAGTAAAATGGACTTGGGAAGATGAATTTTAAAATATCAAAGATTATGTCACGATTTTCCTCAAAGATAGGCAGCAAGGAAGATAACTACTCATATTTTGAAAAATAGTTCTGGCTATACTGCATTATAATAAAATAGGCACAAATTAACCCTGACACCTCTCAAAAAGGGAAAGATTATATAGTCACAGACTCAGGTAACGGTTTAGATAGCTGGGAAGATGCTTCAGTTACTAAAAATGTACCTTTTTAAAAAGAGAATCTGATTATACCTTTAACACTCTCTTTAGCCTAAAACAACATGCCACAAAATTACTTAGAGGTATAAGCAAAAAACAGATTGCGTCTTAAGAAAATTTGCTTTTCTTCCACTTGAATTTCCAAATATACATCTGAAGGCTGGTTGGTGTTCACTATCTGTCCTCACAAT
>NW_005348268.1:0-1813 GCF_000412655.1 Myotis brandtii | reverse complement strand
AATTAGCATATTACCCTTTTATTAGTATAGATGGAGGATCATGAGCCCTAGCTCACAGGGTTTGGGCGTGTTGCTCATCATTCTAGAACACCCAGCACCGTGCTTGGCCTCTCATAGGTGTCCACTATATGTCTGCTTTCCTCCCTTCCCTGCCTCTGCTTTCTTTACGTGACTATCAACCTCGCATTCCCTTGGCTTCTAAAGTCCTTGGGCTCCCAGGGAAAGAACACAAGGCCCGAAGTCAGGCTTTTCTTCCAGCTCCATTGAGGACTAGCTCTGGGCAGAATCCATATTTATCTCGACTCATCGGAGCTTTGATCAGCCAGACAGCAGGGACACGAGGGGCGAGCGCTGCAGGGCGCGGGCAGATGCTCCCCGCCCGCCCATGCTGCCAGCTACAGGGATGTTTAGAAGATGAGTAAGGTAATGCCTTCCATATGCTCAAGAGACGGTGCCTGTGCGCCATGCACGGTAGAGTGGAGGAGCCCCCGCTCATTAGCAGAGCGACCCTGGACAAGACCTTCGTTGTTCTGGGCCGCAGTGACCTCATCACAAATGTGAAGACAGTGAAATCCCACCTCAGAGCGGCGGTGGTGAGGGTCACAAGGGGCAGGCCACGTGGAAGGCCTTTGTAAACCGTGAAACGCTCCGCAAATGTCAGCCGGCTTCACCGCTCACGCGCGTGTGTGTTTATTGTTGCAGCGGAGGGTGCAGGACGTCATCAGCCCCATCGTGTTCGAAGCCGCCTACAGCCTGGGGCCGCATGTGAGCGGACAGGAGGAGCGGGAGCTGCCGGCTCTGACACCCGTGCTGCGCTGGAAGAAGGGACAGAAGATCGCCCAGAAGAACCAGGTCAGAACCTTACAGCCCACAACTGGGACCCCAGGGGGCAGGTCTGTGTGGGAGGAGTCACAGCTCTGGCTGCCTGGGGGACAGGACCGAGGCCAAAGCACACCCCCCTCTCTGGGCCTCCCTTTCCTCATCTGCAAACAGATGACATTTATGATTTGGGGTGTTGCTTCTCACAACCACGTGGTTGGAACGCATTGAGGCTGTTCTCAGGCAATTAGGAAATGATAATCCCTTAGAGGTCATGAGCTGACCCCCTGGCCCCTGAACTAGACTGTTTCCAGAGCTCAGATAGGCACAGAGTAGGGGCTCCGTTCGTGTTTTACTGGTGGGGGAGCGAGTGGGGTGGAGAAGGGAGAACCTCGTCTTGCTAGAATTGGTGGTTGGATTAAAAATGCCCGACCCAGGTGTCTCTGGGAGCCAGCGCCTGTGAGTGCAGGTGGGCCACCCGCCCCGTGCGACGCTCATCGGATTCCACGATGTGCCGTCGGGCGGAGGAGCTTCGGAGTGATGTGACCACACGAGGCCCGATGAGCCTGTGAGCTCACTGCGCGCAGCAGCACTGGCCTGCCTGCCCTGAGCCATCCGAGATGTGCGGGGCTGACTGCTGAGCAGGAAACATGCAAGGACTCTGTGATGCCAGCTTGTTTTAAATCTTTCTTTAACACCCAACGTTGCCTCCAGCCCAGGGCCTGGGGAACGTCAGACACAACTGCCTTTGGGGCTAAACCAGACTCCTGCTCGGGGTGGGGGCCAAGCTGTGGGACCACCCACCGGCCCACCCTCCACGGTTCTTCTGACTGCGCTGAGCTTGTGGGAAAGCACACAGACCAGTGGGCCACACTCTGCATATTAGAGTTGTACACAGAACCACAGAGAGGTGTTTGGGGTTCGAGATGTCCGGCCGGATGTTCAATTAAGTGGTGATTTTTTTTTAAAGGCATCCTATTTTCCTCCCAATGTC
>NW_005348267.1:0-578 GCF_000412655.1 Myotis brandtii | reverse complement strand
AGTATTTATTTGTTGTGTATCTGAAAATCTAATGTAATTGGGTGTCCTGTTTTTTTGTGGGGTTTTTTTGTTGTTGTTAAATCTGGCAATTTTGGCCCAAGCATTCGCCTTCCTCCTGCTGTATCTGCAATGCCTACAACCTCACCTGCTACTCAATAAATTCTGGGCGGTTTTGTTCATGGTTATGAAAAGGCTTCTTCCTCTAGCACAGTGGTTCTCAACCTTCCTAATGCCGAGATCCTTTAATACAGTTCCTAATGTTGTGGTGACCCCCAATTTCATTGTTACAAATTGAACATAATTAAAACATAGTGATTAATCACAAAAACAATATGTAATTATATATGTGTTTTCCGATGGTCTTAGGCGACCCCTGTGAAAGGGTCGTTCGACCCCCAAAGGGGTCGCGACCCACAGGTTGAGAACCGCTGCGTCTAGCACAACCCCCTACACATTCCTTTGGGAGGAGTTGATAGGAGATATCTTAGAAGAAGTATCTTTCACCAAGAATAACAGCAGCTAATTTTTATTGCGTGCATCCTGTGTGCCAGACACCACTAAGAGCCCCTTAGCTGTAT
>NW_005348266.1:0-249 GCF_000412655.1 Myotis brandtii | reverse complement strand
GAGGGACAACCAAACGACTGAACAGCAGGCTGTGTGAAGCAACCAGGCTGGCGTGGGGGGGAGGGGGGGGCAGTGAGGGGTGACCAAATGACCAAACAGCAGGCTGCGTGTGGCTACCAGGCCAGTAGGGGGCGCAGTGACGGATGATCAAACGACTGAACAGGAGGCTAAGTGGGGCGACCAGGCCGGCTGGAGGGCAGTTGGGGGCAACCAGGCTGACAGGGGGGTAGTGAGGGGTGACCAGGCTGG
>NW_005348265.1:0-659 GCF_000412655.1 Myotis brandtii | reverse complement strand
GTGGGTGCCGGGTCCTGTGTCCCCACCGCCTGGCGCCCCCCACTGGGCGGCGTCGCCATAGTCTCTCACCAGCGTGATGGGTCCTTCCTGTCCCCGAAGCGCATTTCCTGGTGCAGCGTAAGTCCGAGTGTCATTTCTCCAACGGGACAGAGCGGGTGCGGTTCCTGGACAGAGACATTTACAACGGACAGGAGGCCCTGCGCTTCGACAGCGACCTGGGGGAGTACAGCGCGGTGACCGAGCTGGGGCGGCTGGAAGCCGAGCACAGGAACAGCCAGGAGGACCTCCTGGAGCAGAAGCGGGCCATGGTGGACAAGTACTGCAGACACAACTACGGGGTGTCTGAGGGATTCCTGGTGCCCCTGCAAAGTGAGCACGGGGGCGGGGGCGGGGTGGGAGTGGTGGAGTGGGGGGCAGGGTTGCGCACACAGGGCTATGAGGAGCACCCCTGAGGGGCCTGAGGGCGGCTGTGGGGACCCTGTGGTCCTGTCCTGTGTAGGGACGTTTCTGGGGGTGCCCATTAGTGTCCAGTCGGTGAGGGTTTGGGGAGCAGCGGGGAGGGAGTGGGGGAGGTTGGAGGAGGGAGTCGGTCTGTCTTGACCAACCGCCCCCTGACCCTGAGCCCTGACCCTGAGCCCTGGAATAGGGGTGCTGGGTGC
>NW_005348264.1:0-1225 GCF_000412655.1 Myotis brandtii | reverse complement strand
TGGAAGGCGACCTTGAATATCTCCTTTTTTAAAAAAAAATATTTTTGGTTAATCCTCACCAGAGGATATTTTTCCATTGATTTTTAGAGAGAGTGGGAGGGAGAGGGAGGGACAGGGAGAAACGTCGGTGTGAAAGAGACACATCGATTGGTTGCCTCCCGAATGCACCCCGACCAGGGCCGGGGAACCTGCAACCCAGGTACGTGCCCTTGACTGGCATCAAACCAGGACCCTTCTGTCTGAGGCCGACACTTTAACCACTGAGCCACACCTGCCAGGGCGAATGTCTCCACATTCAAGAGTGTTCCCCAGGAATAAACTGGGCTGCCTTCGCCTAATCTAGTGCACTTTGCAGAGTCACTTGACGAAAGTCAGCACTTACTAGCCTCCCCCGAGCTTGGTCCTTTGAGGGGGTGCAGCTCCAGCCCTGTGGTCCCCGGGGCTGAGGGGGGAGGTGCTGTCGGGACAGATGCAGGACTCCAGGGCACCGCATCTCAGGATGTTTCTAGTTAATTCATTTGCATTTTATCCAATTCCTTTTTCCCCCCCCCGGAGAGAACACTGTCTCCCTGGCTGAAATAACCATAAAGCAAACGGCACAGGGAAGCCTGCGCTGCACGATCTTAACTGGATTTCCCAGGCCTTCCCGCTGGAGACAGTGGCGTTCATCCCGCCACAGCGGCCATCAGCGGCTCCCGCACTCAGAGGCCCGGCCGCCGAGCTGCTGGGGACCATTAGGAAAACATCGTTCCCATGACGGAGCCGCCTCATCTGCATACAGTATTGTGTTTCATTTGCATATTGTGGGACCAGCCTTGGTGGGAGCAGGAAACGATTTTCCAAAACTATTTTCTGTGCCCTGATTCCCACCATTGTGGCTTCTCTCCTCCCCATGGGCCGATCAGATGCTTTATTCCACAAATCGGAAGCAAATCGGGATTTTTAAAATCCACTTCCCAGCAGCAGGCAAGCTGAATCTTTGATGGCTGCTTGGGGTGAAGGTGGGAGCCCCGAATTCCCTGGAGGAGGCCAGGGTAATGCTGCTGCCGCCCGAGGACGTGGCGCCGGGCAGGCCTGGGCCCCGTGGCAGAGCGGTCAGTGTGGAGGTAGATGACACCTCCGTGCGGATGCTCCCTACAGAGCCCCCTCCTCCCCCCCCCACCCAGGCAGGGGTGCTTCGGGGCCTGGTTTTAGTGTGTTTACCCCAACTCCCCCCCCCCCCCCC
>NW_005348263.1:0-739 GCF_000412655.1 Myotis brandtii | reverse complement strand
ATATATTTTTTTCTTAATCCCTTCACTTTCTTGTATCCTGTCCCTGAACCCCCAAACCCCTTCTCCTCTGACAGCTGTCAGTCTGTTCCATGTATCCATGCCTCTGTTTCTATTTTGTTTGTGAGCAATTTGGGTATTGAAAAAAATACAAGAAAGATTTTGGAAATGTTTAAATTAGAAATATATCACTTGTTTGAGGAAGTCCACATGTAGAAATACTAATAATCAGATGCTTAGGATATATGTTTTCCTGTCTTGACCACTATAGTTCAGGAAATGTGATCGTTTAAGGCTGGATTGTTTAAATTTTACTTTTCAATGCTCTGTGAAAAATAGATTTAAGCACTAAATCAGTAGTTTGTGAATTGCAGAAAATCTAACTCCTTTAAGGCCTTTAGAGGCACATAATTTATTATGTCACTTCTATTTACTTCAACATTTATTATACTTGTTAATTAAAGCATGTCCCCAAAGACCTCTGCTTGTCAACCATGTATTACCCTGACTGGAAGTGCCCTACATATATGAAGATAAAGATATTTAATGAAAGTATTGCATAAGACAGTCATTTTACTAAACTGAATTGGCTGTGAGGGGAAAACCATGTACTTGAAAGTAAAGAGTTTCACTTAAATGTTGATAAATAATAGAAGTTACTAATCTATGTTGGTCTTTGCTAATGCATTATGCATTTATTTGTGAGTTTGGGACTCTTAAGTTTAACCTAGCACAAACAAAA
>NW_005348262.1:0-222 GCF_000412655.1 Myotis brandtii | reverse complement strand
CTCTGATTGGCTGGTGGGCGTGGCTTAATGCATAGCAAAGGAACGGTCAATTTTCATGTTTGTCTTTTATTAGTGTAGATTCTATGATTCACTATGACACAACCAGCAAGACACTGCAATGTGGTATGATTTATGGACTGGATCACATTTTTAGCTATTTCTTCCTCATCCAAAAAGTCACTAGGAGTTTGTTTGTGCAAGTTTGTGGCATCAAAATGTGCA
>NW_005348261.1:0-222 GCF_000412655.1 Myotis brandtii | reverse complement strand
TTGCTGCAGCCATATCGCTCTGCCTCTTGCCCTTCTGAATGAAAACAACAACAACAATGAAACACAAGTGTCCCTCTTGCTAAGGCTATTTAATTCCTTGCGCTCTGGAGTCCTACATCCTTTGTCTATGAGGGGACTTTGTTTCATCGCTTACCAGCCTTCTCCTGTGTCTTTAACAAATCCTATTTAAGTGACCATTTCTATGAACACATGCTGAGATGT
>NW_005348260.1:0-361 GCF_000412655.1 Myotis brandtii | reverse complement strand
ACAACCTGGGCATGTGCCATCAACCACTGAGCCACACTGGCCAGGCTTGAGCTACACATGCTGATGTTATTTTGGTCACTTCCTCTTGTGATTAATTCAGCAGATCTTTTATTCGGTGCCCATCATGTGCTACCACTGTTAAAGGCACCGGGACAGAGCCTGCGCCCCACGGAACTTACACTCTAGGAGGGAAGGCAGAGAAAACAGGACATGCAGGTAGCATATGTGCCACATCCGCCCAAGAAAAACGATCTGTGTAGGATAGAGGTTGTGGTTTTAGACAGGGCGGCCAAAGAAGATGTTATTGAGAAGGTGACAAATAAGCATCTGGAGAGTTAAGCAAAAAAGCCTGTGGATTTTA
>NW_005348259.1:0-315 GCF_000412655.1 Myotis brandtii | reverse complement strand
TGAGCCTCTAGTGAAATATTAGCAAAAAGTGCTGGTGATTTAATCCACTGGGAAGTCGTTGCTTTCCAAAGATCTTAAAACTAATTTTTCTTTCTTCCTGACTTCTTACACAAGACAAAGAAATTTCCTGCTTCCTCCCATCTCTCTTTGGATACTCTTGATTCCCTGATGAACTTCGAGCATATATAAATGCATTACCTGGCTGACCGGGAAGGAGATGTTCTGATAGGAATAAAAGGAAGAATTAAAGTTTGGAGTCAAATCAGGAGGCAGTTTTCACAATCAGGCTGTGGCATAGAAAGGTAGGAACTGCAT
>NW_005348258.1:0-469 GCF_000412655.1 Myotis brandtii | reverse complement strand
ATAGGTGACACATCCCTCCAGAAGGGCTATGAATAGAGCATTCATCTCTCTCTTTCTCTCTCTCTTCCTTCTCTCCCCCATCCCTTCTCCTTCTCTCTCTTTGTAATTTATTTTAGAGTAAAGCGGATTGTCTTGTAAACATGTTCACAGTTTGATGCCAATGATCTCCTCTCCCCATGGTGGAGTTCAAAAGTCCTTCTGCCCTCTGTATTTCCTGTAAATTGAGAGTTCAATAGAAAATTAAAGAATCTCGGTCAGATTCAGATCCACTTTAAAAATATTGGCCTCTGCTTAATGTTCACTGGCGAATCATTGATGATGTTATGCTTGAACATTGACCCACTAAAGTGGTTTTATGGTAATTTTGGTGAGAATATCTATTTATTCACTGAGTAATGCTTGAGTAAATAAAGTATATCTGTGATAGTATAGAGATTATTGTGTATTTATTATGCTCTAGCATTATTTT
>NW_005348257.1:0-901 GCF_000412655.1 Myotis brandtii | reverse complement strand
AATCCATGCACCGGGCTTCTAGTTGGATAATAATTTAATTCTCCTTATCCTGTAAATTTGATTCTCAGGCATCTTTGAGTCCTTCTCATCCTCCATGCCTTTTAATCATTCATAAAGTCCTGTGTTTGACACCTGGTATGTCTATTCCTTCTCTTATTTCCTCATGCTTCCTCTTGAAGCTAGGTCTTCATTACATTTCTCCTGAAAGATTGCCAAATACTATTAGGTTCTCTGCTCTCCTGGCCCAAGATGAATCATTTTAAGGCTCAATTATTTTTTGTCACTTCTCTTCTCTTCTTCAACAAATACTTTATTATCAATTGAGTGAAGAATAACAAATTCAGCTTAGCCTGAAATTTAGTGTCCTCTGTGACCTTCTATTCTCATCTTCCTCTATTCTTCCACATAATTTGATGTGCATTTTTTTAAACAAAACTGGGTTATTTACACATGTAATGTGTGCTCCAGGGTTTCTACCTCTGCTCTTTCACTCATGCCTTTCTTTCACGGGAAACGTAGATGACCCGATGTGACCTACCTCTACGCGTTTCAGTGATGCCCTGACCAACCTCAGGGATCCCATGTGACTGTTTTCCTTTTTGGCCTTCAAATGTTCAGTGTTATAATTGTCTTATGCTATTATCTACCTTTTCCCATCTTCTGTGGTCTCTTAACAGAACCATTAATGCTAGAGGAGAATTAATGGATTATTAAGTACTTTTCTCAGAATAACCTGTGCACTTAACTAAAATTTCTGATGCCATGTACTATCCAACATATCTTGAATGTGAATTTCATCTGCAAGTCAGACATCCCAGCAACGCTGTATCTTTCCAAAAGGGTGCCTGCCTCTATTTCACACAAAGGACAGCAACAATCATGGGGACTCATCATTATTTTA
>NW_005348256.1:0-1410 GCF_000412655.1 Myotis brandtii | reverse complement strand
TTTTTACACTAATGAGTCCCAGTTGTAGGACAGGAACATTGTTCAGTTTTTGAATTAAGTCTAGCCAAGAGCAAAAGTCTTCCAGTTGAACAAATCCTATGATTTATTAGATTTGAAATTGAGTCCTAGTTCCTAGTCATGGAACCTAGTGGCTTAGTCACAAAGGTCAAGATCCAAAATCTGCTCCCCCAAGTTTCTTTGTTCCCTTTCAGATCCAATATTTTGGTACTTGGAGACAAACTGCCAGCGCCTAAGTCACTTGGAAGTCACAGGAAGTCCCTATCCCCTCCTTTACCAACTCTGTACACATGGTTAAGTTTCTGCCTTGACTTCCCATTCAGCAGGCTGACTGGTTGGTCTATGCTCGTAGACATTAACAGCTTTCCTAATTTTAAGTTCTATCAAATAATGAAGCTGAAGAACTGACAAGTGGCTGATGAGATAAACCAAAGCCTAGAGATAAGAATTTCAGTGGATCCAGGTATGGAGACTGTGGAGCTGAAAGTAAAAGAAATTGAGAGACAGGAAAATTCTTATCTTGCAGAAGTCTAGCCTTTCGGGCACTTTTCAATTCATAACTACCATCCAATATTAGACTGAGCTTTAACAGTAACTTTTATAATTTATGATATGCTCTGACTTTTATTCCAAAAAGCACACACATTTCTATGTTTGAAAATGTCAAGGAACCACTATGAAACTAGTTCTAATCAGATCCTTGCCATTAGTGAAGTGTAAATTTAGCAGCATTCAAAGGATATGGCTTTAGGAACATGAAAGTTAATCTATCATGGTAAAAGATCATTGAAAACACTATTTTACAAGCAAAGTTTATGGCAGCTATATTAACTAAAATATATTTGCCAAGGAAATTTTTAAGAAGTATATCTTTATTTCTATTAGATGAAAGTGCATGCAAGTCTCTACTCAAACATAAACAGGTAAAGTTACAGAATATTTCACAGTTGGAAAGGGCTTAATTATGAAGTTCAGCACTTTCATTTTATAGATGAAGGTACCTTGCAAATGCAGACTAAATAACATGTCTAACATCTGGTTATTGGTATTACCAACTCTAGAGCTCTTCTCCAGTGCTATGCTGTTTCGTTTATGCAACAGCTACCTACTGAGCACCTGCTCTGTGTACTGGAGCAGTGATAAATGGAATGATGTTGTTCCCAAAGCGCTCACTGTAGAAAGGGAAACCCATACATGCAAATGATGTAATCCAAATCTCAACTACTTCAGCCTTAAGTTACCACACTTCCCTTAATATTTAAATGAATTCGCTTAAGCTCCTATCATGTATATATTGGGAACTATACCCTTCTTTCGCACCGATTGACTTTTCTGGAGGTTCATGTTTCTCCTAACTAACCTTTTGCTCCCATTTCTGCTTTTCATGAATTT
>NW_005348255.1:0-1237 GCF_000412655.1 Myotis brandtii | reverse complement strand
TAGTTTGCCCACGGCTGGGCTGGGGCCTTATACTCAGGATCCCTGCAGAGATAACCATTAAGCTATCCTGACATTAATGACCCAGGTTTGTAGAACAACATGTGGGTAGGAGGGCCAGCATATGAAGAACAAATGTGATTGAGGTTTAGGATGAACCTGGCAGGGATGTAGGGCGATCCTGGGTTCCTCTCATCCTGAGGCTCCCAGTAGGGGCCAGAAGCTCCTGGCAGTCACTAAGCTTGTCCCTGGTGGGAGCTCTGGGTGGAAGAAGTGTGTGTGCTGGAGAGCCTGGGCCCCGATTGGGGACTGCCTTGGCCAGTCCCGTTAGGCTAAAGGGGGGGTGTTGTCAGTCGGGCCAGGCTGTGGTTTCCCAGTCTTAGCCATCCATCCAGAGCCAGGTCAGCAGAGCCAGGCCCTCAGGCCCTATAATTACTGGGGTGGGAGCTGTGGCCCAGTGTTAAAGCAGAGAAAGCCAGCTCTGAGGCCTCCACAGGGGGACCAGGGTCCCTCCTAGGGGGACCAATCAATGGCAGGCCTGACCCATCCCTTCAGATCCCTAGGCCCTGTCTCTCTAGCCATCTGCCCTCATTTTGGAGAAAAGATCACTGAGGTGGGAGTTCCCATTGTTCTCTGTCAGGACTAGGACTCCTGCCCCATGAGCTAATGACCTGTGATGACATTTATTGACTACCTACTGTGCCAGGCACCATTCTAAGCACTTTACATGGACCAACCCATTCAAATCTCACAACAACCATAGAAAGCAGATCTTAAAACTAAGCCATATTGCAGAAGATGAGACCGGCACAGAGAGGTTAAGTAACTTGCTTGGGTCACACAGCAGGGAAGGTTGAGAAGCCAGTATTTGAACCCAGATGGTTTGGCTCTAGAGCCCATGCTCTTGGGAATTCAGCTAAGTTACCTGTTGCTCTGAGAGAGGCAGAGTGACTATTGGGTGGTGATGACTGTGCTTGGGGAGTGAGCTTGAGTGGCCTGCCCGGGCTGACTAGGCAAGAAGAGACCTCAGGATCACAATGTCCCTACCTTGCATCTGAGGCTGGTCTGAACTGGGGCTCCTGAGGTCATTGTGGGCTTCCTCGTACACCGTGGCCTTTCAGCAGACTCTGTGATGTCAGCAGTTTGGGTCTGGACCTGGCTCCTCTGGTGGCTACAGAGGGACCAGCAGTGATAGGGATCACTGTGAGTATCTGTGACCAGCCAACTGGGTGAGTCAGGC
>NW_005348254.1:0-353 GCF_000412655.1 Myotis brandtii | reverse complement strand
ACCCTATGTTCATTGACTGCAGGACTGACTTCCACCACGCCGACCCAGCACTGACTGCTACAGGGGCTGCAATCAGACCCTTCTTTTCTCTCCCAGCCTCTGTCCAGGTCTGATAGCAGCCCCCTCAGCAGTCAGTGCTGGGTTGCCTCGCCTGAGGTGCCCTCAGTGCTGCAGTCAGTGCTGGATCACCATGGTGATCCAGCACTGACTGCAGGACTGACTTCCACCATGCTGACCCAGCACTGACTGCTACGGGGCTGCGATCAGACCCTGCTTTTGTCTTGTGGCCTCTGTCCAGGCCTGATCGCAGCTCCCTGAGCAATCAGTGCTGGGTCGCCTCAGCTGAGGTGCCC
>NW_005348253.1:0-239 GCF_000412655.1 Myotis brandtii | reverse complement strand
ATGCATTACTAGTATAGTAGTCTTGTTGGCTTACTCATATATCTAATTTCCTTTCCTCTGTTCCAAGTCCATGCACCCTTCTCTTTTCTCTTTCTTTGCTGGCCAAATTTTTTTCTTGTTGTTCGTTTGATTGCTTGTTAGTTTTTTATTTTAAGCTTTTTCCCCCCTTCTTGCTTTTTCTCTTTTTCTACTAATAGCTTAGTTAGTTTTACTCAACAAACTCATGCCTATCTGCTCCT
>NW_005348252.1:0-366 GCF_000412655.1 Myotis brandtii | reverse complement strand
CCTAACAAAATGGGAAAATGAGCTGCATGTATCAATATAGGTCTCAAAATGTACTGAGTGAAAGAAGCAAGTTATGTTTCTTCCATTACACTGTGATATGACTTACGTAAATCAAATATATCACATTAATAATTACGGCTATGTATATGATAAAAGTAAAATGTGGATCAGAAAAATATACTTATGATGTCTATGAGGAGAGAGGGAAGGGAATGGGAAAGAAGAGGATAACAGAGTAAGAATTTATCAGAAACATTTATTTTGTTAAAAAATATCTGATGTAAATATTGCAAAATGTTAATGTTTGTTAATTCTGGGTGATGTAAATGGTGTCATATTATCCTTCTGTGTTAATTTTTTACTTGT
>NW_005348251.1:0-666 GCF_000412655.1 Myotis brandtii | reverse complement strand
AGATCACCAGATATTTATCTTTAGTGTTCAGATAAGAAGGGCCGATCTCTAAGGCAATCTGGGTATGACCAGATGAGCATGGCAGTTCCCAGGAGACTTGACGGAAGCTCGGACACCAGGTGGGTGGTAGCATCTTCCTTAGCACCTGGGCGCTGGGGAGGGAGAATGGAGAGTCTGGAGCTTGTGTGTTTGAGGGAGGGAGAAGGGCATGCTCGCTGACAGCAGAAAGACAGAGATAAGGAATTGCGTGGCAAGGAATTGCCTACCGGGGCAGAGGTCAGATATCATCAGATAAGTCTGCGAAGGGACTTATTTTCAGGGAGAGGGCAGTGAAGGCCAGGAGAGTGTTCTCCAAGGCTGGTGGGTGGGAAGGGAAGATCCCCACGGGTAAGGCCAGGTGGCCAACCTGCCAGCTACTGAGTAAGCAGGACACTCGTGTGTGTCCTGGCTGGACCGGCTCTTTTTTCTGTTTCCATGTCATCGTCACTAGTCCCTTCACTCCGGGAAAGCACCCATTCAGAGCATTCCATTTCTTCACCAGGAGAGTGGTTAAGTGGATGTTTACATGAAAAATATTCATTAAATTCCACAGATACGATATGTGTCCTTGTTTATACCCGTGTGTATTGGAATTGAGAGATAAAAAACAAACAAACAAAAAAAGTC
>NW_005348250.1:0-698 GCF_000412655.1 Myotis brandtii | reverse complement strand
GTGCATGTCATAGCAACCAGTTGACTGGTTGTTCGGTCGCTTAGGCTTCTATGTAGAGAGATCATAGAATACTACTCAGCCACAAAAAGAATAAAATCTTGCCATTTAAAATGCCTCTAGAAATCCGACCCTGACCATGGAATCAAGGTCTGATTTCTTTCCTCCCACAGCATGTTATTCAGTCGTCCATCATTATCACGTCATATTTCATTGCACTTTATTTTTGACTGATCTTGCTGAATAGACTAAATATCCATTGAGAGCTGATACCATATATTATTTAATCTGGTGTCCCAGGAGTCTAACACGATGCCTGCCTTTCAGTAGGTATGTAAAATAGAATCACCTGTTAGATAAAAAAAGCTGTTGATTTATATGTAGATTGAGAAATCTTCAGGTTCTCTGGAGATAAGTGCTTTGGTTCCATCATGATGATAAAGTCAGGCTGGAAAAGAACACTTCATCTGATTTCTGTTCTCGGAATTATAAGATGGGTTTAAGTTAAGTTTATAGAGAAGATGTTAGCAAAACACCATTTTCCCCCTCAGGTATTAATCATATGTGCATGCTTTCTTTATTTTTTAAAGCATTTTTGTTGGATATCTTGTTTTTGCTTTGATTCTCTCATCTGGAACTTGGAAATAATAATAATAATCACTGCACCATGGGATCATGTTGAGTATTGAATGAGTTAAAAT
>NW_005348249.1:0-1172 GCF_000412655.1 Myotis brandtii | reverse complement strand
GTGGGGGCCTTGGGCACTACAAATGGGGCAGCTCGGGCATCAGGCCATGGTTGCCCTGTGATAAGTCAGAGTGTGGAGAAGGCAAGAAGAATGCCGATTGGCAATAATACTAGTACATAACTCCCCCTCCTGACCTTCTCCTGTCTGACCATATCCCTGGGGAAACTGTTATGCTCACGGGGACTGGAGCGGGATGGGAAAACCCCCTGCCTGACAGTGTTTCAGGTCTGCACCCTCCACTGCACACAGCCTGGGAGGGTGGACTGCACACAGCCTGGGAGAGGGTGGGTGGTGGACATGGGTGTGGCTCCAAAGAGGAGCTGGGGGCTGCCACGGGAGGGACGCTGCCCCCACCAGGAAAGAGGTGCACTGCGGGAAGTGATGGAGCTGGAGCTGGTGGGCTGGTGGGACTGCCATGCGTGAACAAGGTCTGAGGGCGTCAACAGGGTCCTGAGCAGAGACCCAGGAAAGCACAGAAAACATGTTCAGCTTGTTGGTTCCTCACGGTGAGACCTGGGCTGAGAGTAACCGTACTCGCTGGCTACTTCTGTGCTGAGTCCTTGCAACAAGGGGCGGCAAGGAGGGGAGGGCTTGGCACTGCCAACTGGAGGCCAACCCTGGGTCTGAGGCAGTGACACCAACACATTTGGTGCCATTGAATCACCCATGCCTGGACTTTGATGAGAGCCAGAACTTAGAGGTGCCAGGAACACATCGCCTACCCAGGACCTGGTCCAGGCCCAGCCTTGGGAGGAAGCCTTGCCCCCATCTCACCTCCTGTGCAGTCCTGTGCCAAGCGGGCCTTATGCCCACGCTTGGGGACACCCCAGCTTGTACACTCCCCTCATTCTGTCTTCTGTCTCCTGACCATCTCCCCCAACCCCTGCAAACAGCTCCTGCTCTGCCATTCCTGGCCAGCAATGGGATCTGCCCTCAGCAGGATGAGCCAATGGACCCAGAAGAAAGCTGGGCCCAGAAAGAGGACTGTTCTCTTAGTCCCAAGGACTCTGCCTTATGGGATAGGATGGAATGGGGTCAGATGAGGGACTGAATGGGGCCCTCTAAAGTATGGGGACAAGGATGATGCTGATTCCCCCCGCCCCGCTTGAATATATATTAAGAGATACTGTCTATCCACTCATTCCATCAATCCCATTGAGATCTGTGATAAA
>NW_005348248.1:0-279 GCF_000412655.1 Myotis brandtii | reverse complement strand
ATCGGAGGGTGATGGAGGTCAATGCCTCTGGCTGAGGCATCAGGCCTGGGCGGGGGACGGAGCCGGCAATTGGAGGGGTCTGGGGGTCCCCTGCCCAGGCCTGAAGCCTGGGCCAGAGGTGTCAGGCCTGGGCAGGGGGCAGAGTCAGCAATTGCAGGGGTCTGGCCGAGGCATCAGGCCTGGCGAGGGGCCCATCCTGTGATGGGAGGGTGATGGGGGTCGACGCCTCTGGCTGAGGAGTGAGGCCTGGGCGAGGGTGGAGCCGGTGATCGGGGGGAG
>NW_005348247.1:0-690 GCF_000412655.1 Myotis brandtii | reverse complement strand
TAAACAATAAAGAATTTAAATAAAAAATAAAAATAAACAAAACAACAAAGTGCAATTCCAATGTTGGACGACATGAGACTGAAAGGACACTCTCTTTTCTGGAAAGTGGTAAATAATTCTTCATCCAACGTCTGATTCCTTCCACTTGACAAATATTTCATGAGCTATATATAACTTTATATAGATATACTGAAGCATGTCATAGTGTTGAGCTTTTCCTGAATTCCATGTAGAAAGAGAGTTGTAGATTAGGCTGATGATTTAAGATATCTGAGTCCCCCAGGTGTGCTCTCCTCCCCTTAACCCACCAGCAAAATACTTGGGCACTGAGAGTCAAAGACAAGCCCTAAGCAATAGATTTAATAATGTGGAACTGAGTCCTAAGGAGTAGTGGTAGTCCTGACTAGAAATATAGGGGAAGCATGAGAAAGGCTTACAGGCTGAGCAAGGAAGCAGGGACAAGCCATTAGGCTAAGGGCGCACAGCACAGGTAGGTCACTGATTCCTCTGCAGAGCAGGTGACAGCTGCAAGGCCATGTATGATCTAGCCCCTCCTATCTCTCCAAGTCTAACTCACTATCCTACCCCCTCTCCTGTCCCCTGCTGTCTCTAGTCCAGATTCATCAGACTTCTTCATGCCCCCCGAGCTCCTCTGTGCCCAGCTTCTGGGCCCCTACAACGTTGTTTCCT
>NW_005348246.1:0-906 GCF_000412655.1 Myotis brandtii | reverse complement strand
GAGGGTATCAATTCAATTATTTGATCAGACCTAACAGTTGGCATTTTCCCCTAAAGTGCTCAAAGCAATAAAATGCTCAAAGGCATCAAATAAATTTAACTGCTACCACTTTTTATATATTGCTTCAAAGTATTTCGAAACCTTTTTCTCATGAATTATGCCATATAATTAATTGCAAGATGAAAGAGTTATTTACATGATACAAAAGAAGAAACTAAAGTGCAGAGATGGCTAACTGGTCACACAGCTAGTACACGTCAGAGCAAGGATTGTGTCCTGGAGCTTCTGATAGGTGCACTAGAGTTCTTCCCACTGTACCATGTCAACTCAAGATCCAAAAGTCTGTGCCACCTTTCAGTGTACTATAATATTTTCTGGTTTGTCTACTTTCAATGATTTACCCTCTGGACATTGCAACTCATTTTCAAGGATAAGATCTTATGTGAATCTTCTTTAGTATTTTTAGTTAAAATTTTGAGAATGATACAATTAGTCAAAGTTTGCTAGAATTTTGAAACTACTGTAACTTAAAAATAATGAGAGAGACATGACCTATCTTTTCTGCCTAAAGGCAGGCACTGTATTGGTATAATACCTGGCTTCACAGCACAGGTACAAAGTAGAAGATGTTAAGGAATTCCAATAATATTTCTAGAAGCTAATTCATTCTGAGGTTTAGTTTTTTATTTTGTCCCACCAACTGCAGCCTCAGTCAAGACATTTAGTTGATGAATAATGATTTCTTCTTTGAAAACTGTGGAGATAATCCCAAATTAAGATGCCTAGATTCCAGGTTAACTATAATCAGACCGCAATTACTCCTCATTGTTCCTGGTCATGCCCACATCATTGCCAAAGTATTTTACTAAATGATGTTCCTGCCTAAAACCTCTCTCATCTTCCACT
>NW_005348245.1:0-388 GCF_000412655.1 Myotis brandtii | reverse complement strand
CGAGTCAAAAAGTTTGCCCACCCCTGCCTTAGAGTCATCTTCACCTGCTTTCTTCCTTCACATCCCACAACTTGTCCATAAGGAAGTCTTGAGGGTTCTACCTTGAAAATATATCCAGAATCCACTTCTCACCTCAGCTACACTCCCATCAACTCACTTGGAGCTGCCATCTTCCGGGTGATGTCCACTTCTCTGTGCCAGAGTGGTCCTTGCTCTCAGTGGCACAGAACACTCATGGCTGGCCAGCGGATGCTCTCAGGTGTCTGACTGGATCTTGTGGTCCGGGGACTACACCTGGCCACTAAGTGGGAGGCCTGTTCTGAGCCCGAAACTGCAATATCTTTATTTCTGGCAACTGTTACTAGTTTTCTATGCTCTGTAATAAATT
>NW_005348244.1:0-1463 GCF_000412655.1 Myotis brandtii | reverse complement strand
ATGTGCCCCGACTGGGAACCGAACCGTGACCTCCTGGCTCATAGGTGGACACTCGACCACCTCAGCCACACCGGCCGGGCTAAGCACATTTCTACCTTCTCTGTAGAGTCTTAGGAATGTACACGCAGGGGAGGCAGAAAGAAAACCAGGAAACAAAGCAGAAAGGGCTGTTCTGACTGTGAACGTAGGCCTGCCCTGCGGCTGGAAAGAGGAGCGAGACGGCTGGCGGGACGGGGGAAGCACCCAGCTCTGACCTGAGGAGGTCGTCTCTGTCCTGGAAGACCCGGGCGCGCCGGCTGACCGTGTACCGGGGGAAGGCCACGCGGCCCAGGTTCACCAGCAGCACCGTGGAGAGCTGGCCCTGCCCCCCGCAGGCGGCGTCCTCCTCTTCCGGGGAGTCGGTCAGGGAGAAGAGCAGCAGGGCCCGGGAGAACACCGCCCGGGGGCCCCTGCACACCCTCAGCGACGGGCCCGCCAGGTCCTTGGCCCTGAGACACAGACGAGGACACGGAAATCACGTTCCCGCTTTTCAGCATCTGGACATCAGATGATGTTCAGAGACAGCCACGCTAAGGGGTCGGGTGCTTGCTGTTCTCAGCCTCCAGGCAACTCACCCTCCTGCTGTGTGGCCCTGGAGTGTCTCTGCACCTCTCTGGGGCCCAGAGCCCACCAGGGACCCAGGGAGGCCTCAGGGACATTTAATTTCCCAATGGTTCACGCACCGTGTGGCTCCAGGAGAGAGCCGGGTGGGCTGGCACTGGCCGTGAATGTGTAAAATAGCAGGAAAAGCGTAAAAGTATTGCCCGTTTGACATTAGCGATTCTCCCTTCTGACTCCTGGCACAGTTTAGATTAAGTATTATGCTTAATGGAGAGCCCCCCCCACCCCCCCGCAAAAGAAAAAAAAAATTGACTGAATAGTTTACTCTTAAATCCTGCAAGAATAGTAGTTAGAACTGCATTTGTCCTGAATAACAAATACTGGAATTTACCAAAAGGCCTATCGCCTGTACTCTCTCGCCTCCAGATCGTCCGCGGTCTTAGAAATTAGGATGGTGTCACAGGAATTATGAATAACAAACCACGAAGGACTCCAGGCTAGCGGAATGAACGAGGACTCTCCTCCCTTCCCAATCGAGTTGCGAGTGAAACCAGCAATGACAGCTCCAAAGCAGGTACTGGCTGTTAGAAGGTAATATGCGCGCTTGGCATTTCCAAATGATTTTACCGTCACAAGAGCCAACGCACCTCTTTAAGATCACCGCCCCGACTCCGGGCGCGTTCTTGCCCCAGGTGCAGACGGAGGGCTGCCTGGCCAGTTTGAGCAAGGCCTCGGCCAGCTGCTGCTTCTGCCCACTGGGGCCCCCCACGCGGAAGGTCTTTGCCAGGGTTCTCAGCTCAGGAGCGGAAAGCAGTTCAAGCACTTCGGGGAGTTCTTGCAACTCGGATTCTGAAATGGTTTTT
>NW_005348243.1:0-896 GCF_000412655.1 Myotis brandtii | reverse complement strand
TAAGTTATATAAATGTCTAATCACATGGGGTTGTATAACTAACACTAATACAATCAACTGTAACTTAAAAATATAAAATGTTTGCTATTTTTTTGTCATTAGGTTCAATCAATTTATCCTCAATGTGTTGAATAAGTGTGTTATTTTTAGAAATAAGACAGTCAAGAATTTAATGGTCTATATTATAGTTGACCAAAGTAGAAGAGATAAAAGATTATAAAAATATATTTTTGACCCTTTCAAGTAAAGAAAATAATTTCTTGTAGCTTTTGTATTTAAAAAAATAAAATAAAACATTTTCTATGTTAATAGCTACATACCAGGTGCCAGATGTTATGATATTTTACTCTAGCAATATATTCTATTTGGAGCAGCAACTGCAAATGGAGTCACATTTGGTTAAGTATGCAATAAATCATAATAATTTACCAATACCTATCTGCCTCTGCACAAGCCAATCAGGTTAGTTGATGAGGTTATGATAATATTTCCCCGCACCTTCCCCTTGAATCTTTTACATTTTTGTTTGTGGCATTATTCTTTACAATCCCAAGATTGTAATTTGGAAAGATATGATTTATTATCCTAGGAAGGAGGTCACATTTCAGAGGCTTCTACATGATCCTTTCTACCATAATGAGACTTATTCCACGGGTCAGAGTGCTCATGGGAACATACTGCCAGTTGTTAACAGTTGTTAAGTATTTAAATTATATAAATACTAGAGGCCTGGTGCATGACATTTGTGCACTTGGGGTGAAGAGGGTTCCTCAGCCTGTCCTGCACCTTTTCGCAATCTGGAAGCCCTCAAAGGATGTCCAACTGACAGCTTAGGCCCACTCTTCTCCCTGCGGGGAGTGGGCTTAAGCCGCAGTTGGACATCCTTAGTGCTGACG
>NW_005348242.1:0-556 GCF_000412655.1 Myotis brandtii | reverse complement strand
CTCTCCCTTCCTCTCTGAAATCAATAAAAATCTTTTATTTTTTAAAGAGCCAAAAAAAGGACAGGCAGTGCAGCCAGAAGCAATCACTGTGGCTCCTAAGTGTGAAGGGACTGGCATGGATGGAGACAGTTAAGAAGCACAGAGTGGCCGCGGGTGGTATGAAGGGCAGCAGTCGGTAGGCTCAAGAGTTGGTCTTCTTTTCTGGGGCCGATGCGAGCCTGCCAAAGCTGAGAGGATGGATATAACACTCTGGTTTGGCTGAATGTGACAGATGTCCCGATGAGGAAAGACCGACGGCAGGAAACGGTGCGAAGGGATCTGAACTGACCCAGCGGTGATGAGAGGGAAGGAAGACGAAGCCAGACAAAACTCAAAGGCTCAGCCCTGCCTAGCCAGTTTGCTCAGTGGTTGGAGCATCGGTTGCAGGCTCAACCCTCCTGCCCTGGTCGGAGCAAGTGCAGGAAACAACCAATTGATGTCTCCCTCTCTCTCACATCGATCAATGTCTGTCTGTCTCTATCTGTCTCTCTCTCTCACATCAATCAATGTCTGTCTG
>NW_005348241.1:0-810 GCF_000412655.1 Myotis brandtii | reverse complement strand
TACAGTAGCATAGTATTCCATTATATAGATGTACCACAGAGCTATGTTTTTAAAACAAAGTCAAGATTGGTTCACATTCTGCCTAAAAAGACTGCAGATTGAGAGTATGTTGAACTCAGTCATTCATTCCATGAAAGTATATTAAGGATTTATTATGTTGCAGACAAATTCGATACATTGAAAATCAAACATAGTTAATGATCCCGGGCTTACATTCTAGTATAATGGGAGACAGACAATAAAAAATAAACACAACAATTACGTACATACGTACATTTCCTATATGACAGAAACTGAAAAATGTCATGGAATTAAAACAAACAAACAAACAAAAAACCCCCAAAAAACCAGCAGGGGAAAGGAGATCAGGAGTGTCAGGGTCTGGGCAATGTGCATATTAAATAAGGCGAAGTGAGGTTTTATTGAGAAAGTAGATTTGATGTAGATTGCATTCAGGTGCCTTTTCGCTCTCCTGGGGGTCTGGGTGGAGGGGCTGAAATTGCTCTGGGGCATCCTGAGACATCTCCCCTGATTGTGATGGGAACTGTTGGGGAGGCGGGAGAAGCACATCTCCCCACAGAGGGTGACCAGCTGTCTGGGGTTGTCAGGGATGGAGCGGTTCCCAGGACATGGGAGATTCAGAACTGAAATCTAGGAAGTCCCAGGCAAATGGGGACAAATGGTCACCCTATCCCCACAGCAGTACCTCAGTGGGATCTTCTAATCCAGCCCCAGTGAGCCATCAGCCTTGCTACACAAAGTGGGCCAGCTCCCTGAGGCTCCAGCCTTGTCTTACCCATCCTTAACCCT
>NW_005348240.1:0-218 GCF_000412655.1 Myotis brandtii | reverse complement strand
TCCCTTTCTCTAGGAAGTGTGCTTGGTATTTCTTTGGCTTCTGTAACACCATAAGTAAATTTGATTATTTATGTTATAGTTGGATATTCCTTTACTTTTTACCTTTTATTAGGAATAAAAAAATAGATTTAACATTTAGGTGGGAAGTACTAGTAAACTTTAGGGAAAACGAGTATTAAACAGTAAAAGTGAAGAATTTTCTCTAATTGTAGTGAGAT
>NW_005348239.1:0-678 GCF_000412655.1 Myotis brandtii | reverse complement strand
ACTGGGATCGAGCTGGCAACCTGGGCATGTGCCCTGAACCTTCCGGGGCATAGGAAGACAGCCAACCAACTGAGCCACACCAGCCAGGGAGATCATGTAATGTCTTTATGAAAGTTCAGCATTGACTTATAAGTAATTTAAAATTGTCTTATTTTTTTTTCTTTCCCCCATTTGTGAATAAGAAATCTGCTGGTCTATGTGTCCTCTTGCCTTCTTTCAAATACTTTTGATCCAGGTATATTGTGAAGTAGCTGAATGAAGTTAGGGATGTGGTTTATGGCCATGAAAATGGAACAAGATTAGTTGTTGCTTTTTACCATTCAGCCTACGGTTATTATTGTTGCTGACTTACTAACATCATATTCCAACCATTTGACACCATAACTGCATTTTAGAGTCATTTACACATTTTTCGGTTCCGTGTTAAATCTGCTAGGGCATCATGATCAGGAAAACAGAAATCAGGAGGCCCAGGTTCTAGCGTGAGTTCTATTCCCATCCTACCCACATGGTGCAGCCTGGCCTCCATGCTACAGTTTTCTACTTGCAGGATGAAAACAGTAAGACCTGTCATATCTGCTTTACATGATGAACAGGAATTGAGATTATAGGCTTTGCTTAATATAAATAAATTACGCGACGATGTTTTTCACATCACTAACGAATTAGTCAACATAA
>NW_005348238.1:0-412 GCF_000412655.1 Myotis brandtii | reverse complement strand
ACCTAAATACTAATCCAGTTAATTATGTTACAACGTGGTTTTTTTTATAGGATTTAAAATTGAAATTGAATCTGTCAAAATAGCATAATGCTTGAACAGCTTCATCAAGAATTGGGGATGCTTTCTGGGTTCTCATTAATTGGCATCATATTCACTTAAGATTCAAATCATAGGAATTTAGAGTCAAAGACACTTTTAGATTAAGCACTGCTCTAGACCACCAGTTCACATTTCACTAATTATTATACAGAGCTATCTGGAAATGAACTTCCTGAGTATCAAAATGGTACCTCTTTTGCCTCTATGTAATCCTGTATCTTCTGACCTTCTGATGCTGGATAAGGTAGACTATGTTTGTCAGTGGAGAAATGTCCAGCAAAGCTCAGAACTTGGAGCACTTATGGGAGACGGC
>NW_005348237.1:0-477 GCF_000412655.1 Myotis brandtii | reverse complement strand
AACTGTAAACCTACTTTTGCCCTACCCTGTATATAAACTAGTTAGAAGAGTGCCTGGAATATAGTTAATGTTATATAGGTGTTTGCTATCATCATCATCAGTTTACCATAATTATAATTAGCTTTAAGAACCTATTTCCTCTTCTTGTCCAAATGAGAAATGTCATCTAGTACCCTGTTAGAAACCGTTTCTGCAAAGTATAGTTACTATTTAAACCCCAAATGTGTAGAATGAATGGTTCACATGAAAAGACAAAGAATAGTCCTGGCTGGCTGATGTTGCTCAGTGGATAGAGCATCAGCCCTTGCACCAAAGGGTTGCAGGTTCAATCCCCGGCCATGGTTGGGGCACATTTGGGAGGCAACCAATCGAGTGTCTCTCTCACATTGATCTGTTTCTCTCTCCCCCTTTCCGCTTCTACTCTCTCTATATCAATGACAAAAAAAAATATCCTCAGGTGAATCTTTAGTATTTGAG
>NW_005348236.1:0-214 GCF_000412655.1 Myotis brandtii | reverse complement strand
AAACAAGAGTTAAATTTCTATGGCATATTTCTGGTCACGAAAAACATCACCAAACTTTTAAATAAACACCCAAAACACTTCTATTTTTTGAATTAATTTATTTAGGTGACATTGGTTAATAGGATCACATAGGTTTCAGGTGTGGACTTCTACATGACCAGATCTGTATACTGTACTTGTGCCCACCTCCCAAAGTCAAATCATCTTCCATCAC
>NW_005348235.1:0-246 GCF_000412655.1 Myotis brandtii | reverse complement strand
CCGGTAGGGGGCGTGCAGGAGGCAGCTGGTCAGTAATAATCTGTCATCACTGATGTTTCTCTCTCTCCCTCTCCCTTCCTCTCTGAAATCAATAAGAATATGTATATTCCTAAAAAAAATTTTTTTAAAAAGCATTTTCCAAAAGTCTAAACTTGAAGATTTTTTAAAAAACCAATCAAACTATAATTAAAGAAAAAGAAAGGGTCTCCGAGAGTGAAGAGGAGGACCATCTTACGTCCGCCAGAG
>NW_005348234.1:0-600 GCF_000412655.1 Myotis brandtii | reverse complement strand
TGCAGAATCAGGTAAGTGTTTGTCAGAAACGTATGACATGCTTGCCCTGCAAAAGCAGAAGGCTGGAAAATGGGGTTACCTCAGTGGATGGACCCCATCTCTCTCCATGGCTCGAGCCCGCGAATGGCACCCTGCAGGCACAGTTAAGGGGGACGGAAGCCTCGGGGAACACTGGAAGGTTTGAGGGTAACTTCTGGTGCCTCACTGCTCCTCCAGCCACCCAGCTGGCGGCGGCTTTTCTCCACACTGAAGGGGCCACTCCCTGTCCTTCCTGTGTGAGGAGTGCGGGAGCGGCCCCAATCACGGGAATGCACCCCCAGACTCTTAACCTCAGTCCCCAGGGAAGCCACACCTTTTCTTGGGACTTTATTGTGTCTGTCACAGCTTTCAAGGAGGCAGGGAACATCTGGAAGATGAGAAAACAACATTGCCTAGAATTTCAAGTGAAAACCATTTGAAAAGTCAATGGTGGGAATGGAAAAATGCTCCCTTAGCATTTTAAAATGCTTTACACTATCGACAGAAATTATCTATTATCTCAAAGTGTGCACTTGATTGAGTGCACTTAAAGAGCATTTGGAGAATTTTAAAACATAAAAA
>NW_005348233.1:0-541 GCF_000412655.1 Myotis brandtii | reverse complement strand
CCACTTCTGGATATATACCCAAAAGAATTAAAAGCAGAGACTCAAACAGATATTTATATACTTATGTTCATAAAAACATTATTCACAATCCAAAAGGTGAAAGTGACCTAAGTGTCCCTTGACAAATGAATAGATAAACAAAGTGTGGCATATACATACAATGGGATATTAATCGGCCTTAAAAAGGAAAGAAATTTTGATACATGCTGCAACATGTTTGAACCTTGAAGACATTATGCTAAGTAATATAAGCAAGTCACAAAAGGACAAATATTGTCTGATTCCATTTATATGAGGTGCCTAGAGTAGTCAAACTCATAGGGGTAGAAAATACATTTTACTAGTAGTTGCCAGGGGCTGGGGAGAAGCTTGAATAGAGTTATTGTTTAATGGGTAGGGAATTTCAGTTTGGAAAGATTAAAAAGTTCTTGAGATAGATGATGGTGATGATTATACAAGAATGAGAATATGTTTAATTCCACAGAATTGTACACTTAAAATGGTTAAAATAGCCCTACCTGGTTTGGCTCAGTGGATAGAG
>NW_005348232.1:0-455 GCF_000412655.1 Myotis brandtii | reverse complement strand
TTAATTCATTTATTCTATACCTATTTGTTTGTTCATTCGTTCATTCATTCACTCAGGTTTCGGTTTCTGAATCTTCCCAGGCAAAGTTAGCAAGTTTAACTGCTATTACTCATGACCTCATCATAAATCTTTTGTGGCAGATATATGTCAGTGTGATTCCCTGACATGTGTAGAAGCTTAGCGTATGCTTAGACATCATAGAATTCTCTGTCTCAGAGTTTCAAAACCTGTTGAGGGTTGGAGGATGAGTATTACCCTTCAGAAATGGACCAACATTGACTTTGGAAGGAGAGAATTTGCTGACTAGTTGGGGTGTGTAGTATCCAGCGTTTATTTGCAGAGTTGTCTTCCTTTTTCTTCTTTTTTTAAAATTTAAATTCCCTCTAGGCAGTGCAGGTTCCACTTGTTCTTCTAAAACGCACACTTAACCTTTAGTGCTGGGGTGTTGTGAGGTG
>NW_005348231.1:0-236 GCF_000412655.1 Myotis brandtii | reverse complement strand
AGCTTGGAGGGCCAGGAGGTGGCTCTGCAGAGTCCTGTGGCCTTTCTGTTTCCAAGGTCACCCCACTTTTGCAGCTGACACAGCCTCCCCAATCCCACTACCAGACACTCCTTTGAGGGACGGAGGGTCCGGGGAGGAGCCCGCTCTTTCCGTTGGTGCCTGGAAAGCGTGCAGTCTCTCGTGAGCATGCACCAGGGAGACAGGCCCTCAAGTAGGGAAGCAGGTGCTCTCAGGCT
>NW_005348230.1:0-237 GCF_000412655.1 Myotis brandtii | reverse complement strand
GGCGCGAGCAGGAGGCAGCCCATCGATGGGTCTCTCTCACATCGATGTTTCTCTCCGACTCTCCCTCTCCCTTCCTCTCTCTCTAAAAATCAATGGAAGAATATCCTGGGGGAGGATTAACAACAAAGGGTGTGTGTGTGTGTGTGTGTGTGTGTGTATGACTTCTGTAATACTTTCAACAATAAAGATGAAATTTGAAATTTTAAAAAGGAAAAGATTGGGGAAAATAAGCGACAA
>NW_005348229.1:0-346 GCF_000412655.1 Myotis brandtii | reverse complement strand
ATGAAACAAGGCTGTAAAAAGATAAGATGTCTCGATGAGTCAATTACTCAGAAAAGAAATAAATTTTGAGAACAGACCAAGGACAGGACACACTTTGATTTGGTTGCTGTGCCCGGACCCTGACCCCCTCCAGGAGTTTTTCTCAGGAATGCTGACTATTCTCTGGTCCCAGGATTGGGCTGAGCTGTTTGTAACATCATACAAGATTAGCCACCTTGTTACCAAACTTTGAGCTCCTAAGACCCTCCCTCCCCTTTTCCATGTTACACTTGCAGCACACAGCTGCTCGTAGCTAACTTTTCCCTCGTCTGTATACAATCATCCAACTGGCAAGTGGGGGGTCAGA
>NW_005348228.1:0-249 GCF_000412655.1 Myotis brandtii | reverse complement strand
GGGAAAGCTGGCCGAGTGGAAGTTCTACAACTAGAAAGAAAGAAAAAACGCATTGAGACCGGGTAGGAGGTGCAGAGGCGCCAAGAACAGAAGTACGGAGGCGTGCAAACCGGGCTGCACCTGGGTGCGCAGGTTTTTTCAATCGGAAGGGGATACAATCTCTTGAATGCACTGAACTCTTTTCCGGTGAGACTCTGGGGTCCCAGACTCCTGGGAGAAACTGGACTGTCTTGCAGTGGGTGGGAAAGC
>NW_005348227.1:0-536 GCF_000412655.1 Myotis brandtii | reverse complement strand
TTAAAATTTCCTGCTAAATGTTAGATGGGATTCAGCATGGTTCGTGCATGACTTCCATGTTCCCCAATGGTAGGTTAGCTGTGATCACCCACTGTGAGTCAGGACAATACTAAACTTACAAGCAAGAAGCCCCATTAGTGTACTGAGCTTGCAGTTTGAACATGGGAGCGCTGGGATTTGAACCCAAGTCTCTCTCACCAAAGGCTCATACTCATTCCCCTGCACCATCTGTCTCCCAAATACTTCCAAAACACATCCAGATGAAATTAAGGAAGAACAGCATTCTGTTCTTTCCATCAGCAAGCAGGAGTACTGTGAACCAAGTATGGAGCTATCATGGCCATTCCTGGAGGAACTTGACAGAAGTGGGTGACAGAGGCCCTCCAATAATGTGGAGCAGACTGGCTAACATGGGGCCAGATTCCTGGCTTAGCGACTGCTAAACTCAACCCCTGAGAAAGCAGTTCTGTCTGCTGCCTGTGGTCACTGAGATCATGGCGCGATGCCATTTACCCACCTGGCAAGGTAAGGCGACT
>NW_005348226.1:0-325 GCF_000412655.1 Myotis brandtii | reverse complement strand
CTATGGGGAACATTTTAGAGGATCATAAAATTTTCTCCAGATATCAAAGGTTTGTACTAGAGGTAGCATAAAGGGCATGAGCTTTCAGAATAAAGCTGAACAAAAGTGAAGGGGGAAACAGTCAAGGGAAGCTGGCCTTTTGAATTCCTGATAAAGGAGTAAATTTAGGACAGAAAGATTACAGACTCTGATGGGGATTATTAGGTAGGAGATGTTTGGAATTAAGGGTTGTTTCATTTTTTTAAAAATTTAATCTTTATTGTTGAAAGTATTATATATACCCTCCTTTTCCCCCATTGACTACTTTAACCTGCATCTCATCCCC
>NW_005348225.1:0-252 GCF_000412655.1 Myotis brandtii | reverse complement strand
GGGGTTAGTATCCAAATTATATTTAAAAACTCAGACAACTTAACATTAAAAAAGAATCCACATGATCTCACTTATATGTGGAATCTAATGAACAAAATAAACTGACAAAGAAAACAGATCCAGAGACATGGAAGCATGGAACAGGCTGACAAATCTCAGAGAAAAGGGAGGAGAGGGGGGCAGGAAGAGATTAACCAAAAAACATATATGCATAATATGCATAACCCATGGACACAGACAACAGTATGTTAG
>NW_005348224.1:0-1135 GCF_000412655.1 Myotis brandtii | reverse complement strand
TTTAAGTACTCCATTTAAAGTCTTCAAGTTTGGGTATGTAAAATTCTCAGCAGTGTAGCAAAGCATAATCTTCGGGCTATGGAACTTTATTCAATTCGATCTATTTATATAACTACCTAGGGTTGACATCAAGCATATTTTTTTAAATGTCTTCTAATTCCAGGTTTGCAATTCAACTGAAATAAATCAAAGACACCTAAGAACATTTTTTGACTTAAAAAGTTTTCTTTTCTTGAAATAAAAACTACTGCTGGAGGTCTCTCCTCCCATATCCTATCAGCCCAACTACCTAGTGTGATTTGAATCACCCAAACTTCAGTTTTTTAAATAAAAAAAAAGACAGAGAGAGAAAAGAAAAACCTTTGGTAAAGTAGGTTTCTTTGATCCTTTTCTGCTACTTATGAAAACTCACAGTGTATGTTTTAACACATTCCCAACAAGCCAGGATAATGAAGCACATGGGACACCAGGACTTAATTCCGTGTCTGTTTCTTTATTTAAACACACACACACACACACACACACACATGCTCTATGGGCGGAGGGAAGAATAGGGTAAACTAGCTAGAAGCAAACAGTAAGAAGCAGTTGTGATTGCCGAGTTGGGAGATATCATTAAAAAGCAAACTGGGGAGCTCCAGTTTAGGATCTGAGGAGATTATTGATTCAAATCCTTTAAGGCATTCTTCAAAGGACTTCTTAAAAAGTTGTATTGTCTGAGGAGTTTGGGGAGAGTGTGTGTGTGTGTACGTGTGTGTGTTACACAAGGGGGGAGATTAGTGGTTGGGAGGGCTGCGTCTGTGAGAGGCACAGGGTGATGAGTGGTGTGCATGGATTGTGAATAGCTTTAGATTCTAAATAAATATAGGTCATTGCACAACAGGTTTTCTGGGTACTGACTTAGGTTTTTGGTTCCTGATCATTCAGTGTCCATGGCTGAAACCAGGGCCTTCCGTGAGATGCAGCCCTCTCCTTCACCATCCCTCCCACTCCCTGGTGGCTGGAGCTATGTGACACTGTGCACCTTAGTTAACCTCACCAAGCCCCAGATTCCTCTTGGATAAAATAAGAATAATAATGCCTCCATCACAGCATTGCTGGATTAAGTTATATCATTACATATGTTAAGAATTCA
>NW_005348223.1:0-242 GCF_000412655.1 Myotis brandtii | reverse complement strand
CCTAACTGCTCACCTGCCTGCCTGCTTGATTGCCCCCAACCTCTTCTGTCTGCCAGCCTGATTGCCCCCAACTGCCCTCCCCTGCCACAACCTGCCCCCTCCGCTCGAGGCAGCGGAGACACCAGGACCAGCCTCCTCGGTGTCACATAGAGCTGCGGGACCCCCAGGCCACCCTGCGCAGAGCGGCTGACGGGACCTGCCTCCACTGTGTATGCAGCCATCTTGTGGTGGCCTTTTTGTGA
>NW_005348222.1:0-384 GCF_000412655.1 Myotis brandtii | reverse complement strand
TTTTGAATTATTAATGAATTTGAATATTTTTAATATCTCTTTCTATACTGGTGGCATCCTCTTTTAAATTTGTTTATCTTGGCAATGGACAAGACCAGCAGTATTTCCTACTTTGAGCTTTTGGGTTTTCTTATTAATTTAAAAAAACATATATTTTTTATAATGGTTATATTGCTCCCTTTCCACATTTGTTGAAATGTGGAAAAAGACAGGAAAAAGAGGAACTGTCTATGGGGAGGCGGGCAGGGAGGAGAGGTAAATGGATGACACATAAAACGGATCAGTTGATAGCACTTTAGTCTGCTGAACAGAATCAAAGGTGGGTGGGTAAGTTGTATAGGGAACCGATGGTTTTTCACTATCAATTCTTCTAGTTCTGTGTGA
>NW_005348221.1:0-1061 GCF_000412655.1 Myotis brandtii | reverse complement strand
ATAAGATAAATGTTAATATTATTTTTCAATATTTGTAACTCCATACACAAAACAAATCTATTTTAAAACTTTTATGATTTAAATGCTTTAAATTTGGGAGAATATTGATATTAGAACTTTCAGTAATTTTAATCAGTAGCAAATTGTTTTCTGTTTCATACTGAAATATTTGTACATGTATCTAGGCCAAAAAACTCTTAAGTAACCAGGACATGTTTTAGATTCATATATGTATTTATTTATATTTTTGTCTATACTACATTTCAGAAACTGTTCAGGTTCCATTATCAAAACGAGCAAAATTTGTTGGACCAGGTGGATATAATTTAAAAAAACTTCAGGCTGAAACAGGTAAGTGTTATATGAAGTTTGGGTTTTTTATGTAATGCTAGGCCATGTAAGTTTGTCACTTCATTTCTATTGCATTGCTCTAAAAATATATGTTTGGTAAATGAGAGGAAGACCAAAAGAAAAGAATATAACATAGATATGGCTTTACTGTAAGTTTTCTGTATGCCTATTAATAAATTAGCAAATGATCATCCTTAACTGTCTTCAAGAAGGATGACCTAGAATTCCTAGTTTTTTTTGCAACAATTTAAAATCAAGCATTTAGAAAAATGTTTAGTTTTTCACTTTCGAGTTCTGCTTTAATTTTCTCTTACAATTACTTCTGCCGTTTTTCACATAGCATTACTCTTATTTTTAAAGAGTAAGTGTAGGAATAGTAAGCTTTAATTTGTTTTTTTCTGAAAGCAAACTTTGGGTTACCTAGTACTTACCAGCTTTGAGATTATTGAAGGAGAGTGAGGAGAGTCATTAAGATTGAGAAACTGACATGATTTCTTCCCTTATCCACTGTTCACCACTCTAAAGGATAAAAGGGAGAGAGAAGAAAAGTTGAAGAAAGAATTCTACTATCGCCTTTACTCATAATTAAGAGAGCAAAACTAAAATCTCCAAAATTAGAACTTGCATGCTTTATCCCACCAGATTATGAGCTACAAGAAAGAGGGGATATTGGCTAGCACAATCTGGATACATACCAGAGATGCAGGGTG
>NW_005348220.1:0-1152 GCF_000412655.1 Myotis brandtii | reverse complement strand
ATTAATGAAGTTGCCATTTTTGATACCTAACATAGTTTCTTGGCTTATCTAAAGTTTGGAATTACCCAGACTAAACAAAATGTGAATTATAGCCTCATTGTACTTCTATCCCAGTGTCCTTCACTAAAGAATAAACAAGATCAGCAAGTACAATGTATGAAAACAAAGTCTAGAAATTTGAATATAAGAACAAAGTTTCTCAATAGTCAAGGGAAATAAACACATTTACATATCAAGTGTCTGTGGCATTCCCTAACATTTCGCCAAGTTATGACAGAAAATTCATGATCACTGCAGTATGTTTTTCATGGTTGTCCTTTTTTCAAGTTGACCTTGTAATATAAAGTGATCTTTGTTCTACATTTTGTTAGATTTGATCCAACATCTTAGCTGCCCAGTATCTACTCATTGTGCATAGAGACCTATGTGAATCTGGGACCCCCTCAGACTGCAGAAAGGTCCTCGGCAAGTAAGAAATGGGTAGTATTTTATTCCCTCCAGGGATTGTCTCCTTTAATCTTATTAACTTTCTGAAGTACACCCAGAATTCCTAAGATAGGTGTGTAACCCATATGAAGCATCTGTCCATTAGTTACTATCACATGGATGATAACATTATAAAGCGTTCCACCTCTTGGTCTCTGTGCGTAACAGTACATCACAGTAAACAAGTACATGTTTCACAGACACTACTTACTTTGAGGTTGGGCTCATTTCAGTTTATGATTTATCTCATGCTGGGTCAATCATGAAGACTCATCTATTCCATAACCAAGCCCAGGCAGCAATGCTGATGACTGAACCTGAGAAGTCATGGTTTTTAAGAGCATAAATTGAATTTGAGGTTTTAATTTTTAATTTATATTACTTTCTTTTTGCATATCTACTACTTTGCTTCTTTGCATGGGAAAAAAGATTTCCTATTATTACTAAACTCTCATAAAAAATGTAAATGGAAATGAAGATAAGACTGGGTCTGAATTTCATCTAACAAATAAATATCTGAGAAAATAAGGTAATTCAAAAAAAACATTATGGAAAATAACCTTTTCTCCCATTGTGCAGCATTTTCTAACACTGTCATCCATAATTCCTCCCTTTTTCACTTTTCCTTATTTATATTTAGACATAGTACCTTTTCAATTGAGGCCA
>NW_005348219.1:0-954 GCF_000412655.1 Myotis brandtii | reverse complement strand
GGCAATGAGATGATCGAAGATTATCTTCATTTCTTGGGTATCTTCTTTCAGTTCTATTTCTGGCTGTGGTTTATCTGTGACTAACTAGTAATTCTGTTGGGCTTTTGTTTGTTTTTACAAGTTCTAGCATCTCCTTTTACTCTATGATGTTGTAATTCTCTCCCAGAATTAACAGAATTCTCCTTTACCTCCTCGAATACGGTAAACAGGTAACTGTGTCCCTGTCTGGAGTCCCTGATGGTTTACTCGTGTGGTCTGCTGTTTCTTCTAGTTCCTGGTGCAAGTGCTTTTGGGGGCGTGGTTTTTATCTTATTTATTCGTTTTTTTAGTTATCTTTCATTGCATCTTCACACTGTATTTTCAAGATTGTTTGTAGCACTAAGTTCAGAGGACTTCTGGTTGTTCCTGCCAGGTACTCGGGGACAAAGGCAACCTGGATCACCTGAACAGAACTTCAGGAACTCAGCTCCGGAGCGCAGACGCAGCTCATGCAAAGGATGAGCCACTGTGGTTTGCTTGTTTCCTGAGAGTGCCTCTTTCCCAGGTCTCAACCCCAACTACAAGGGTTCCAACAGGACCTCACCTTGTGGGTCCTGGATTCCAGCATCTGGGCTCCCCGGCACGCTCTGCTGTCAAATCTCTGCTTAGTCTTTCTTTCTTTAAATGATCTTCCCAGAGTCAGCAAATGCCTTACAGGGAAGAAGCTCCCCAAGGCTGGACGCACTCCCGATGGCCCTGCCTCTGCTGGAATCCGATCCATTTACTCTTCGTTCTCATGTCAGCTCTCTGAGCACCTTTACAAAGAGCCTTTTTTTTCTTCTTCTTGATTTTTAAGGTGTCCTCTCGGGCAAGGTCAGGAAAAAGAACCTAACCCACCAGTATTAAAAGCAGAATCCACTGGTTATGTTTTTAAATAGTAATTTAAACTTATATTTAGATCCCACTACATTTTAA
>NW_005348218.1:0-387 GCF_000412655.1 Myotis brandtii | reverse complement strand
GAATTTAAAGGAAAGAGAAAATACCAAAAGAGAGAAAGAATATCATTATTCTAAGTTACATGTTTAGTTCCTCTAGCTCCTAAATTATACCACACAGTTTCATCTCATTTGCTAAGGGCTTTGGTTGTGTGGTTTGCACAAACCCAGGTTTACAGAAACGCCAGGACCGGTGTCAGCTTTGCTTTGTCAATGTTCAATTTTTGTATCACTCCTTCTCAACTGTTCCCTATTCTCCTAATTTGGTGAAGGACCCCCAAATCTCCTACACCTTAGAATTAACTTTAACCTTTACCACTACATGCCTTTATTTGCCAAGTTTTATCAATTCCACCTTTGCCATGTCTGCTTTCTGTCTTCTGCTCTAGTTCATGGGTATATCTTTAGTTC
>NW_005348217.1:0-315 GCF_000412655.1 Myotis brandtii | reverse complement strand
ATGATTCCCAGCATTCCTGGGGCTCCCTGTGCTCTGGGCTTCCACTTCTGGTCTTGGGGCTGCCACAAAAAGTACTATTCCCAGAATTCCTGGTGCTCCCCAGGCTCTGGGTTTTCCCCGACCAAGGGAGCCATGTCCCCCCAAGCCTCTGGCTTTCCTGCTCTGCTCTCTGTCCAGTGACCGAGGGAACCACGTCCCCCAAAGGGAGCAACCGAGGGAGTGACCCAGGGAGCCACATCCCCCCAAGTTGCCAGCTCTCCCACTCTGCTCTGTGTATTCAAATTACCCGCCATCTTTGTTGGGTTAATTTGCATA
>NW_005348216.1:0-290 GCF_000412655.1 Myotis brandtii | reverse complement strand
GTGCTGGAGGAAAACCGGTGCAAGCAGCCAGGAGAAGAAAGTCCTATTGCATGAATCTTCGTGCAACAGGCTTCTAGTATCTAATAGTCAAAAATGACAAATTTCCTGAAATAATCCTATATAACAAAAGGCTAATATGCAAATTATCCCCTCAACAGGGAGTTCGACTAGGGGTTGGGGCTGGCTGGCCAACCTCCCATGTCTCCTCCCCCCTGGCCGACCAGCCAGCCTGATTGGCCCTGATCGGGGCAGGCCAGACAAACCCCACCCATGCATGAATTCATGCACTG
>NW_005348215.1:0-301 GCF_000412655.1 Myotis brandtii | reverse complement strand
TGGTCCCAAGGCCAGGCCTGAGATCAGGGCCATCTTCACGGGCTGCCGGCAGCTGGCCCCACCACCCACCACCACCAACCCCAGTTCCCCTTTTGCCATCAGGTAATTGGAGCCTGCTGGCTGGGGGGAAGGGACCAAGAAGTTGGCTGGCAGGCCCCGATCAGGCGATCAGGGCCTGTGGACTGGGGGTAGCTCCTGCATTGAGTGTCTTCCCCCTGGTGATCAGTGTGTGTCATAGTGACTGGTCATTCTGCCATTCGGTCCATTAGCATAATACCCTTTTATTATATAGGACTAGTGG
>NW_005348214.1:0-555 GCF_000412655.1 Myotis brandtii | reverse complement strand
GTGAGAGGGATGTCTGACTGCCGGTTTAGGCCCGAATTCACAGGGATCGGGCCTAAACCAGCAATAGGACATCCCCCGAGGGTTCCCAGATTGGCGAGGTTACAGGTGGGTTGAGGGACACTCCCCCTCTCCCCCCCCAGTTTACGAATTTCATGCACCAGGCCTCTAGTACTAATATAACTTAATAAATAAGGGAAACTTAGTATATAGGGTATATGAGAACTATCTGTACTACTTTTACAATTTTTTGTAAATTTAAAGTTATTCTGAAATAAAAAGTTTATTTACAAAATAATTGGAGCTTCTTGTGAATGTTATAATAATAATACACATAGGTCACTTTGAAGAAGAAAACTGAGGGAAACAACTAAAAAAGCGGTCACTTACATTAACTCTCATAAACATGTGCTCATGAAATTTAAATCAGTGAATACACACTTTATTTAATCAATGAGATAATCTTATGCAATCAACTTCAGCTAATAGAACAAATAGACCATATTTACTTTTATAATACATGTGAGATAAAATTAACACAGGCACAAGTTGATTCTG
>NW_005348213.1:0-342 GCF_000412655.1 Myotis brandtii | reverse complement strand
TGGTCAGCGCATGTCATAGCGAGTGATCGAACTCCCGCCCCAGGGGACAATTTGCATGTTAGGCTTTTATTATATAGGATTATTCAAAAAGTGAACTGCTATTCACGTGGGGGAAGCCTAATAGGCCATGATCTTGTTCTAAAGGACATGGCGCCCTGGCCAGGGTGGCTCACTGGTTAGAGCGTCTGTCTGAAGACTGAAGGGTTCCGGGTTCTATTCTAGTCAAGGGCATGTGTCGGTTGAGGGCTCGATCCCCAGTTGGGGGCGTGCAGGAGGCAGCTGACCCATGGTCCTCTCTCACCATGGATGTTTTTCTCTCTCTCTCTCTCTCCCTCTCCCTTC
>NW_005348212.1:0-468 GCF_000412655.1 Myotis brandtii | reverse complement strand
GTTCTGCCCTGGGAAGATTTAAACTGCATTCCCTTTCACCATCTGTGTCTCAGGTGCGAATTGCTACAGAAGGAATCAACGGGACAGTGGGTGGAAGCAAATTGGCCACCAGACTCTATGTGGAAGTCATGCTTTCCTGCCCATTGTTTAAGGATTATCTGTGTGAGGATGATTTTAAGGTAAGAGACATTGAAAAGGAAATGGCTCTAGAGCCGTGCCTTGGTGCCTCTTCCTGCTGAAGGTAGGAAGAGAGGGCAATATGAGAAATAAGCAGTGCCAGACAGCTACCCTTCCCCGTTGCCAGGTGACAAGGCAGTGTGTGGGAAGGACATGCTGGTTCCACTTCTTCCACTGAGTTGCCATGTGGTCTTGGACAAGTTAGTGCCCTCTGGGGACCTCAGTCTCCCTTCCTAAAGAATAAGGTTGACACAATCTAAATTCTGAAACTTAGACATGTTTGCTTACTTG
>NW_005348211.1:0-396 GCF_000412655.1 Myotis brandtii | reverse complement strand
AAAGTGGCCTCAAATTTTCTCTATTTGAAGACAACAGTAAATGTATGATCTATATCAGCTAACATCTTCATTGATATATACATACCATAATCAAAATGTATCATCAGCCCCTTTCTCTCCCAAACTGGTCTTAATCTCTTTATTGTAATTACTAGTAAGGGTACCACCATCCCCCTAACTACCAATTTTCGGAGCCTCAGAGATGCCTTCCATTTTCCCCATTCTCTCCAGTCATGCTGCCACCTATATTTGGTTTTGAAGTTACTCCGACTCCAGTGTCTTAGGAATATGACCTCCTGTACTCACTTTGTAACTCCACCATTCATTAAAAAGACATCAGACATCATTATTAGTCTGTTTTCTTCCTTCCCTTGTTTATAATCTTACCCTTCTCTA
>NW_005348210.1:0-227 GCF_000412655.1 Myotis brandtii | reverse complement strand
ATAGTTTGCCAGATGATAGTAGGTGCTCTGGGGAAAAATAAAGCAGAAAAGAATAGATACTAAAGGAGATAAAACTTTACATAAGGTAGAGAAGGCATCAATAAGGAAGGTGACATATAAGAAAAGACCTGAAGGAAGTGGTAATACCTAAGAGAACAGCATTTCAGATAAAGAACACAAACACAAATGGCCTGGGGTGACAGTGCCCCATGTTCAAGGAGCAGGAG
>NW_005348209.1:0-833 GCF_000412655.1 Myotis brandtii | reverse complement strand
CCACCCCTGCTCTATTAGAAGAAAAGAAAAACATCTCGAAGACTAATTTAGCTTATTAGTGACTTACACGGCCCTAATAACCCCAGGAGTATTGCAATTTACAAAGAAGACCAATTGAATGGGGACATGTTTTCCCTTTTGTGAATCAGTTTCGCCTGGAAGGATTCCAGGGGCCTGGATCAGGTAGGTAGGTATGTGTGGATATGTGTGGACTGGAAAGAGGAGGAGAACTTAGGACAGGTTTCATTAATTCTCATCTACTGTATTGGAGGCACTTTGTATTTTACATCACACTGACCTCTACTCCCCTAGGAAAGACAAGTTTCTTTTACACCTCAAGAAACAAAAACCAAGATCACATGTGAGAGAGGCGAAGCTAACATGTGCTTCCAAACTGAGGTTCCGTGATCCACGAAGGTTAACAGTCCAATTTTTAACAAAAGTCAAAGGAGGTTGTCCAGGAGCAAGGCAGGCCCTGCCTCCAGAAGGCAGGAGGCTCCTTAATTCCGGAGTTCTTTCAGCTGCTGGGGAATTGTTTTCCTTCCCTCCAGCTGAGGACAGACACACACTTCACACCCAGGTGCTGCCAGGCCTACCACCCATTCTCAGCATCATTGCTCACTCCCCACTTTCTCTCCTGACCTCACCGCAGCCTCACTATTGGCTGGGAAAGCTCCGAAGCTCCGCCTCTGAGTGGCCATGGACCATATAAGAAGGTACCCTTCAGGACAAGAGGTGTCAGGGCAGGTGCTTGCTTTGTCCGGATCTTGCTAATAATACCCATAATTCTGAGCCAGTGGTGGTAGCCTTGACCAATAGTCTGTGCTACCCTC
>NW_005348208.1:0-1393 GCF_000412655.1 Myotis brandtii | reverse complement strand
AGTACATTGTGGGTAACTGAGAAAAAGAAGATATCTGAGAGGTGGTACCTTAAACTGAGGAGGTTGGAGGATATAGGATACTTTTGCTTTCTCAAACATTTTGACTGTATTATAAATTAAAAAACAACCTCACAAATGTCCTGGCAAATTTCCCCTCTCACTCATCTTGTTTAGAGACTTCATGGTTAGGTTTTAATTCTGTATTTTGCTTCTGAGTTCCTTCCTTTTGCCTAATAGTACAAAGGGTCTCAGAGGGCTTCTGTTTGTTATTTAACCACAGATTCACTCTAAAAATAAAAGAAGTGAGTGATAGTTTATAATTTAATATAATTAATATCTCATCACCCGCCCCCCCCATTGTGCTTATACGCGTGATACAGATAAACACTTTCTAGTTAGACAGTCTTTTCATCCTAACTTAATTTACTTTTTGAGCCTTGAAGGTAAGTGGAAAAACATCGCACTCAAAATATTTCTAATTATGAAATCCCATCAGGGAATCAAAAGAAAATGACAGGGCCAAAGGAAAAAGAAAGTAGATGCCAATGATGTGCTTACATTGTCCAGTGAAACTTAGTAGAAGCAGCGTTTATTAGTTTTAAATTTTTTATTGCAAGATAATACTTAAAAGGAACATTTAAATTAGTAGTTCAAACATACTACCTTTTATGCCAAAAAAACAGCTTGTTGCATAGACATTACAGCAGCCAAGAGACTGGGAAGCAACGCCAAACCCTTCGAGTTCAGCAGGGGAAACCACAATAATTAGTCGTGTGTTTCTGGAGCTCTCTGGGCCTACATGGGTGGCTGCCTTGAAGGCAATAATAAAACATGGTTTGAATTATAGATTTATAAAGCCCAAACAAATAAAACACACACTACTGGATTTATAAACATTACTGAACAAGTAGGCAGTGAAATTGCCTTGTTTTTCTCCAAAAGCTTTTTTTTATAAAAATCCCATTACATTCTTCCTGCTAGGAATACAATAAATAGACTGGGATGAGAAAAGCTATGTGAGCGGTAGATCTTTCCTGGCCATCTCTCTCTCTCCCTTCTTTAGGTGACTTATACCACACGAATCTGGAGGCCACAGCAGATGTCCTTGATGCTGATATTCCACTGGGCTTCTTCTTGGCTTAGGATGCATACTCCCAAAATGTTTCTGAAGGGTGCTCCACCAAACACTAGCTCCGTGGGCAATTGTTGGGTGTTAACCTAATGAAATTGGTTCTGTGGTTAAATAAACAGACAATTCTAGATGAAACAAAAATCAAGAGGTTTTCCTTTTGCAGGACGTCTCAGAGCTTTTGATAAAGTCATGAATGTTGTGAATCACTAAAAGGGGAATATGTATGTTTTACCACAGATCATGCCTTTTTTTTTTTTTTTT
>NW_005348207.1:0-325 GCF_000412655.1 Myotis brandtii | reverse complement strand
GAATAAAGGGAGAACCTAGCTATGATGACCACCTGAACGCTGTCACCGTGTCATTCCTTCTTCGCTGACTCCATCCACACCTTTGGGAACCCCTGGACCTGCTGGGGCTGGACCCCAACAGTTTTCAACTTTTTCATTCTTGTAATCTCTTTACCCACTGTTATCTCTAAAGAACTAGTCCAATTTCATAAATGCCAAGCTGGTTAAGGCCTTCATTCAGACTGCACTGCAGCTCTGCCTCTCTCTCAGCTCAATCATGTTTCCTTCCCTTTCTTTCCCTTCTACAGAGAAAGAAACTCTCCCTAATAAACCTGTATGCTAAACT
>NW_005348206.1:0-231 GCF_000412655.1 Myotis brandtii | reverse complement strand
CCCTTCCTCTTTGAAATCAATAAAGAAATATATTTTAGAAGGTTACTATAGTAATAGAGAGTACAAATATTATCTCACTTCCTGTCCACTATGTAGATAAGGAAGCTGAGGCTCAGAGAGGTTAAGTTACAGGCTCAAACCTGAGAGTTAGAAAGGAGCAGAGCTAGGATTCCAACCCAGGCTGTGTTTTTGGTGTTTGTTTGTTTGTTTTTTGAGTGGCATGTTTTAGAA
>NW_005348205.1:0-217 GCF_000412655.1 Myotis brandtii | reverse complement strand
GAGACAGAGAGCGAAACATCGATGTGAGAGAGACACACTGATTGTTGCCTCCCGCACTTGCCCAGACCACGGCCTGGAATTGAGCCTGCAACCGAGGTACCTGCCCTGGACCTGAATCGAACCGGGCGACCCTTCACCCCGCAGGCCGACGGCCTCTCCCCTGAGCCCAGCCGGCGAGGGCCCCCCTCGTCCTTTTGCAGGTGGGTCCCCAGTTTTC
>NW_005348204.1:0-875 GCF_000412655.1 Myotis brandtii | reverse complement strand
TTTTTTTTTCAAAATAGCCCATCATATACACATTGAATATTTATTGCCTTTAGCTCTATTATTATTCAAAATATTTTTTCAGTTGATTCCCTTGGATTTTCTAGTTATAAAATTGTCTCCTACTTAATAAAAATTTGTTCCTTTGACATCAGATCATAATATTTAACACTGTCATAGTATCAACATGCTATCTTTGCACATATTTGTACAACAGCATCTTGCTCTGACACATGTCCTGGCTTCTGCTGCAGGAGCAGTACATTTTCATCCATCAGTGTGTGCAGCTGATATGGACGAAGAAGAAGCAGCAGTTCTGCATCAGTGACGTCATCTACGAGAATGTCAGCAAGTCCTAGTCAGAATCCGGAGCAGTAAGTAGGGGAGTGCCCTTTGTGGGAGGGACATGATGGGCTACAGCGAAAGGCAGCAGCAGCCACTTGTCTGACTCTGACCCCACAGAGGTGGTCAGGGAAGGTGGGCGCAGGGAGAGGCAGGCACAGTAGAAGATCTTAGTGCTTCAGTGAGCCTTGGTTGGTGGGCGTGACATGAAGGCACTTCAGCAGCTCATGATGATTTGACCTCCATCCCTTCCACCCTGAACCTTAAATTACTCTGATTTTGGCTCTGTGCCTGTAACATCAGGATATAATCATCCACCCTATTTATGTAGACATTTTGTGCAAGTAGTTTATTGATTACAAAAGGGTCATAAAGGGACTACAAAGAAGACATGAGCTAGAGTGAACACCCCAAAGAAGAAAATATTGACAGAAGTTCAGGATAGCAGGGTCTAGAAACACCTTGATCTTACCCATTATAAACACTTACTTGAGAACGCCCTGAATACATTAGTAACATATTCAATGTCATGTGCT
>NW_005348203.1:0-898 GCF_000412655.1 Myotis brandtii | reverse complement strand
CTGAACAGTGAGCAATCTACCGCTCTCCAGTTGAACACTTTCGTCTATAGTGACTAACTATAAACTATAAAGTTTATAGTGTGGTTTATATAGTAATAGTGACTAATGCAAACAATATTAAGATCTGCAACAGGCCTAACAGCAACTGTAATTTTGAAATAGGGGTGAGTATAAACTATATTTTGAAACATCTGAGAAAACTGTAATGGGGTTTGAAAATATCTATCATTCTCCCAGTGACACCATCACAAGGTCCTGCTAATTTGATGTGATTTTTGGCCACATCAGTGAAGAGAAAAAAATTCAGGTTGAGGTCAGTGAAAATAAAGTTGTAGTATTTTCTCTTCCAAATTTTCAGACCCCTTGAAATCTATCCTTAGATCTTTGAGGGTTTCATGGTCCCCAGATTAAGAAGAACTAGTTCTTTTATTTTATAGCACATATATGTAATGGTATCAAACGTAGTTATTAAAACCTGCTTAACTTTACAAATAAATAAAGTGCCTGGCAGGTAGTAGGTCTCAGTAAGGTGGGGGGGGGTGCGGGGGGGCTTCTGCTGTGGCTACTCCCTAGTCTTTCTTCTGGGCAAGCATCGGCAGGAGAGCAATTGAATTAGGGGTGGGGATGTTTTGACTGGCCCTCAATCCTGGGAGGAGGGCAACTCCACAGCTCAGTTCTAGGGAGCCCCAGCCTCCCAGGCACCCCAAGGCCTCCCTCATGCAGACCCTGAGCAGCCTGCATCTGGGAATCCCCCGGAAACGCTTGGGCTCCTGCTTCCCCTCTTGATTCATTTGTGGTCACACGAGAAGCAGTCACGAGCCAGCATGACTAGGTCAGTGTTGACAGGCTCGCAGGACACTCGGCCAGGAGTCAGGCAGCAGACATTGGCAGCGAACTG
>NW_005348202.1:0-233 GCF_000412655.1 Myotis brandtii | reverse complement strand
AATATTGACTATTTTTTAAATGTTGCTATAATAACTACCTACTCAGAAAATGGTAAATGGTTCCATCAACAATCTTATTTGGGGCAGGCAAGGGGAGGAGGGGATTGAGACCCCCAGAGTGAGGGTGATTTTAAAAAGATTGGGGGCGGGGGAAGCAGTTCTTTTTCAACAAGACTTATAAAATAATTTTAAATCCGTTTTTAAACAGTTAATATAGCCCTTGTCAGTACTGG
>NW_005348201.1:0-1595 GCF_000412655.1 Myotis brandtii | reverse complement strand
AGCTGCCTCATGTAGTCCTAAAGGATGTGTCACTCTCCACTTCTACAGAGCTAGGCCCATTATCTTAACTAGAATATCATCAGTGATCAGTCTCTCAACTCTGCACCAGGTTGTAAAGGTGATAAGTAATGGATAAATTCAGGTACAGAGAGACTATGAATAGCTGGAGGTTTAACTCCAAACTTAAATTCAGTTTTTTTGGGAGCTGAACCATACCATGATATGTCACAAAATGTTTTTACTGGTAATATGGAGCAGTCAGACTTAAATGGTTGAGATAAACCTTAAAAAATACACTGAAAACCACAGCAACTGCTGTTGGATAGCTGAGAGCCTCACTGGTGTCTGTCCCCTAAGCCCACACACTAGTCAGCGGCTGGAGTTCACCACCCGGTGGGTGAAAGGAGGGATGGAAAGACACCAAGTGAGACTTTACTGAGGTCAGAGAGGAGATGGTTTGTTCCAAGGCCCAGAGAAGTGCTGGTCTAAGGCGTCCACACTTGGGCCTTCCCAGGATGGGGACCTACCCTTTGCCAGGCAGCCCCAGGTCCATTTTACAGCAGCAGGTGCAACCTGAGAAAAAGACAAAAGCAAAAACAAGCTTTCCATTCTGTGGAAGCCTGAGTTCTAACTCTTCCCTCATTTCACCAACATGCCCCATTCTTTAAGTGTCCTACCCTCTGAAGTATAGGAATTCAACAAAGTAAGTAAAGAACCCAGATAAGCAAGTTCATTGAATGATAAACAACTGGTCAAGCGGGTAACTTGATCCTAATGCCAGCCTGAGATTTGGCGATGTAGGGAGTCTAGGCATAACCACTTTACTTATTTAAAGCTGAAGGAAGACATACTAGCTTCCCTATTCAAATGCAATTTAATTTTCACATATTGACTGCTTATCCTAAGAACAGCCTCCATCCTCACCCCTTCTCCCTGTTAACCCACTTGTATCTCATTATGGGCTGACAGAAGCAGCAGCATCAAGGGGTTTCTGATAACACCAGTGAAGTTATATCTGGTGAAGAATTCTGAAGGATGGTGAGGAATCCCTACACTCCCAGTTCCAATCTATTTGCCTCTGATGAGCCATGTGGATGGTGAAGCAGATGGGTAGCTGGATTCACATGAGCCTTTGGGCTGAGGGATTCTTGGTGAGGGGAGTGGGTGGGATGTTCTTTGTGGACTACGTATGAACTTGGGAAGCAGTACTAGAGAGACCCTGGGGTGAAGCAAAGGCTCTTGGGAAGAGCTTGGTTTGCAGAGGTATCTGCCCAGAGTGTGAGAGAGGGGATTAAAGTCATCTTTGTATAAATATCCGAGGTGTGCCAGTCTGCAACAGGCCAAGAATCAGCTGAATGAGTAGGCTGAGTCTTTCTAGGCAGGAGACTGTGAGAGTGTCAGACATACACTCTGAGGAGTTAACAACAACAACAAAACCCAACAATAAAATACAGCTGCTCTAAAGGACCCAGCAGCAGAAAGGTGAGTAGCCAGCACAAACAGAAGTCATGCTTGGCAATATAGAATTGTAGAAAGAGGCAGAAGAAAACTGAAGCAAAATAATCTATACTAATAAGAGGGTAATATGCTAATTA
>NW_005348200.1:0-611 GCF_000412655.1 Myotis brandtii | reverse complement strand
CCCACTGGTGCACAAATTCTTGCACCGGGCCTCTAGTAAAAATATATTTCAAAAAAAACCAAAAAGCCATAATGACGCCCTATGTACCGAGCACATAGTAGGAGTTTTTGGTGTGGTTAAGGCTCACTCCACACAGTGTGTCTACATGCAAATTCCTATGGGGCCTCCATGCGTCGTGTCCAAGGTAGGTGACTTCTGTTATTCATATTTTTTACAAATTCGAACAGCAGTAACCTTGAAGCCACGCCTTAAGAAGGGTTTCGAACATAGCCAACGTCGTTCCCTGGGTTCCAACTTAGGAAATAACTTATTGAAAATTTTAGTGTGAGTTTTTATTTTTAATTTCGTCGGGAAGAATAGGTAGTCTCTCTGTGGCCATGATTTAAACTGGCCGCCGACCTTCCCGGCTTTTACCGGAAACGGTGTGTTTCTGAGTTCTCACGCCGGACGCACACGCCCACCTTGAGCTATGTCGATGGACGTTTTTTTCTCGTGGTTTATGGCTTTAATGTGTTTCTCCGTGTCCGCTGTGGAATTTCGTTTTAATCCAAGCATAAAAGTGACGTTTTTCAATGAATGCATCTAGGTGATTCTGTGGGACAATCCGAAGC
>NW_005348199.1:0-546 GCF_000412655.1 Myotis brandtii | reverse complement strand
TTGCTTCTCAAGAAATCTGAAGCCTTGGACTGGAATCCGGTGTGTCTTGTCTCTCGCTCCTGGTTCCATTCCCTCCCCTAGGTTCAGTCTACTCCAATCTGAGCTGCCCACTGGGCTTCAGACCCATGGTTGTACCTTGAGCCCTGGTCCCTGGCCCCCTGATGCCTGAGTCCACATCTGGTTGGCCCTCATGGAGACAAGGGGGTCCCTATTCAGATAGCCCAGGCTGATGAGATGGATGGGGCGGGGAGTGGACCCAGCCTGGGGGAAAGGCCAGCAGGATACAATGGGTCTGGATTTGGGGATCAGCCGGGAGGGATCCAGCAACTGAGAAGCAATCCTGTTGGAGAAGAATTATTTCTAAGTCCATGAAGAGGTCCATAGTGAAGCTCTGCAGATTGCCTCTGGGGCCATCTATTGTGGCCGTAAGAACTGCCACAAGCGTGCTCTTAGTTTTTACCTGTGAGGTTGGGTAATAGAAATGATTGGCTCAAAATAATGAAGAGAGAGGTTGACTCTGGCAGGAGGAGAAGGAGGGGCTTGATG
>NW_005348198.1:0-936 GCF_000412655.1 Myotis brandtii | reverse complement strand
AAAAAAAATATGCACCCTATGATATTGCAGCATTGTTTACTATAGCCAAGATATGGAAGCAACCTTAGTGTCCATCAAAAAAAAAAAAAAAGGAAAATTTGAAGACCCAATAACACTCCCATCTTGTCACCATTTACTCCCAATACTACTTCTGCCACCAAAGTTAGCAATAGCCCAAATTTTAACATTATAGATTCAGTTTTCCTGGCTATCTATGCGTGTGTGCATATACACATATAACTTGTGTAATTCTTATTTTGGTATAATTTTAAACTTACAAAAATAGTAGAAGAAACTCCCATTCATCTTTTTTCCCAGATTCATGCTTGATTACATGTTGATGTATTGTCATCAATGCATTTGATGTATTCTCTCTCCCTTCCAAACTATTTGTGAGTAAATTGGAGATGCCATGCCCCTTTATCCTAAAGAGTTCATTGAGTATTTCCTTAAACAAGGACATTTTCTGTGACATCACATTCTATTATATAGCTAAGATACAGTTATCAGAATCAGGAAATTTTAGAGTATATAGTAGAGTTCTTTTTAACTTTATAATATATTAGGTTTTAGGTATTTGTTAATGAATTAAACATAGATTTGGAACGAGGCAAACATAACCAGCACTACTCTTTCTGTGTGGGAATTAATGTCATATTTTCAAAAAGAAAATATCAAACTCTAGGAATGTCTTGAAAATTCATCATTTAATATGAGCTACAGCCACCAGAAAAGCAATGTCATGCTTAGGTCTTCAGTGATGTCCCTGGATTTCAAAAATTTAAAAATTGATGACAATTCAAGTACCTGATTCTTTACTGTTTTTTTTTCATTAATAGACTTCTTTCCAGAGTCCATTAACAATTTCACTGAAAGTCATCTTTTTAACCATCTATTCCGCTCTCAACTGTTTTATTGGTGGAAATACCACTGATG
>NW_005348197.1:0-373 GCF_000412655.1 Myotis brandtii | reverse complement strand
CCAATCCCCTTTACTGAGAATATTTTCTTGTTTTATTTAATCAGTTAACTATTTATCTGCTTTGGGTGATATTAAAGCTTTGTCATGTAGAGAATAGTCAGAAATAATTGATCTCCGCTGTATATACCTAATTGGAAGATCTGGGATGTTCTTGGTTTTACATTCCTGAAAACCACAACACAGCTTTTGCTTCTTAGTTAAGAAATGCCCTTAATTATGAATAAAAAGATTATTTCACAGTTTCTGGTGTTTTACAAGCACTATAGGTATTCCGTAAGAGACTGTAAGTCCAAAATAATAGAGTTTTGAAGCTAAAAAAAAATGGAAGAGATGTTTTTTCAGCTTCCTAATGTTACAGATAAGTAAACAAACC
>NW_005348196.1:0-1115 GCF_000412655.1 Myotis brandtii | reverse complement strand
TGTCATTATAAGGGCATTACTATACCTCTCGATGCTATTGTCCTCTTTCTGTTTGATTCAGGAAATGTATGCTCTATACAGTGATTGTCTACAGGCACCCCTTGGGTATATGGCAGGTTCAGTTCCAGATCACCGCATAAAGTAATTATTGCAATAAAGCAATTCGTAATCTTTTTGCTGGTGGAAGGCTGTGCCTTCAATTTGTAAAAAGCATCAGTGAAGCACAATAAAAAGAAGTAAGCCTGTATTTGGTCACGTAAACAAACTTTCTGTTCTCTTAATTAGGTGAAAATTATCCTGCCATAGTATTACCTTACACATATTATAACTCCTTAATAGGTAACTTTCCAAATCTTGACTCCCAGAAATACTATAGTCTTCTACAGCTCTTCACTTGTATTTCCTAAAAAAAAATGGTTGTAAAGTATTTAGTTGCCTAATATATAGTAATATATGCTCAGTAATCTGAGTATTAAGCCCCATTTGCTGAACCCACACTCATCTCAGATCCTGAGCTAATCCAGAGGAGGGCAGCCTCGCCCTCTCTCCCCCTATCCAATGGCCCTTGGAACTGAGTCTAATTTCTCAGACCCAAATTCCAGTGTCTGAGCCATGATTGATGGATGTCACATGCCCTCTCAGTCACCTTAATGCCCATCTGATGCTGGACCTGTGTGCTGGGAATGAGCTCTGAGCATCTGGAGAGCCCTTTCCTGTAGTCTCTTCTCTTTCTCTATTTTATGGATCCTAGCCATGGGTTCTTTCTTTTTATTTCCTCCTTCATGGCTTCTGTTTAGCTTGTCTGTTTAGTACTCCCATTCAGCTTATGGTATTTCTCTGAATTCCAGCCAGCATCCTGCCTGGCTCTTGGAAGCCTTCTTTCCCAACGCTGAATTCTGTTCCTCTCATAGTTCTACCTAATGGTGAGACATCTACATGGGCAAACCTAGAGACCAATGATGTTCACCTCTCTTAGATGGCATTCACCACAAGCTACTGGCCCCATAGGTGCTGAAAATCCCTTAAGTCACCTGTTTCCAATGCCTTTTGGAGTTTCTAAGTCTGAGACTACGCTCCCACCACACTATATTCTGGTGACATCGATGCTACTGAAA
>NW_005348195.1:0-789 GCF_000412655.1 Myotis brandtii | reverse complement strand
CTCCATTGATTGCAATGTATAAAAATAGATGCAAAAACCGCCATTCTCTGGATCATTATCCCAATCTGTTGAGATACTGCTTCCTGGCAATTGTCGAAAATTTGGCTCAAATAAACTCACAAAAATTATTTACAGGTTTGAATGTTTTTACATTAACATGAGATAAACATATACTTTATTATCTAAATCAGGAAATTTGGGGGATTAAAGATGGAATTTTCAATAATTTTGCTGTGACAACAGACTTAAACTGTGGGTGTCCAATATCAACTGGGAAATATGGTAACTTGGTAACTCAGCATTTCAGAAGGGAGTTTTCAAGACAAGCCCTAGAAGTAGTTTCTCGTTTTTCCCACAACTTAAACTGACAGGTCATAGCTGCATGCGGTGATTAGGCGGGCCTGAATAACATTACGGAGAAAGAGAGAAAGATATTGAGAGTAAAATCATGCAATTGACTTCACATTTTTGTTTTTACTTTTAAAATTAAAATGCTAATCCACTATTGTGAGCATAGCAGGTGATCCTGTGAACGCTTCACTGGTCCGGATTATAAGCACCTGGGCTACAGATGATATGACCGCCAGCTGGGCAGCTTGGTCAGCAGAAGGTTAGCCATGGAGCCAGGTGGGCATCTTGACAATCAGAGCCTATGAAATAAACTGGCAAAACCTCTACTTCGGGTCCTTGGAAGAACTTCAGCATCCTTCAGAAAGTGGAGCATCTTACTATGTACTTAAGTGAACTACCAAGATTATATTGAATTTGCCTTAACTTTCAGGCCATTTT
>NW_005348194.1:0-256 GCF_000412655.1 Myotis brandtii | reverse complement strand
TGCTAATGACATGCTAAGGCTGCTCAACTGCTGGCTAGGATGTGCACTGACTACTCATGGGCAGACACTCCGACTGGTAGGTTAGCTTGCTGCTGGGGTCTGGCCAATCGGGAATGAGTTAGACAGGCCAGACATGCCCTGGAGCAACCCCCCCACCCCCCACAGTCCCTCCATGGATGGCCAACCTCCTCTGTCCCTCCCTGGCCCCGATCGTGCACTGGTGGAATCCCTTGACCTGGCCTGCACCCTCTCACAA
>NW_005348193.1:0-236 GCF_000412655.1 Myotis brandtii | reverse complement strand
CCCCCCTGCTGGCCTTGTCGCCCCACTCAGCCTGTTTAGTTGTCCATTCAGTCGTCCGTTCGGTTGTGATGGCCCCTGGCTCTTTATATACATAGATAGATTTATTTGCAGAAGAAAGGGAAAGACAGGCACTTTAGAAAGCTTAAATTAAACGTAATTTTATACGTTCAATAATTAAATGTTAGTTACTTAAAAAATCTTCTTCTAGCAAAATGTGCTGACTTGAAATTTCAAAG
>NW_005348192.1:0-650 GCF_000412655.1 Myotis brandtii | reverse complement strand
TACCAACAGCAGGCAGCCATGTGGAGCCAAGTTGGTACAGCCCTGAACCCTAATGTTCACATGAGTGAATTTCCTAGGCTTTCCTTCTGGATATCTGCATAGCACCTGCTATGAGCAGCAGCCAGAATGCTGCCTATTGACCATCCAGAAAAAGAGAAGTCTCTTTCTTCACTGTTACTCTGTGTCCACTCAATCACCACCCAACTCATCCAGGGTGGAACCCCAACAACACTGCAATATCTCAGGGTATGTGGGGCTCTGAAGGGAAAGGTGGGGATGGGAAAAGCTCCCCACACCCATTTAACACTTGATGAAACAGAGCCTGTTCAAGATGGAGGGCCATGCAGAATAGTAGCCAAGAAATCACAGCTTGGCTATCTTCATCTCTCTTCCACTCTTGGTCAGGATCCCTAGGCCAGCTGTGTCCCAACTCTTAACACACTCCCTGGCACATTGCAGGGTCTCAATAAATCTGAGGCAGATATTCTCCTCCTCCCTTACTAACAGAACCTCAAATCTGTTCAGGGAAACACTATGATTTATTACAAGTGTCCAGCTTCCTAGAATCCTGTGCAGCTAGGGTAGCATTAAGACTGTGTTCTGGATAATAAAATATAGGTGGGAACAATAAAATTTTATATATATATAAT
>NW_005348191.1:0-953 GCF_000412655.1 Myotis brandtii | reverse complement strand
GTTGACACTCAACCACTGAGCCATGCCAGCTGGGCTAGTGAACTCTTCCTAAGTGTACCAAGCCATCTTCCTTGCTCCCTTTCTCCTCACTCCCTCCTAATCACAGATATTTCATGAATTGGACTATGTGGTAGGTGCAGTTCTGGGAACTGGGGGTGCAGATGTAATTCTGAACCCGACTTTGCATTTTAGAGAGGGGAGAAAGCTGGTGAGCAGGCCCCGTCAGTAAATATACACTATGCTGGAAGGTGATGGCTATGGGAAACAATGTCAGGGAGGGAAGAGGATGAGAGGGGATGTGAGGGCTCAGGTAGGCTGCTCAGCACAGGCCTTGTTGAGAAGGTGACATTTGGGAGAGAACCGAGCAGTTATCTGGTGGAAGAGTGGTCCAGGCAAAGAGAATAGTATGGGTGACGGCCAAGAGCAAGGAGGGAGGGGGAAGAGTAACGGCCCAGGTCAGAGAACAGCTAGGCAATTGCTCTGAGCCTTTAGGCCACGGGAAGGACTCAGGCCTTCCTTTCCAGCAAGAGGGGGGCCCACGGGAGGGTCCTGAGCAGATTTGACTTAAAGGGGTCCCTCTGGTTGCTAGACTGAGAACAGCACGGAGGTACGGGGGTGTGGGGTGTTGAGTGCCGAAGCAGAGAGGCCAGTTAGGAGTCAGCCCACTGTGATTATCATCTCAGTTTAAGCACTGCTTCTAGAACTTTGCCAGGGATGGACATCAAGGACACCTCCGGTATTTTCTAAATCTATCCTTTCCCCCATTTTTGAAAATCAAAGCCACATGTACTCTTTCGCAGGCTCCTGACCCCTCTACCTTTCCCCTGAATCATCTAAAGCAGCTCAGAGAGATCAAAGCTCCATCCCGTTGCACATCTGTCAGTGTCCCGCCTCGTAAAACAGAACCCGGAACTCATGCAAGGTAGCGAGGAAGGAGCTCCACTGGCCTCCCG
>NW_005348190.1:0-223 GCF_000412655.1 Myotis brandtii | reverse complement strand
TCGCGACCCACAGGTTGAGAACCGCTGATCTAGAGTGCTGTTCTTCTAGGTTTTGTCTTTACACAGCAGAGAAGCTGATGTCCCCGGCCTCTCATTCCTGCAATTGCTGTCCATTAGAAGGACACACACCTACGAGAAAGACACGATACAGGTGGGGAGGGAGGAGTAACAAGAAGGCACCATCCATGTGCTGTGGTGGGATGCTGGGTGTACCTGTGTGTAC
>NW_005348189.1:0-232 GCF_000412655.1 Myotis brandtii | reverse complement strand
GGCTCTGTTCATCTATCAGAGGGCAGACGCCACTCCCAGGCCCAGCTTGTCCTCTATTTCTGTCTCAGTCTTGTTTTATTCATTTTTCCCTAAACCCTCGTCGTGTTCTACACAAGAATTCATCAACCCCCGAGTTCTCTTTCTCGGTGCTGGCCGCGGGAAGAGAGACGCTCCCCTCCATAATATTTATTGCTGATTGCTTTCATGTCAGTCTTCTCTTCCAAACCACAAG
>NW_005348188.1:0-394 GCF_000412655.1 Myotis brandtii | reverse complement strand
TCAGAGTGCTTACTGATAGAGTTACTACCATATTAGGCGGCTTCTGGGGATTCTGGGGCAGGGCGGGGCAGGGCGGCAAGGCAGGGCCAGTTTCTGGGGATTCTGGGCAAGGCGGGGCCGGATTCTGGGGCTTCTGGGGCAAGGCGGAGCCAGATTCTAGGGCTTCTGGGGTGGGGAAATGGTCATAAGGTGGCTGAAAAGGATGAAAGACAAATTCAACAATATGTGTAAGAACCAAGAGGAAATGAAGAAGAATAAAGAAGAAATGAAAAATAACATCGCTGCAATTAAGAACTCAATACAAAGCATCAACACTAGACTAGAAGAAGCAGAGAACTGCATCAGTGAACTAGAAGAAAGGTAGGAAAAAATTCCCAAGCAGAGCAGCTTCTAG
>NW_005348187.1:0-577 GCF_000412655.1 Myotis brandtii | reverse complement strand
TTTGTCTGCAAAATGCTGTTTAATACACTGGCATTGCAATTGCTAACTCATCACAAAGGATATGAAGGCATTATGCTGGCAGTTAAGAGAGATTTGCTGTTTAAAACAAAATAATTCATTCTTCCAAACATTTAAAAGCACATTTGGACAGTACGAAAGTGCCAAGACCATCAGTGGAACTACCTGGCCATCCCTCTCACTTTCACCTTATGCCTTTCCATGGGAATATCACTACATTGTTTTATCACATAAGCCAAGCAGCTTAAACATAAGGGGAAAGAAAACCTCATTTTATATTGTCAGGTCATTTAATTAGAGGAGAAAAGTGAAGTCTGAGATGTTAGCAGTCTGTGAAACACAACTAACAACATTTAAAAGAAAGTGTCCTAAACCCTAGGCCTGATTTATAAATCAGTTTTCCATACTGAAGTTCATAAAGACGAAAAGAAAGACAATAAAATAAGAACTAAGCTACACTGAATCAAGGACTCAAGAAATAAAATGCAGTGTAATTGTATTATGATTCTACAAATAAGGCACAGCATCATGAGAAACACTGTTTACAGTTTAGAAGGAA
>NW_005348186.1:0-239 GCF_000412655.1 Myotis brandtii | reverse complement strand
GCCCCTGACCAGCCCCCAAAGGGACCTGGGAACTCCGGGGTCCCCGGCAGGCCGCGCCCACCTCGTTGTGACTGTGCCCCTCGGGGCATCTTTAACTCCCATTCACGAGTGCTCCTGGGTCGGGCCTGTCGGCTGCCTGGTGACAGCGCCAGTGAGCAGTGGTGACCGGGAGGGACCAGGCCAGAGGGGCCTGGACATGGAGGAAGGGCCTTGGCGTGTGCGGGACCGAGCGCCCAGCC
>NW_005348185.1:0-437 GCF_000412655.1 Myotis brandtii | reverse complement strand
TTATTTATAAACTATACAAGGAAATGTAATTTTATATAGAACATTGATTTCATAAGCCTCATTGACACCATGTAACATTTAATATCATTTTAGAGTAATGTGGGCTAGAGAAATGGTTTACTTTTAATTTTGCAGAAAGCAAATGATAACTAAGATTAAAACATTTTAAAGAGGCAAAATCAGAACTGTATCAGTGGAAGAAGATGAAGATCCATCCATTTAGTGTATCTTAGTCTCATTTCTTAACTCTGAGGAGACTCTAAAATCTCAGGTATTGTTATTGGTGTATGTGCAGGTAGAATTTCTCCATTGCTAGTGGGAGTGGGGTTCTCGGGGCCCCACTGGAATAAGAATTTCCAGAGGCTCCCATGGAGGGTGAAATGTGGTAAAAAGTTTTATTTGTGTTGAAAGGGCGAGGGCTATGCCCTCCATCTTGC
>NW_005348184.1:0-438 GCF_000412655.1 Myotis brandtii | reverse complement strand
TCAGCCCTTCCTGCCTCCCTCAGGTTTCTAGGAGGAAGACCTGCCATAGACAGATAGTGGGATCTTGGGCAAATTTCTCCCTCTGCCCCATGGGCTTGTCCCCAGAACCCTCCTCTCTCATTCCCGCCCCCCCATGCCCCCAAATGGCCCCCTTAGTCACCCTTCTGTCCCCAGCAATGAGCACATCCCTGAGCACAGCAGATGCTCACTGCCTCCTTGCATTGCCTTGGTCCCTGCTACTACTGAAGGCCCCGCCCAGGCAGTTCCCAGACATTTGCTTATGTAGGTCCTTCTGCCAGGAGCACCTGCTTCTCCACCCGGAACAACATGCTCATCCTCCAAAGCCCAACTCTGGGATCACCTCCTCTGAGAAGCCCTCCAGCATCTCCCCCTCCCAGAGTCCACTGTCCCCTGCAGGCTCTGCTCCCCTGGCCCCTG
>NW_005348183.1:0-657 GCF_000412655.1 Myotis brandtii | reverse complement strand
TATACAGAGCTAACATGCAGACACTGGCATCTGTTCTCCTGAATTCTTGCCTTTAACCATGTGAGTTTCTAGAAAAGCACTGATGGAAGACATATCGGTCATACAGCATAACTGTACAATGATTCTCTCTTGAAAATTTATTGAGAGTGTTAATAGCAACCCACTAGTTATTTCACTGTGATTGACAGAGGGTAAATATTTTATAAAAACAAATATATTATCTTCAGAATTCATAACAAGATGTTAATTTAAATTATCTTCTATAATGCCGTGGCTACCTAGTAAGTGTGTCATTCCCCATAGGCATTGGAAACTGTTGTTTGCAGTGCACTGTGGGAGTGTGCAGAAAGTGGTCAATGAAATGCAAACATTAGAAACAAGGCAAGTGGCATGTAGTTTAATAGCCATTTTTAAAAATCAGGTGAATTAATTTGCTAAAGTGCTGGGTCGATAAATAAGACAAAAACATTCTTTTCAAGGGTGGATATTTCAGAGTTCTAAAAGGTGGCGAGTGTGTGAGTTATTTGTGTCACGTGGCCACGTGCAAGGTCCCAACAACAGACTCATCATGTCGAGAAGGGCAGGTGGGTCTTTCAACCAAAGCGAAAGTCCTGCCGTAGGATTAGAACGTGTGAGGGAGGAAAGTGATCTCATCAA
>NW_005348182.1:0-345 GCF_000412655.1 Myotis brandtii | reverse complement strand
CACAAGCCTGATGGCCTGGCGCTGTCCACTTCGTTCACCTGCTATCATCAGACTGGCCTCCTTCGGTGGCATCATGCTTTCTCGGAGGCCCCTCACACATGCTATTCCCTCTGCCTGCAACGCTCTTCCTACCAATGTCCACATGGAGAATTTCTACTAGTTTTTAGATCTGCAGCAGGCTCCTTTCAGATACCTGTCAGAGAAACCCGACGCAGATTCACTTAGCCCTCCCAAGGCAGGAACACATCCCTTCATGTAACTAACTCGGGCTTCAGGCCAGGCTGGGAAGGGGTTTCAAAGCATGCCATCAGTGCTCGGTCTTCCTCTGTCTCTTAGACAGTCTTT
>NW_005348181.1:0-817 GCF_000412655.1 Myotis brandtii | reverse complement strand
TTTTTTTTAGAATAATGTTCTTGAATCTCTTGTTATATTTCTCTACTGAAAGTGTCTGGAAAAGTGTCTAATACATAGTAAGAGCTCAATCAGTATACATTAAATGAATTAAATGGAAGTTATCAGATAGGATCTCCCTTGGGTGCTAATTACTAGTCATGTATCTGCATCTATACTCATATTATCCTCCTTCCTCATCACCTATCTCTGCTTAGGAAACTCAGTGTTAATAATTTTTTCTCCTCTCAATGTGACCTGTCAACCCTTTAACGTATCATCCCTTCACTAAAAAGAAAAACAGAAACAAATTCTCAAAGCTCCTTTGAGAGTCAAAATGGATATTGATGTGGCACTTTTAATTGAGGGTTAAGAGTTCTGAGCCAAATATTACTAATTAGGGCTTTGGTTGTCTGGCCTTGATAAATTATAATTGTTCTGAAGAAAATGGGACTTTGCAATTCAACTAACCTGTGGGTTGACTTTCAAGTTTAAATAATTAGAACTTGCCAAGGTATAATTTGACAGTAATTTTTTATTTGTAGCTTTGGGGAGTTTCTAGAGTGATTCAGGAGGTGTATGGTAAGATTACAAAGTCAGCAATAAATCAGGGTCATAGATTTTTAAGGAAAGACCTATTACACTTGTCTCCTTTTCCTCACCCCCTCTTACTCCTTCACATATGCAACTAGGTTTTGTACCCCCAGCACATCAAATAGCCATATCTAATGTTATCAGCAGTCTCCTTTCCCGTAAAGCCAATGGCCAACTTTTTCAGCGTTTATTCTGACAGTTCATTACTACTGATTGCCCCCTTATT
>NW_005348180.1:0-919 GCF_000412655.1 Myotis brandtii | reverse complement strand
CACTCCCACAGGGAGAGCGCTGCTCAGCCAGAAGCCATGAGCCGGGCTCACGGCTGGCAAGTGCAGTGGTGAGGGCGCAGGCTGGGCTGAGGGACCCCGAGTGCACAAATTTCATGCACCGGCCTCTAGTGTTAATATGTTTTCCCCACCTTCTGCATTGTATTTCTTGTGCATGCTCTTGCAAACCTACCAAATCCAAGGTACTTTGAGATCTACTTTTCCAAAATGTAAAATGCAAATGAACGAGGAAAACTACATACAAATTTCAATTTAATTCCATAAGCATTACCAAACACCTCTTATGTGCCTGGCAGTATGCTATTGCCCATGCAATTGATAAGCATAAACATAATCCAGTGCCTGGGACCTTAATATTAACATCATTCAATAGAAAAGCCACACACATATGAAATTTTAAAAAACCAGTAACAATACAAAGTGTCAAGTTTAAGTGCTCTAGACATTGTAGGTACTTAATATAGTGCTGTTAAGTGTTATGGAAGACAATGCATTAGCTCTAATTTGGCAGTAATGATCACATTTCAGATCCCTACAGATAAGCCAATTATTCCTTGAGTTAAGGTAATTCAAATGTATCAGATAAGTCAGTTCTTCTGGCCAGTGAAATCCTTGTAGGAAGGTTCTGCGTTTGTTTTGCAACCCCCCATAACCTAGGACAGGGTTTTAATCACTCAATACACTTGAATGATTGAGTGTTAGGTCAATGAAACAGCAAAGTACTGTAGCGCTCTAGAGGTCATTCGTTGGCTCCTGGAGTATGAAAACTCTTCATTTTGTTATTTTCTAACACAGTATAACTAGACACTATTAGGATCAATACTGCAATATATTTCATGTGAATATCAAATACTTTATTCTTATTGACATCTTGAATTTATATAAATTATTTCAGTTAATT
>NW_005348179.1:0-2089 GCF_000412655.1 Myotis brandtii | reverse complement strand
CAAAGTGAGAGTCACGCTTAGTCCGTTGGTTGTTTTGTGGTTTTCACCGAGCTCACCTCTCACTGGTGGGGCAGGCAGTTTCCTCCTCTGCTGTCTTGATGTGTCTATTGTTTGCACCTACAAACAGAACACAGCAGTCAACACACCTTCTCAAAGCCCGAAAACGTTATCTTCCACGTTTTCCACAGAACGAGTGGGGGACAAACGCACCTGGTTCCTCTGCTTCTGCTCCCGCTTCCTGGTGAGGTGCACACACGGCGCTATGTTGAGTCCTGCGATGGTCAGGGCTGAGATCCGGCTCTCGATATCAGAAATCTGAATGTGGCAGAAAGACAGAATCAGTAGGAAGAAAGCACAGGTGGGGAGACTCTTTGTTAAAAGTGTTATAAATCGATAAAGAATAAATCTGCTTTGCTCTGGCCGGTGTGGCTCAGTTGATTGAGCGTCAGCCCATGCACCGAGAGGTCGCCAGTTCAATCCCCAGTCAGGGCACATGTCCGGGTTGCAGGTCGGATTCCCAGTAGGGGGTGTGCAGGAGGCAGCCAATTGTTGTTTCTCTCCATCTCACCCCCCTTTCTCTCTCTAAATAAAAACATTTAAAAAAAGAACAAATCTGCTTTGATATATGCTCATTTATTCATTCAACTTCTACATCTGCTATAGTGAGAAAATAAAACACAGGCTATTCTTTGTAAGTTTAAAGTTCTAGTTGGTGTCTCTAGAGCATGTCAGCCACGTCAGAGTAGCCCTAGGGATAAATGGAAGCCCATGGCACTCGGGGACTCCTGGCCCAGGGCCATCTGGGGTGGGTGGCCAGGGGAGGCTTCCGCGGGAGGTAACACTTGACGTGCGCTTTGAAAGTCCGGCTTCATTTTTCCATGGCATCACGAATCCAAAACCACAGCTCTGAGCTTTAGGAGGGATCCCCAGCAACTCCCGGCTCAAGTCCATCTTTCCTATTGAGAAACTCCGTCCTCTCTCTGGGCATCAGTTTCCTTGACTGTAACATCGAAGGTAGGAAGGAGCTCGGATTTCCTCCCAACAGTGTCTTAAGGCAAATAGAGAGCAAGAGCCCACTCAGTGCCAGAAAGGACCTGGCCCATCCCTGTCCCCGGGATAAAGAAGACACAGTCCCTACTCTTAGAATATGGCATTGTTATGTGCTGTCACATCATTATGCTAAGTGTGTTTCATTCATGAACTCATTCGTAATCCGGTGACATAGGAAACCGCTCCTTGGTTGTACAGATGAGGAAACCGTAGTTCAGAGGGGTAAGTACTATACCCACCATCTCACAGCTGGTCTGGGGCAGACACTGGAATTGATGCCAGTGTTCCATTCTCAGAGGCCTTGCCAAGGCTGGCATGGGAGGCAGTGGAAGGGGCAGGAGAAGACTGGCAGAGTTGAGGGAGGAGGTGGGGATCACGGCTGACCTGCTGACATGGCGCAGTGAGTGGTGCTGGGGCATGAAATAAGTAACCTGAACGTAGGCCCAGCAGCCATGTGTGCGCTCCACCTCGAGGTCCCCATTGCCTTCCCCATCCCTCAACTTGTTTGTGCCGCTCAAGACAAACTCTAATTCTACTGTCATTTCCTGAGGGCTTCTTTGGACAAAGCCTCCTGGGACAGGTGCTATAAGAAGTGCAGAGAGAAGGACTGAAAAGTCAGCAAATTCGGGAGATGCTTCCCCTAGCCCCGAGGAGGGCCTGCCTTGGTCAGAAAAAGAAGAGGAGGTAGGTGAAGGCCAAGCCTGTGGCAGCTGGTGAAAGAATGCAAGTATAGCTGTCCTGCAGCCCCCACCAGAGGGGCCGCTGTGCAGCCCCTGCCCCTCTCGGGCTCCCAGAAGCCTTCCTGTCTGACTCCTCAAGTTTCACTGAGAGCTGCATTGCTTTGGTTTATAGTCCAATAAGTTGCACAAGCCTCTGAGAAAGGTTGCAGGCTAAACCTTTACCAGTCATTTGCAACTGGTGTGGATTAGATGCCCACCATCTTGTCTGGAAGTTTTGATAGAGGGCCTTGCTCAGAGGGCGCTGGGAGACAGCTCAATGGGAGAGCAAACTGCTGGCCTCCTGATTTGCTCACTACCAG
>NW_005348178.1:0-916 GCF_000412655.1 Myotis brandtii | reverse complement strand
AAAAAATTATAGCAGAGAATGTAAAGGCAGAGGCATGAGTCCGGGTCCCCAGTGAGGGTACCTGGGAGGTGGACAGTGGACTGCGTCCCCCTGAGCAAGCCCAGGTGAATAGCTAGGTCTGTCCATCCCGGGATGAGATCACCTCGGGACGGTCTTCAGAAACCCTGTTCATTGTAATTCTCCTCTTTTTCGAATGAAGAATAACACATTTATTGAGACCATTTTGTGATGATCCACATTCGTGTTTTGTTCTTAGGATCATGTGTCATCCGGTAATAAATTCTGTACTTTTTCTGCCTTGTCTTTCATGGTCAGCTGCCACAGGTCACGCGGCCTTAAGAATAAGCGCCACACCCACCCCATCCCTGGCCCGGATTCCTTGCTTCTAATCAGCTGGGGTCTGGGGAATTTTATTCCTGGGAAATCATTTCTGTAGCTCGGTATGTCCCTTCTACCTCTGCCCCAGTCCAAGGGATGCCGGGGGCGGGGACAGGTGACAGCGGGAACGTGGTAAAGGACACATTTAAAGTCTAGAAATGGAAGAAGGGTCTTACCACAGAGCCACCTCTTCCTTGTCTGTTGCTAAGAGGTAAAAGTGAGGCACCCCATGGGTTGGATAATACGTAAGGCTCATGTTCTTGCTACTTCACTGGAGCCATAAATTCTTACCTACATCACCTGCCCGTCTTTGGACGCCCACAGTATCACTGGATTGATAAGACGCTATTTGATACACGTGTGGCCTTGGGAGTGGTAGTTAGTAATGGCTTAAGTACTGGATGTTCTTGAGGGCTTATTTGCATCAGCTATTTTTATTTCAGGTCATTTAGATAAGTTGTCATCTGTATACATGTTATTTAGCCCTCAGAATCCAGAGTACTCTGTTTATTGTCCACAAGATGTGTGCCCGTCTCGA
>NW_005348177.1:0-240 GCF_000412655.1 Myotis brandtii | reverse complement strand
CTTCCTCCCAGTAAATGCCAGGATCCCTTCACAACCCTGGGGAACACACACGTAGGCAGATAATCCCCAGGACCATTAAGAATCCCTCTGGGGAAGAAGAAACTGGATTCAGGGGAAGAGATGCCAAGAGATGATAATGTACAGAAAATCCAGAGACAAGAAAGGTTCCTAAAGGAAGGACAGTCACTGGTGTCAGACGTTAGCAGAATGATGGATGAATAAGGACACCTTGAAAAACAA
>NW_005348176.1:0-445 GCF_000412655.1 Myotis brandtii | reverse complement strand
AAACAGCAGTTTTTATATAAGATGGATGCTTCATCTCTAAACCAGAAAATTTTTCCTATTTTAGTTAACTGTTAATAGAAATTTCCTATGAGGCTACCAGCACTCCAAGCTGCAATATTTTTTTAAAAAAATATTTCTTAAGGATCACAATACTTACTTATATCAAGAATTTATGTAAAAAGACCTTAGTCTCTGCACCAACTTTATGGATATTTTGGGGAGTAGGCAGGAGTACTGACATAATAATACACCCCGCTTTGTTATTTTGTAATTTATCTCTCTACTAATCTCCTTTTAATATACCATCGTTTCATTTGCATTTGCATTAACTTACTCTGCACACAGATAGGATCTCACTCACCTGATGAATGAACATGGACTCTCATACACAAACACACATAACTTCCAATTCAAACTTAGCTAAAATATATACTCCTTCAGAAAA
>NW_005348175.1:0-243 GCF_000412655.1 Myotis brandtii | reverse complement strand
AACCATTCAGAGACCCGATTTTTCCACGTCTTCGTGCTCTTTGAAAGTGCGTGTGCCGTCGCTCGGAACGAGTGGTCATCGGAAGGAACGCGGTCTGGTGAACACAGCGGGTGGGTGAACACTTCCCAGGCAAGACCTTTTAATGTGTCTTTAGCTGGTTTTGAAGTGTGTGGTGGCGCGTCGTCAAGAAGCAAGATTGCTTTGCCGTGTCTTCTGGAACATTCTGGCCGTTTCACCATCACA
>NW_005348174.1:0-522 GCF_000412655.1 Myotis brandtii | reverse complement strand
CCCTTCCTCTCTGAAATCAATAAGAATATTTTTTAAAGGTGAGAACGAGCCCCCTTGGCCATGGGAGACTAATTGTGGCCACACCAAATGTAATCAGTGTGTATGTATAGATCACTGATTACATGATTACACTACACATAAGACCCTGCTATGGTCTGGATTTGCTGTGGAACTGAAAGCAAGTCACTTCAAAAGTAAAAACTTGTGTCCTTTTCATCCACTTTCCAACAGGGATCATCACGTGTGAAGGCGGTGGCCTTCGCTGCCTCAGGGACCTGTGCCTGGTGGTAGATACTGTACGTCAGAGGAGGGCCTCCAGCGGTGTCTGGCCCCAGCACAGCCAGGCACGGACGCTAAGGTGGGTTCTGAGACACGGGCAGCCTCTCTCTGCCTCCCCAACTCTGCTCCAGGAGAAGCTGTGAGCAGAACATGTCGCCTGCCCTCTGTAACCCAGAGCGGGGCTCCCATCCCATACCAGCAGCCTCGGTGCAGAGGAGACGGGTCAGATGGCCACAGTGGAAG
>NW_005348173.1:0-1252 GCF_000412655.1 Myotis brandtii | reverse complement strand
AGCGGGGAAAAGGGCAGGAAAAGACGCGCACGGCTCGTGGCGAGTGGCAGACGCGCCCTGCGCGCTAGCTTCCCGGGGCGCGTGAGCCAAGCCAGGTAAGCGGACGGGAGGACTGCGCGGTCCTCCTGGGGGGACACACGTGGTCACCGACACTTGGGAACGGACCCTGGTGAAGGGTCGCATTCCCCGACCACTTAGTGCACGTGCTGTCAGTGTCGTCCCCATAAGCACATACTCATAACCGATCGGTGCTGGGCTGGGAGGGCCAGGTGTCCACCCCCAAACCCTGGCTCGTTTGCTCTCCCTAAACCTTGGGCTGGTGCCGTTCCAGGGCCAACCCAGTCCCTCCGAACAGGATTAGTCCAATAGGGCCTCAGGCCGCGAGCGACTCCCCAGATATCGACTCCCAGATAGCGTCAGTTCTGACTCCCCCCTCGGAAGTCCAGCCTCCGTTCGCAGGCATTTCGTCCTGCCTGGTGGTTTGATATCCTGATTAATCGCAAACGTTTAAAAGTAGGAGCTTGTGCGTGAGTGTCTGGATTATTTTGAGGAACGGGAAGAGCTGGCGAGGCTTGCTGCCTGGCAGCACTTGGCTGCCCTCTGTGGGCCAGTGTTGGGAAGCCGTCTCCACTTGGCACAGCCCCTCCGTTCCCCCATCCTCCGCCTGCACCCCGCGTTCAGCGCCAGCCAGGCTCCTGGAAGGCATTTGAGTTGCGGACCTGCTCTAAATACTTAGGTCGGCGACTTTCGGCCTTTTTCATCTCCTGGCACATATAAGCTCATTACTAGAAGACTTAGGCACAACAAAACAATACATATTTTGCCCATCTGACCAAAAAATAGGTACAATTTTGATTCATTCACACCAGACGGCTATTTTGTGTTGGCTGTTGTCATTTTTTAAATTTGACAATCCAAGGAAAAGAGGTCAGGTATTGATGCTTTAAACATTCTTGAGGTGGACCAGTTGAAAAGCGCTGACTTTGGTGAATATAAGACTATTTAAACCATGTTTGCAGAAAAGAGCAGAGGTCCCAAACAACTACGTGTGTAATTTGTGTTTAAAACTGCTGTTTCTGTCGTGGCGCTGCAGGGGAAGAAGTTGGTGATTCGCTGGACCCTGGTCCTGAAGACGAGGTCCCAGGTCCTGCGACCCCTGGCCCTTGCTGCCTCACCCCCGCCTGCCTTTTCCCTCTATCTTCTGCCGGGATGACACACGCAGGCCTGGGCGAAGGTGTACCTTCTGGCAGCT
>NW_005348172.1:0-510 GCF_000412655.1 Myotis brandtii | reverse complement strand
ATGGATGGATGGATGGATGGATGGATGGAGAGAGATAGATGATAAATAATTGATAAGCAAAAAATAGATGATTGATAATAGATAAATGATAGAAAATACGTAAGTAGATGATAAATGATGGCTAGATGCTAATGATCATAGTGATAGACAGACAGGCAGATAGATAGACAGATAGATGTTACTGCTAGCCCAGCTCTCTGTACCAGGTATCAGAGATTCAGTGATGGGTTAAGTATGCTCCCTTCAGCCACTGAGACAGACAAGCAAACAATTAATTAAAATTCAGAGTGGTGAGTGCTATGCTAGAGAGATGTACAAATTGTTGTGGGAGCACAGAAGAGGGGACTATTAACTCAGCTAGGAAAGGGGATGTGCAAGAGACAATGTCACAAAAGACTGACATTTGAACTGAGTGTCCTGAAATAGGTCACCAACAGGAGAGGCTGTAGGGAAGAGCGCTCCAGAGGAAATATGGAATCAGAGGAAATGATCTGAGACAAAGCATGAAGG
>NW_005348171.1:0-665 GCF_000412655.1 Myotis brandtii | reverse complement strand
CGTCTCACTGTGAGTAAATTCTTTATAGAAAGTAAAACATTACAGCCTTGAATTGTCTACCCACTGGTCCTGGTTGTGCCCCTAAGGCTGTTAAAGTCACTATGTGTTTCCCACAAGTGGGCCTTGAGTATAGAGGGCTTTGGAACTTTCTACCTTTCCACATTTCCAGCAGTTGTGCCAAGTCATCTCATGCCCGAGCCTCATTCCTCATCTGTAAAATGATTGAGCCTCATAAAGTTAGGAAGGAGCTAAGGTGGTGCATCTTCGGTGCCTGGCATGGCACTGGCAAACTTTTTCTGTAAAGGGTCAGGCAGGGAATACTTTGGCTTTACGGCTGGATGGTCTCTGTCGCACCTCTTCAGTTCTGCTGCTGGAAGCCCAGAGCCTGTACACAAATGTTATAACAGTAGGTGCTGACCCCTGGTGTAGAGAATGAGCAGAATGGGAAGGATTTTATTTCTCCCTCTTTGGGGGAAGAAATGTTTCTTACTTGTCCTCCTCTGATCTCAGCAGAGGGCCTGGCTCATTGTAGGTGCTCAGGAAAAGTTTCTGGAGGAAGAGAACAAATGAAGGAAGAGAACATAGGGAAGAGAATGGCCTTTGGAATCAAACAGACTTGGGTCCAAATGACTTCCTCTGTATGTGACCTGTGTTAAAAATTACTC
>NW_005348170.1:0-657 GCF_000412655.1 Myotis brandtii | reverse complement strand
AAGGCTTCCGCCAGGGTTCCTGCAGCCCCGTGGGGGCATGAGGATCCCGGTGTCTGCTTCACGCGGCTTCTGCCGGGGTTTCTGTGGCCCCGCATGTGCTGCTGCACACGGCCCAGAGGCAGGGCATCGGGGCAGCACTCCAGGACTTGGGGCCATCCTGCGGCGCACTGGCCACATGGGGCGGGACTCTGGGACTCAGGGCGGTCCCATGGCTCAGGAGTGGGGAGGAAAGGGGTCCTGGGTCTCACGCGATTTCATGCGACAGGTCACTAGTAATTAAATAATTTAACAAATGCTCACGGCTGGGAGCGCAGCTGGAGGCAGCAGGTACAGCGGGGCTGGGATGAGCAGCAGTGGCTTGGTGCCTGGCCCCAGCTCGGGCTCCTCCCTGACAGTCTGCCGCTTGGGCACTGCTAAATCCCTCAGGGGATGTTGGTCTGCCAGTTTCACCCTAATCCCCCAGGCCTTCAGGGATCATGCTGAAACCAGAAGTCCGACATCCCCCGAGGGGTCCCAGATTGCAGAGAGGGTACCGGCCAGGCTGAGGAACCCTCCTGTGCACGAATCCATGCACCGGGCCTCTAGAAATTAAATAACTTAACAAATGTTAAAATAGCAATAATCATCAACAAAATAAAAAGACAAGTTACAAAATGG
>NW_005348169.1:0-910 GCF_000412655.1 Myotis brandtii | reverse complement strand
CTTCTCAGTCTTGAACTTGCATCAGATTCACCTGGTGCGTTGTTAAATTATAGACACTGATCCCAAGTTTTTTATTTGGTCTTGGGTGTAGCCCAAAGAATTTGCCTTTCTGAGTTCCCAGGAGGTATTGATGCTGTTGGACTGGGGACCACACTTTGAGACCTAATGGCAGAGAGGAAAGAAGAATAACCCCAAGTTATTCTTGCACCTGGGTAGTGGGTACATGAAAGCTCTCATTATACTATTCTCTCTACTTCTGAACATATTTGAAATTCTCTATAATAGGCATTAAAACAGATGCAAGTGATCCAGAAGGACACATAGAAGAAGCAAAGCCTTCAACAACCCATCATTGTAATGGGAACATCTATGCTCATTGCAGAACAGACTTGGCTGCCGCCTCTGGGTTGAAAGGGGGCACATCTGCTCCTGCCCAGTTGGAGCTGAGAGCACCAGCTTAGCTGTCAGTCCCCTCAGAGGACTGCTGGGCCCGAGGGGCAGGGAAGTGGTCTTTGTCTGAGGGAGGTAGTCTTTGTCTGAGGGGTGTGCATCATGTTGCATCCATTTCCTCAGTGTGGTCAGTCATAGGAAGAGCAGTGGTTTGGATGAATCCTAAGAGTCCCTGGCCACTTCAACTGGGAAGGGTGTTCTTGAGCAGAGAGCTGTGCCAGCAGGTTCACCGTCAGAGGTGGGGTGATCACTGAACGCAGACGCCCACGTGTCCTCCTACAAGGACCTTCCTGAAACGCCTACATCAGGAGGCGTCTCTTTCCGTTGGAGGCCATCTACTTGCCTGTTAAGATTCATGTAGTTATTCAGTCATATGCCAGACACTTATGAGCGTACCTACTAAGTGTAAGGCACTTTCCAGCCCCTGTGAATACAGCAGGGAACGGGATAGGCAAAAATC
>NW_005348168.1:0-237 GCF_000412655.1 Myotis brandtii | reverse complement strand
TTCCCTGAGACCCCGCCCCATCCAAGCTGTGTGCAGATGCTTTTGCATATGAAATCCCTTGCCTTTTGCAATCTAAAATTACCTAACTAACTGCAGCTGTGTCAGAGAGACACAGAAGATCGAAAAGAAGGCCCAAGGCCCAACCACAGCTTGCATTACTTCACAGCTGAGCCTCATCTAGGCACCTCCAAACCCCAAAAAAGGAAAAGGAATCTGCAGATCTCTCTGTAGCTCCTG
>NW_005348167.1:0-236 GCF_000412655.1 Myotis brandtii | reverse complement strand
TTCTCTTTGTGCTCCTTTTTCTATGTTATGACCACTTACTTGAGTTTCAGAACACAACAATGTGAAAAGCTCCCAGTATAGTTGTTCATGAAACATTATTAAACCTTGTTTTCAATCTAGGAAATCCGTGTATTCTCTTCTTAACATAGAGAATGAATTAATGGCATTGTGACTTTACTGACACTACCCATGCCCTTTAACATCTCCTTCCCTTTCAGGGCCTTCTCTGTTTTCAG
>NW_005348166.1:0-244 GCF_000412655.1 Myotis brandtii | reverse complement strand
GTTTTTTCATTTGGGACCGATTACTTTATCTCCCCATTCTTGCTGCCTCTCTGGTGTGTGTGTGTGTGTGTGTGTGTGTGTATGTGTGTGTGTTTGTGTGTGTGTGCGTGTTTATTCTGTGTATTAGATAAATATGCTATGTCTCCCAGTCTTGGTATGGTGGACTCACGTAGTAGGTGTCCTGTAGGGCCAGTGGTGCAGCCTCCTTAGTCACCTAATCCAGGCGCTTCAGGTGTGTTCCCCA
>NW_005348165.1:0-217 GCF_000412655.1 Myotis brandtii | reverse complement strand
GCGCGGAGCGAAGACTGAAGACGACTGAAGATGGTGGTGGTCACGGAGCTGGAGCAAGCAGGAGGCTTGGGTGCCCCAGGCAATGGAGGAAGCCAAGCTTCCCACTGGCCCTGAACTCCGCTCAAGGAGTGGCTGGGGGTCTGGGTCGCCAGGGGCAACCCAGCCCTGGCCTCCACTCGCGGAGCTGGAAAAAAAAAAAGGAGGGGCTGGGAGCAGC
>NW_005348164.1:0-1107 GCF_000412655.1 Myotis brandtii | reverse complement strand
CACACATGTGCCCCGCTGGTGGCAGCTCTGATAAGGAACCAGAGATAAGGGGGCCTGGACAATGGGGCAGGCTCACTTCCCAAACTCAGAAACAAACACATCCACCCCCACCCCAACCCTGGGGCTCCGGAAGCTGAGCTGGGCCGTGGAGGACAATGTGACCGTGAGTGAGTGGCCCAGGCTGCACTCAGTCCGAGCAGAGGGGCGGGGCCTGAGGAGGCTGACATTTCAAAGCAGCTGTTTTTTTCCTCCCTCCTCTATGACAATGTGTTTTGTAATCTAAGGCCTGTATGTCATGGGTGGCTTATCATTCTTAGGTTTAACAGAAATAAGACTTTCTGGTTTCAAAAGGTAAAAAGCACCAGGAGTTGATGTTTTTACCGTCCGACGTTTTTGAAAGTGACCAAAGGCCATGTCATTCCGGAGGCCGTTTCTGGAGACACCAAGATAACGTGTCCGTTTAGTGAACATTGGTGTAGAACACACGATGCTACCAAGGTAATTTTGTTGTTAAATGTCTGGCCTTAAAAGAGGAAGACAGAACGAATGGTTCCAATCATGACAATGGACACTTGCAGGCACTCTATGGTTTATAGGGGCCTTGACCAACACTATCTTATTTTATCCCAAATGCTGACAGTGGTTCACCGTGCCTATCTACACTGTCATTTTGGATTTAGGTAATTCAGTCACATATATGATTTTTAAAGATACAGAAGTATAGAACACAAACAGGCCTCATAGTTATCTGAATTTCTCCCTCGCTTTGTGCTAAGGAGACTTACTCTCTGATGATGGGAGGTTCAAGACAGGGTCAAGGCCAGCCCGGCCTTCCCGTCCACACTTGCAGCATATAAACCAGGGCCTGAGTAAATGCAACTGAAGTCTTGGGATTAGCCAAGGGCCCATAAATACTTGGGAAGCACAGGAGGATGAAAGAAGTATGAACTCATTAGCAACATTATACTTTTGCACTTGAATGGATCTCAGGATAACGTTACTATCACTGTTTCTCTTGTAACAGCATTGTACTTCTGTGCTTAATGGGGATTATATAAGCAAATATCAAGTGGTATTGATATGAATATTTAGAAAATTAGGTCTTGT
>NW_005348163.1:0-295 GCF_000412655.1 Myotis brandtii | reverse complement strand
TATTTGAAAGTCTTTACCAGGAATATCTTATAATGCACCTCACCAAATCAAATCTAACTTTAACTACAAAATGTTGGGCTGTTCACATTCCCATAAATGTCACCCAACAATAGTAAAATAATAGCTCTAATGTTTATGCAAATGAGATTCAGTTGGTTGGAGCATGGTCCAATACATTGAAAGGTCACAGATTTGATTCTCGGTCAGGGCACATACCCAGGTTTTGGGTTTGGTCCCCCGTCAGGGTGCATATGTGAAGCAGCCAATCGATGTTTCTCTCTCACATTGATGTTTC
>NW_005348162.1:0-222 GCF_000412655.1 Myotis brandtii | reverse complement strand
GAGTGACACTATTTTATAGAGAAAATAACTAACCAGGAGAAATTCAGGGAAGGGAAGGGCCAAGCAATGACCAGTCACTGGTCTGTAACTATCAGTCACATTGAGATCATTTTCTCAAAATTAGTCCGAAGAGCGATCACTCCATTTCTATCAGTGCTTGGAGCCGTTCACTGGCAGGTAAAATCAACACAGACTTTAATCTCCTTTAGAAAGGGGGTTGGA
>NW_005348161.1:0-566 GCF_000412655.1 Myotis brandtii | reverse complement strand
CACTTAACATATTAGGCTTTTATTATATAGGATGTCACCCTAATATATTCAATAACATTTTTAAAAAATGCATTACAATCAAGTGGTTTTATCACAGGAATGCAATATGGTTCAACATTTGAAAATGATTTATGCAATTAGCTGCACTATCAGAATAAAGGAGGAAAAAAAATCACCTGATCATATAATAGATGCAGAAAAAGGATTTGACAAAGTTCAACATCTAAGCATGACAGACTCCCACACAACTAGGGAGAGAAGGCTGAGGCCCGCCCACATGAGGGAGGGTGATCTGGTTACTTGAAGCATTTCTGGACATTTCACGGCTCTGCTTCTCAGAGGAATACATTCACCTTGACATCGAAAATTCTTTGGTAATGACTGAGTCCTGGGAAAGCTGTGGGAAAGAGATTAGCTGGACACTGGGGGCAGATAGTGGGTAGGAACAGAAAATGTTGACAGCACAGATGTGCCAAATTCATTGTAAATCAAAGAAGAAAGCAGAAGAGAAGAAAATCATAAAAAAATAAAGAGTGAATAATTTCTCGATTTGCATTGTGCAAATT
>NW_005348160.1:0-381 GCF_000412655.1 Myotis brandtii | reverse complement strand
TTCAATGTACCAACAACAAATTTTTAAAAATACTGTACGCATTAGCAAAAATAATATTACCTTGTTACATCCAACAAAAAATGTGAGATTTAACATATGAATATTGTAAGCTTTATTGAAAAGCCTAAAAAAAAGTCCAGTACCTTATGTTCATTGACGGGAAGAGCCAATGTAAAGATATCAATTCTCATCAATTTACTCTATAGAATCAATGCATTTTTAATCAAACCTTAGTTTGATACAAGTAAATAAGCTTATTATATAATTTCTTATGAAATAAACTAAAAACAAGAATTCCAGATATTTCTGGTTATGGCCACAACAAAAGCACCAAATTTACCTTCCCTTGGTAAAAACTATAAAGCTGGACAAGGTATCTAT
>NW_005348159.1:0-240 GCF_000412655.1 Myotis brandtii | reverse complement strand
GGGGATCTAGCCCACAACCCAGGCATGTGCACTTGACAGGAATCGAACAGGGGACCCTTTAGTCCACAGGCAGCTGCTCTATCCACTGAGCCAAACTGGCTACGGCTACTCTGGCATTTTAAAGGTATGTTAACCTTGATGCACAAGAACAATGGACAGGGTTTGCCTTTTACTAAAGAAGCTCTAGGTCTGGGGCATGATTTCCCACCATGACCTGCCCAGGTAGGAATTTATGATCAG
>NW_005348158.1:0-870 GCF_000412655.1 Myotis brandtii | reverse complement strand
ATATAATATATATTATATATATATTACATATATATTCCAAACATATGAAGACTATCCATTTACTGCCTCTCAGAGCTCGTGCTGCTAAAAAGTGAGATGCTTATTATTTGTGTGGCCCATTCTGATTTTATCAGACTTAGAAGTGTCCTTAAACTCTAGCCCCTTTCTTCTGTTCAGAATGAAACTCACCATGCACTCCCAGAGTACAGATCACAGCCGTATCAACCAAATCCCACCTCCACTTCCCTTTATTGTACAAATGGGAAAACTGAGGTCCCAGAGAGACCAGAGTTAGAGCCAACACCTAGAATGCCCAACTTTAAACTCAAGAGAAAAGAAAAAAATGACAAACTATAAAATGCAAAAACATAAAATAAAACTTTTAAACTGAAAACTTCCTAGCAATTAAAATATTTCACCTGTCAAATGCCGACTACCTAAACCTTTGAGATTTGAGGAAACAACTCCCAGCCCCCTAAAAATGTCCTCTATAATAATATTGTACATTCATACAGGCTCACAATTAGTGCCTGAAATCATGCTAAGCATTTCACATAATCTCAGTTAATACAACTCTTTGAGGTAGAAACTGCTATCATCCCTCTGTTACTGTTGAGGAAATTAAGGATTAGAGTCATTATGTAACTCACTGAAGGTCAGAGAGTTACACTGCAGAAGACCCAACACTGAACCCAAACAATCTGCTTCCAAAACTTCAGCTCTTAACTGCTTCGGCCCACGCCTGGGTGCCTGAACTGCTCACTCCCATTCCACACGCTAGATTGATCTAACTGATGCTACTCTATGGAGACTGGTATCAACTGGGAATGAATCCTTCTGCATTCTCCATCTGGACTAACAGTCTAGAAC
>NW_005348157.1:0-661 GCF_000412655.1 Myotis brandtii | reverse complement strand
TACATGCGTGTACAGAAATAACCTGTGCTGTGGTGCCCCATCACATAAGTAAGTTTGTACCTACCAGCGAGGGTCATGTTTTCTGGAAGGTGAGAGCTGAATCCACTGAGAGCTGCAGAGTAGGTCTGTCACCAGCTCAGGACGCTGTTACAAACCGGAGAAAAAGAGAGTATTTTACCACTGACAGGTTATTTGCACAAGGAAGCAGGGAGGGAAGCCCAGGAGGCGCCTCATCGGCTCCCACCTCCAGGCCCTCTCCACACACCAGCCTTTCCCATACACCAGCCGCCGTCTCCGCACAACCCAGTCAAGTTGAGTTTCGAGGCACCTGTGATGATTTCGGAATTGGTTTCCCAGTCTCAAGCCCCCTGAGAAGGCAGACATGCGTTTCCCCAAACTGTATGGCTCAAAGGTTGTTTGTCTGTCTCCCTGCGCAGCTTGCTGGCAAGGGTTAGGGTGAGAGACAAATCCTAAATCAGAATTACCTTGGAGAGGTTGGCAAAATAACTGTGGTGCTTCCCAACGACCCATTCTCATATAGGTGAGAGGGAATTGGACAGAAGATGTCAAAAGACCTCTCCAGGTGCCCTCTCACTCCCTCCCCCCCCAGGAACCACTGTCCTAAGCACTCCTCAACCCCACTTAAGACAACCCCAGACTA
>NW_005348156.1:0-246 GCF_000412655.1 Myotis brandtii | reverse complement strand
CCCACACACCTGGCTTCTGTGATCGCCCCTGCACTGGCTTCTGCGGTCACCCATCCCAGAAGCCGGGTGCTGGGCAGGGAAGCCGTGGCCAGGGATGCTGACAGGGGACTCTTCCCTGACCCGCACCCAACTTCTGTGGTCACGGATTGTAGAAGCCGGGTGCGGGGCTGGGAAGCCATGTCTGGGAAGCTGGCGCACCCAGCTTCTGAGGTCACGGATTGCAGAAGCTGGGTGCGGGGCTGGGAA
>NW_005348155.1:0-341 GCF_000412655.1 Myotis brandtii | reverse complement strand
GTGTGTGAGCGTGTGGGCGAGTGTGTGAGCGTGTGTGCACGGCGTGTGCATGGGTGTGTGAGCGTGTGGGCAAGTGTGTGAGCATGTGAGCGAGTGTGTGAGCGTGTGGGCGAGTGTGTGAGCATGTGGGCGAGTGTGTGAGTGTGCGTGCACGGCGTGTGCATGTGTGTGTGAGCGTGTGGGCGAGTGTGTGAGCGTGTGTGTGAGTGTGTGAGCATGTGGGTGAATGTGTCAGTGTTCGTGCACAGCGTGTGCATGTGTGTGCACGGCTGTGCAATACGTGTTTCTCACCGTCTGTCGTGTCGCCCCGGGTGCGGTGATGGTCACTCACCTTGGTCACT
>NW_005348154.1:0-629 GCF_000412655.1 Myotis brandtii | reverse complement strand
CTCTCTGTAAAAAATCAATAAAATAAAAAAAATTTTTAAAAAAAAGCTTTTAAAAAAAAATCACAAGCTTTAGGATAGCAAGTGTTTAAGCGGTTTAAGAAATGCAGATAGCTTAGAAGGGTTGGATTTTTTCCCCTTTCCCTCTCACTCTTGAGTCTTGCTCCTTTCTCCCATGATCCTCTGCCTCCACCTAGGCTTCCTAGCATCCCATCCTTCCTTTCATTTTGGACAGATGGGCCTTTTGGTGCAGACCATTTATCTTTGGAGAAAAGATCCAGGGTTGGGAGCAGAGGAAGGGAAAAAGGGAGGAAGGACCCTTCAGATTGGAGCCTTCCCCAGGCCTCAGGGAAGACGCTGAGACACTGAGGGAAGGCTCAGTCATATTTCAAAGAGAACAGGAATTAACTCAGGGAAATATGTCATTGGTAAATTTCTAGTAGTGCTGGAGGAACATAAGTTAAGGAGTTAATGTCATTCTACCCAGAAATCAGGAAACTGTAAGGAGCTTCCGTAAAACACAATTGTCTGCTGCCCCCAAACTGGAGATAGACAGTGAGCCACAGAGCCTAAGGAAGCCACAGCTGGTAGCCTCGCTGGCTGCATCCAACACAGCCCAAGGAAGAATGCCC
>NW_005348153.1:0-853 GCF_000412655.1 Myotis brandtii | reverse complement strand
TCTGTAAAAAAAATCAATAAAATATATTAAAATAAAACAAAGAAAAAGAAAGCTGGTCAGGGCTAGTAAGGACAGTGGGTAAAGAAGAAAGGCTCTGGCCAGTGAGATGATAGGCTCCATCCCTTTCTCCGACCTCTCAACAACCAGTCAACCCCCCAATATTATGGAACTGCCAATATCCCCTCTTACCCTTCATTTCCTTTCTACCCCCAGCCGTTGCCTTTGGTACGGTCCTCATGGTCATTGACACATCATTGCAATACTCTTCCACTTGTCTCTACCGTGGTTTTTCATCCTTGGATTTTGTGGGGGGTTTTTTTATCCTTGGATTCTGTTGTTTACACTCTGGTCAGAGAGAATATTCTAAAGTGCTCACTTGATCAAGTCACGCCTTTGCTTGCAATTTTTAACAAGTTGCCATCACCTGGAGAAAACCTTCAAGCTCCTCGGACACAAAGCTCTGGGAGCTGCCTGGCCCAGGCTTATCGCTCAGGGCACTCTCTGTTCACATGCTGCTCTCTGCCTAGCCCGGTCTCCCACCCCCTCCCAGGAAGTCCTCTTCCTCCATGGAGGGGCCACTTCCTCATTCTTCACAGTCCATTTCAAGCAAGATTAAAACCTCTTGTCACCATGTCCCATCCAAGATAGAACTGGCCAGTCCCTCCTTTGGGCAGCATCCTACCCTATATAAACTTTCATTAGTTCCCTCAGAGCACCTCTAACACTTCTTACACTTTGTAGACAAGGGCACACTCAGTGGAGTTAGGTACTTAGGTTTGAATCTTGACTCTGTCACTTTCTAGCTATGGAACCTTATGAAGTGGTTCTCAACCTTGGCTGCACATTAGAATCA
>NW_005348152.1:0-377 GCF_000412655.1 Myotis brandtii | reverse complement strand
ATCTATGGGACATAGTGAAAGAAGTTCTGAGATAGAAATTCATAGCTCTACAGGCCTAACCCTAAAACAAGAAAAAATGGTAATAAATTATCTAACCCTACAACTCAAAGAATTAGAAAGAGAGTGATAAGTAAAGCTCAGAGTAAGCAGAAGGAAGGAAAATAAAGATCAGAGCAGAAATAAATGACATAGAGATTTAAAAAATACAAAATATCAATAAAACTAAGAGTTTGTTCTTTGAAAGGATGAACAAGATTGATGAAGATCTAGCCAGGGTCACCAAGAAACAAAGAGAGAGGGCCAAAATAAACAAAACCAGAAATGAAAGAGGTGAAGTAAAAACAGACCCCACAGAAATACAAAGGATTGTGAAAAAA
>NW_005348151.1:0-336 GCF_000412655.1 Myotis brandtii | reverse complement strand
ATAGAGGCATGAATATGTGGAACACTGACAACTCTCAGCATGGAAGGGGGGATGGATAAAAGAATGTGATGGGATTATCTAAAGAACATTATGCAGAACCTGTTGACACAGACAACAGCGTGGTGATGGCCAGAGGAAAGGGGGAGTGGGGCTGGGTGGAGATGGGCAATGAGAGGGGGGATGGGGATATCTATAATAATGTCAACAATAAAAGTAAAGTTAAATAAAACCACTATAACTTAATATTTCAAACACTTCTGTTAATATATTGAATAGTCTATTGATTTAATGAAATGCATGTTTGGGAGTTTCTTTGATTTTCAATATATTTTCTTG
>NW_005348150.1:0-1385 GCF_000412655.1 Myotis brandtii | reverse complement strand
GGAATCGAACTGGCAACCTTTTGGTGCACGGGACGATACCCAACCACTAAGCCACACAAGCCAGGACTAAGACATTAGACTTTAATGTTTTCTATTCATAATCTGTTGGTGCTTTTCTTTTATACAATGTTCTTTGCTCAGTTAAGTACTCGGGAAAAGTATAGAGGGTTTCCAGGCCAGAAATGGGTATATTTGCTCTGACAAAATAAATGTCTCTGTTAAGAGACATTGCTGAGCACAGATCCCAGCTCTTGAGGTAACTCTGGGTCCTTGCCCTACTTTACTTATCTTGAGAGCCACCCTAAGCTTGCTTTTCCTTAGCAGAAGTCCTTTAGGAGCCCAACCAAGGTTTGTGAAGTTCCTTCAACTGTCATCATACAGACGTTAAGAGAAAATTGAGTTGTGCTCTGAGTTCAGTGCTGCTTTAACTTGTTGGTTGCAGAATGTTCTGCTTCAGATGGGGCTGCACGTGCTGGCGGTGAACGGCATGCTGATCCGGGAGGCCCGGAGCTACATCTTGCGCTGCCACGGCTGTTTCAGGTAAGTAGCTGATCAGCGAACCCGTGCCCTCTGCCGAACACTCTCCTCTCTTCCTGTCCCTTCTACGAACTTCCTGAAGGAGAGCCTTGCCTTGCATACCTCATTCATATGTATACCTCATCCCACCAGGCACTGAAACCCCTGGGACAGACTGCCAGTGGCCGCCCACCTGAGAAATCGAGGGAGGCGTTTTAGTCCTTATTGTAGTGGCATAGGATTTAGGGTGTGGGTTCTGGAGCAAAGAGCCCTCCTTATTTGGTGATAAGTACTGAAATACTTACTGATGAAATGATGCCAGAGATTTTCTTTGAAATACATAAGTGGGAGGTCCATCGTTGGGGCTTTAGTGGATAGAAAAGAGGAAGGCCCTGAGGTCTGTCCTCAACACCCACACCTATTCCACCATAGCAGCCTATATGGTGTGTCCTCTATGATTCGTTAATACATTATTGGCACCTCTAGAACCACCTCCTGGCTTAATGCCCAGGCTCACATGTGGGGACACAGTATTTCGAGCTGTAATAATTTGCCCCTGAGAAAGGACCGTGGTGTTAAGAGCACTGAACCTGGAGCCGGACTCCCTGGGTTTTTACCTGCCCTGTGAGCTGTGTCATCTTGAAAGCTACCTTACCTTACCCCCTTGTGTAAATTGAAGATAGTAGCAACCTCATAGGATTGGTTTAATATGAAACTTGTAGACGAATGCCTGACAAAGCTCAGTAAGGATTTGTTATTAAGGTAGCAATATGCTCAGTTTTCATTGTGTCATTTCCCTTCACCTCTGAGAAATGCAGCTGCAGTTTGGTTATGTGGTCAGCATGAGGCCGGAAGGCCTTGGTCTATGA
>NW_005348149.1:0-249 GCF_000412655.1 Myotis brandtii | reverse complement strand
AATCTTCCAGCAAACAAAAGCCCTGGTCCAGATGGCTCTGCAGGGGAGTTCTATCAAGCATTAAAAGAACTAAAACCTATCCTCCTCAGACTATTCCAAAAAATTCGAGAGCAAGGCACACTTCCAAGATCTTTCTATGAATCAGCATTAGCCTTATTTAAAAACTAGAGAAAGACACCACAAAGAAAGAGAACTACAGACCAATATTCTTGATGAACATAGATGCAAAATCCTCAACAAAATTCTAGC
>NW_005348148.1:0-219 GCF_000412655.1 Myotis brandtii | reverse complement strand
GCAGCTCTGTTTCCCAAGATGGCGTGGTCGCTGTCTACATAAACTTTTAGATTGAATTTAAAATGATGTTTAGTATTTTTTAAAAAATTGTAACAATGCCTACATGTAACTGAATTATTCATTGATCAAGTTATATTATTGTTTTTGTTAATAAACATATCAAAATGCCAAACTCATTCATATATGTATATATTTAAAATATATTTTTATTGATTTCAG
>NW_005348147.1:0-874 GCF_000412655.1 Myotis brandtii | reverse complement strand
TTTTATTCAATACCCTATCATACTTTTTTTCTGCATCGAAATATGTATATACACTTAATTTAAATCCAGTGGTAAAAAAAGTTCTTCTATTTGTTATTATTGTAATTATTATTAGAATGAAAATTATAAAAATAATACAAATACTACAAATGTTGATACATAATTACTAAATGTAAATAAAAAGTAAATTTTATTGGAAATCCCTCTCTTTTGAGAACTTTGATTTTTCAATTATTTCATGCATAAGGGGATGAATATTCATATTATTAGAATGAGTCAAGATTGAAAACCAATTTGACTCAATTTTTGTTTTTATCAATGAAAATGCTAGGAAACTATTCACATAAATAAGGAGATAAGAATGAATGAGATTTTGTAACAGAAACATTACTCAATTCTTTGAATTCCTTCTGAGTTATATACTAAACATTACATGGTGATGAAATATCAAAAATTATTTTAACCATCAGTGAAAGGAAAAATTGGGGAAGACTGAAATTTAGTGAGTACCCTATCTATTCATCCATCTGGGTTATCTCAGCCATTCATGGTCTTTGCCTAGGCAATTCACAAATCTGTACACAGAGATGTGAACTTGTAGAAAACTTCTAGTGGAGTCAGTAATTATGTTCTATGGGAATGCAAATACATTTTATCATGTGGAAGTCCAATTGACTTCCCTCTCAAACTATGAAGAAGCCAGTGTTATATCTATTAAGTAAATTCATTTCAGCATTCCCATCAATGGTCCTCTTTGATTGTAGATTTTTCTGGCTCTCTTATTTTTAAATTTTTAAAATGTTAATTTTATTATTTGTATGAGAATCGTGTTTCATCCTCTTTTAAATTTTTCCTTTAACATTAGTTTACAGTT
>NW_005348146.1:0-865 GCF_000412655.1 Myotis brandtii | reverse complement strand
AAACCCATCTCCCTAGGTAAATAAAACACTGTTGATATTCTGCAAACATTTACTACCATAGGTAAATGTATCTTTTGCTTTATCTCCCCTTTTAGAGTGTAATAATTAATGGAGCCAATTACTAGCATCTCATTCATGTGAACGGCTGATGATAACCGGAAAGAGTCCCAAAGTGCTCAATTTTAGAATGTATTTAATTTGCCAGGGAAGTTGTAATAGACATGAATCTTTAGTCTGTATCAGAATTTATATTCTTATACTTTTCTGAGACAGCTATCCCAAATATGATACAATATGAATATTTTAAGCTGAACAAATTTGAAAAATGGCAGGTGTGGGAAGGACTCTGAATTCTGCAGATTGCCCTAAGGCAGGTCAGAAGATTCTCATGTGAGAGCTGCCCTCTCTATGCACAGAGGAAAGGAGCACCTTTAAGTTCAAAGAGGGATGCTGACAGGGATTTGAACAATCAGACCTTACTGAGCACCCTAGCTACTAGTTTACTACCCTTATCTCATATTCTTTTGTCATATCACATTTTCCATGACTTTTCACACTTCATCAAAGCCACTATAAAAATAATAAGACTTAACCACATCTTCAGGTCTTCATTTCATTGTGAAGGTTCCAGTGTCATGCAAAACTTACATTACATAAATTGGTATGCTTTCTCTTATTAATCTGTCCTTTGTCAGTCTAACTTACAGGGCCTCAGCCTGAAAAGCTACGATGGTAGAGGAAGAGATTTTTCATCTGCTGCACTGGTCAGCTGACTCCCTAACCAAAAGGCCAGTGAAAGGCATGAACAGTGTTCTGCTCCATTAAATATCTTCTATCCTGTTCGGTATTTCCCATTTAGGGCCTT
>NW_005348145.1:0-1158 GCF_000412655.1 Myotis brandtii | reverse complement strand
AAAATTATTATCTTTACACTAAAATTCAAACTGCATAATATATAATTCTCAGGCCCTTTCAGGACTAATTTAATATGCCCCTAAGGATAATTTGGATATGATACCTGTATACACACTAAGGTATGAAAAATAGTTTACTTCTTTGAAATCACAGATAAAAGTAAATTTGCTTGGCAAACTCTTCCAACTCTTGATATATTCTTTTTATTCCAGAAATTTACCTTTTAAAAAAAGTCAGTGGGTAACAAATATTCAGAACCAACTGTTGTCAAATTAGTGCAACCTAAAATTTCTTTAGTACAGGTACATGTTAAAGCAAGCTAATGAAATCACAATTTAATGATGATAATATAGTGCTTCCTTTGAACAGCCCCTTCCCACAACTGAAGTTAGCTCTTAAAAAGAAGAAAAGCAGTACAAAGGAACAAAAGCCATGCTAAGTTCCTTAACATTAATGAGTTCCTTTGATGGGCCAGAAGCCATTATGTTAAGTGCCAAGGATACAAAGAGAGAAAAGAGGTTCCTGCCTGTAAGGAAGTAAATAAATAAGTAAATAAGTAATTACTATATAAAGTTATAAATGTGGTAATGAAGAGGTATATACAAAGGAGCCTAGCAAAGTCCCTGCTCAGAACATGGCAAAGGCTCAGGAAGTGGAGATCCTGGATAGAGCTGATTAAAAAGTGCCTTGGGTAACACAGGAAAATGTTTTGGCACACAACTGCCATTGACTCTTTCCAATACTACCAACAGTTAGCACATAATAAATGGTGACAGGTGTCTTCACCTACATTACTTCACTTAATTCTCCCACAACTTTGCAAAGTAGGCCACTGTCCTTCCCCCATTTACTGATGAGGGAGGCGTGAAGACATGAAGTCACTCAGCATGATGGAGAAATGAGGTTTCAGGTAGTATCCACTGACACTCAGCCAGAAGGGCAACTTGAACTCAAGTCTGAAACCAAATTCTGTGCCCTTCTCCATTTCCTAATCCAGAGGTTGCCAACCAGTGGTCCGCAGACCACTGGTGGCCCGTGTGGTCCGAAAGGTTGGCGACCGCTGTTAGAGTCTGAGGACAATGTTCCTATCACCGTAACATGCAACCCAACCATTTTAGACAAAGCAAGTGAACTAATCTGGTTAAAACCATTCTAGG
>NW_005348144.1:0-660 GCF_000412655.1 Myotis brandtii | reverse complement strand
GATGCTGAACCACTGAGCCAAACCAGTTGGGCTCAAATAATTGATTTTAAAGACTACATTTTATTTTCATAATCAAAATATTAAAATAATTTTTATTCCTTAAAAGGTTTATTTACATACATTGCTTATGTTACATTAAATATACAGTTTATGAATCATGTGCCAGAAATCAGTATTTGTCTAATCTAAGCTTCATGCCTCCTTCCTTCTTAAGTAACAATTTTTTACTGGATTCATTGTCGTTGAATCAAAAGACTTCCCAAATTCAACTGCAGTAAAATGTGGCTATGTAATTTCTGGAAAGGCTTCCTAGAGAAAGTTTACTTAAACTTGGAGGGACAACTACTTGCAATTATGCCTTTTATACTTCTTTCAGTCTTCAGTGATGGTATAATATCTGGGAATCCAGAAGCCATCTTGGGCTAGACTAACCTAGAAAATAGAAGCCATAAGCTTGGGCAGAAGAAAAAAATAGAAGTTTGGTCCCTGCCAAGATAGAGGGAACAGTCCATAAAAACACCCCCATTTCCGACACCAATTGCAAATTCAAGAGTCACAAGGACCACTCTCAATAATTTGGTAGGAGGACTCACAGACCTCAGTGAAAGCTCATGGTTATGGTCTACTAGAGGCCCAGTGCATGAATTCAAGCACGGGTGG
>NW_005348143.1:0-483 GCF_000412655.1 Myotis brandtii | reverse complement strand
GGTTATTAACTTAATAACTAGTTTTAAGTATAGGGACAACTCTTTTAATATAACAAAGGCAACAAATTTGTTGTAGGTGGCAGGAACAGCATGAGGTGTTAGACCAATGGAATCAGACCAAACCTGGGTTCAGCAAACTCAGTACTTGGGTTCTGTCTAGGAAAGAATTCAACGCTAAGATTCAAAGTATAAGAGGACATCCTATCTAATACAGAGGGAATATGCAAATTGACTGCCCCACCCTCAAAGATGGCGGCACCCACAGCCACAAGATGGCGATGCCCAGTTCCCTCAGCCCTGCTGGGTTGCCTGCCTCCGGAGTCCCCCAGTCCCCTTAGCCCCCCAGCCGCCCAGGGCCACCCGAGGTTCATGTAACCAGGGTCAGCCGAGGCTTGCGCTACCGGCAGTGGCAGCAGCAGAGGTGTGATGAGGGTGTTGCCTTCCCTTGATTGCCAGGTCGCCTCCCATCCCTGAGGGCTCCTG
>NW_005348142.1:0-244 GCF_000412655.1 Myotis brandtii | reverse complement strand
TTATTAATCAACTAGAGGCCTGGTGCATGAAATTCATCTCCAACCCGGGACCCCTCGGGAGATGTCTGCCTGCCTGCCTGATGCCCCTAACTGCTCCCCTGCCTGTTTGATTGCCCCTAACCACCTCTGCCTGACTTCCTGATCACCCCTAACCTCTCTGCCTGCCTGGCTTATTGTTCCTAAATGCCTCTGCCTGCTGGCCTGATGGCCCCTAACTGCTCTCCCCTGCTGGCCTGATGGCCCC
>NW_005348141.1:0-222 GCF_000412655.1 Myotis brandtii | reverse complement strand
CATCTGCCCCCTGGTGGTCAGTGCACGTCATAGCAATAGGCCGTTCCACTGTCGGGCCAAAACCAGCTCTCTGACATCCCCCAACGGATCCCAGATTGCGAGAGGGCACACGCCAGGCCGAGGGACTGCACTGGTGCACGATCGAGGCCCAGGAGGGACATGGGAGGTTGGCCAGCCAGGGAGGCACTGCGGGAGGGCTCCAGGGCATGTCTGGCCCATCTT
>NW_005348140.1:0-799 GCF_000412655.1 Myotis brandtii | reverse complement strand
TATTTTGTATTAAATGTCTTCAACACTTGGTCTGTCATTTGAGACCCTGATTGTTTTTGACTTTTATACCCTTTGAATCATTCATTATTCTTTCTGTATTTTCCAAGAGCTCTTAGAACTGTAGAAAATTACTGTGCCAGCCATTCGTGTTTCATTCTTCCGTTAAATTTTCTTACTAAGGGCATATTATCTTTGACAGATATTTCTCAGCTCAGTTTGATTGAACAAACTTTTATGAGCTTGCTCTTTGACAGTTACTGTGCCAGCTGTTGGAGTTATAGAGGTGAATATATTAGTTACTAGATTTAAAGTCAAAGTTCAACTCACCTCCGTCAGGTTTAGTTTGACAATAAAATCAACCAGATGAGCTATTGCTGTAAATTTTGGACATAGTTGTACATATTTATTACTAAGTGCAGGAACAGAAATAAGTTCTAATTAAAAAACAAATGTTTAATAAGCTGTCAGCACTTCTAATCCTTATTAAAAAAAAAGCAACCAAACTTTTCATGGCTTGAAATATTGAAATCAGACACATTTAGAAGGAGCTCTTTACTAATTGCATGGATGGTTCCCAGCCAGAAATTTTTGGGGCTGTGGAGGTAGGGGTTGCTTTCTTGGAAGGCAGCTATGCTCACCACTATACCACCAACGCCGCACATGCTTTCTTGGAATAGTTTAATTTGCTTATAGTTTTCCTATCTGCCATCACGTGGTTATTTATATTTTTAAAATCCTCTTCCGAAGATATGTTTTTTAAAGAGATTGATTTTAGAGAGAGGAAGAGAGAGAAACATTG
>NW_005348139.1:0-246 GCF_000412655.1 Myotis brandtii | reverse complement strand
GGTTAAATAGTTTATTGTTGATTTTTCTTGTTTTTGATGTAGGCCTGTAGTGCTATGAACTTCCTTCTCAGAACTGCTTTTGCTGTGTCCCAGAGATTTGGGATTGTTCCGTGCTCATTTTCATTTTTTTCTAGTAAGTTTTTTTTTCTTTCTTCATCTCATTGGTAACCCATTTATTGATTAATAACATGCCATTTAGTCTCCATTTATTTAAATGTTTTGGGGTGTTTTTACTGTAGTTGATTT
>NW_005348138.1:0-773 GCF_000412655.1 Myotis brandtii | reverse complement strand
TGCGTGAAGAGCGGGCTGGCCACACGCGCAGGCCTGACATCTCAGAGGCCGTAGAGGTGTCGATGCAGCCTGGAAGCTCAGGTCCCGGGCAGGTGTGCTCGGTGGGTGGCCTGTGCGCAGTCCCCGCGGCGTTCCCGGTGAAGCGCCCGGGCTGGTCGGCTCCCGGGTGACGGCACTGACCCGTCAGGTCTCACTTTCCCCATTCGGGTCTTAGGACACCATTTCTTCAGAAACCGGGTGCTAAGTCTTACATATTCGTTGCATTTCATAAAAGCTAAATGATATCTAGAAGTCATATTCTGTAACTTAAAGCAGAGATGGAGAAGTAGTAACAGTTTAAAAAACCAGAGTAGAGACCGGACCCTCCCTTATTGTTAAAAAGGCTTCGGCTGCCATTTTGGGGGTCCAGCTCGAAGGGCGATTCGGGGCTGCCTCCGTGAAGTGCTAGTCGTGCGCCTGCCAAGTTCAGCAGGGGTCACGTTTGCTGTCTGCCCTGTGCGGGCGCCTCTCCTGTACGGGCTCATGGTTTGAGAAGAGCAGGGGCTCCCCGAGTCCTATTGGAGGTGAAGCGCGGCGCCCCCACGCCTGCGTGCAGCCCGAAGCGCTGACCCAGCCTCGCTCTGTCCCTCAGCTCGTCCGGCGGATGATCGACTGCACGTCCAGCGGGGGTGTCACGGTCAACGACGTGATCATGCACTTCACTCTCAGCTCCCTGCCCTTCGGAGGCGTGGGTGAGTGTCCCCGCGCCGCCCCCAGCCGCCACGCTTTCCGCG
>NW_005348137.1:0-702 GCF_000412655.1 Myotis brandtii | reverse complement strand
TTCTTTTAAGAAAAAGAATATAAAATTTTAAATGTTAGATACAGAATGAATATTTATTTAGAATGGAATAAGAAATCACAACAAATTACAAATTGGGATGACAAATACAACAAAAATCACAAAGTCTAGGAAAAGAAGTGTTTTTACTAATTAACTGATGCACCCTAAGATGTTTTGTTCCTACATTTTTGCATTAGTCTTTAATCATTATTTCACATGACAGTGATTTCTAATATCCGCTAAAGAGGTGATCAAAAGATGATTTGCATACTCCTCTAGAATAGTTAATATATACATTTATATGTCTTTTTTAGAGCCCAGAAAAGTTTCATAGACCAGCTTCTGGCTCTGTTTCTCTTTTACCACCCACGTACTTCAGATGCTAGGCACCACTGGACACATTTATATGAAGATTTCAGGCCCTGTGATTTAGTACAGCAGACAGTAAGAGTATTCCTGGATGTCCTTTCTCTACTAGGACAGCTAGCAATAACTTAACCATACGCACAAGACTACAAGCCACATTTATACATCCCACTAAATCAAAACAAAATCTAAACGTATTCTCATCCCACCTTCTCTAGGCCAGATCCGCAATTTGCTCACTGCTGCTCCAATGCTAACTGATAGGAGAGAGATGTCAAAGGAGGGGAAATCAGCAAAACGACTACTCTACAATCAATTGTAGTTCAAATATCTTTT
>NW_005348136.1:0-258 GCF_000412655.1 Myotis brandtii | reverse complement strand
AGAGAGAGAGAGAGAGAGAGAGAGAAAGAAAGAGGAATTTTTTTAGATCTTTCCATGAGGATATGTTTTTATTGACTTTAGAGAGAGAGGAAAGGGAGAGGGAGAGAGAGAGAGAAACATTAGTCAGTTGCTTCCTATACATGCCTTGACGGGATGAAACCTGCAACCTTTTTGGTGTATGTGATGACATTTCAACCAACTGAGCCACTCAACCAGAGCCCTGGAAGAATTTTGACCTTACGCTCCAAGAGACCTTAC
>NW_005348135.1:0-203 GCF_000412655.1 Myotis brandtii | reverse complement strand
TGCTGCCTATGGAGTCTTGTAGGATTTTTATTGTTTCATGTCTTACCTTCAAGTCCTTTAGCCATTTTGAGTTTGTTTTTGTGTATGGTGTAAGTTGGTGATCTAGTTTCATTTCTTTGCATGTATCTGACCAAATTTCTCAGCACCAATTATTAAAGATAATGTTTTGACTCCATTGTATGCTCTCGCCTCCTTTGTCAAAT
>NW_005348134.1:0-866 GCF_000412655.1 Myotis brandtii | reverse complement strand
ATTTAAAATCATTTTTCTTGAAAATAAATAAATTAAATTAAATTAAAAAAATAAACTCTAAGAATGCTGTACTATGGAATTCTATGCAGCAGTTATAAATAACAACAAAACCCATGTGTATTGACACATAAAGTTCTCTGAGACATATTGCTGAGTGAGGAATGGCAAGCTACAGTGTGATATACAGATTATGACATTATTAATGCTAAAACATACAAACAATACTATATCTTTCTGCATGTAACCGATTTTTTGAAAAATCTGATTTAATAGAGATACAAATAATTGCTTTATTATTTTTTTCAATCACTGCCTATAACTGTGTTGAATCTCAAATCCTTAATGATGTACAGAAGAGATCCCATAGATTTCTGATCACTTTCACATATTAAACACTTCAGTTAAGTCTTATCCACTTATCTCACTTTAAACCATCAGTCTCATACCCTTCCTCCAACCTTGTTCTAGCCTGACACTGGCTGGGGGGTTCTTGGAGTAGGGGTGACGTCTGGTCTATTCTTTTGCTTCTTCCATTCCTCCTCCCTTCTCTAGGTCTCTGTCTCTCCTCCACGGCACTGGAGTAGAGAGGTAAAACTGAAATCTCTGTGCCTTTGAGGTCCTCCCTTGGTTGACATCACCTGTCCTTCAATGCTATTGAGTTGGCAGACATCTTTCTTAAGGAATATGAGTGAGTTCTTCCTGAAATAGATGAAAAGCTCTGAGTTGACTTCTTCTGATCTTCGTTCCTTGTGGTTCAAACCATCTTCTCTTGCTGACAGGGTCTACTCTTCTGGAAGTTAGCTGCCTTGGTCAGGGTAACAATAAGAGAATTCAAGCTACCATCTTCCACGTCTGCTTAAGGCATA
>NW_005348133.1:0-1397 GCF_000412655.1 Myotis brandtii | reverse complement strand
TTTTTTTCTCAGGCTACCTTCTAATACTTTGTTTTCTTTTCTAAACTTTCCTCTGTTGTCATAATATTTTTAGCTAGCAGGCTCAATTTTTCCAACTTAGCTAATGGGACTTTCTTTATTATGATACACTTCTCTGAAATCCCTAGATTCCTCTTTTTCTTAGGTCTGTCTCATAAGACAGCCCATCAAACAGACAATGGAGAGGATTTATTGAATGCTTACTGTGTGAACAGGAACATTGGGGTAAGATACAGACACACTTACGGTCCAGTTGGGAGAGAGGACATAAACACATAAAAATGACAAAAGAACAAAGGTGAAGGAAACAGTCAGTAAATGACTGCCAGTCAGTAAATATTCAAGGGATATTAGTTGGATCAGGTTCATTAGAGGAGACATTCTGGAAGAAAGCAATTGAGAGAGAGTAGAGGATTGAAGGAAGGGCCGGAGTAGGACCAGCTGGGAGTAGGAGAGGGGCCTCTCTCTATTGCCCTGCACAGTTGTAATAAGATTCACTGAGAGAGCTTTGCTTCTAACAGCCACCTCAGGACTAATCTTTGCATCATTTGGACTCCTGAGTGCTGGATTCATTTCAGAATTAGTGTCTCAAAGAGCTACTTTATTTGAATACTTCTCTAGTGTACACAAGAATAAATCTTTGATGCCTCCTCATTATTTCAGAATAAAGTCTAAACTTCTTACCATGAAAATCATGAATTTTCACAGTCAGACCAAATGCTTCATTTTAATCCTTGTTTTCCCAACCTTGAAAGCCTGGGTCCTAACCACATTGAACTAGAAGTTTATAAATGTGCCAGGCATTCCTACACCTTCCTGTCTTTGCCACTGCTGAAATCTTTGCCTTGGATTTCTCTAATTATACTCCAAATGTCCTCTCCTCTGTCAAAGCGGCCCCTAACTTCTTTCAGAGCTGTGTTCTTCAAATGCACAGATCAGATTTCCTCTACAGAATTAGCACAGCATATCAACTTTTGGGGGGAGACATGCCTCAACACCCCACCAGAAAGAGAACTTTCCAGGGCTGAAAGTGTGTTTTATTATATTTATAACCCCATCCTTAGAACCACCAAGGGCAGGCAGTACGTGCTCACATCATGTTTACTAAACAAGAACCAACAATCAGCTTTTTGCGGCACCTGCATTCCTTTGGATACCATTTCCTGCTCTATAGGTTCTTGATAATAAGGGAGATTTCATCTAAATATTTATAGAGATGCAGAGACTTTCAAAACGTCCAATGAATTTGGGATTATTGTTGGTCTCAAAATCTTTAGACACTCTTTATACTTTATTTGCTTTGGTAGTTTAAACACACAAAAGTATGTTAAATTTGCCTCAACTCATACAGCAGACTTTATTATTTCTTTTGCATGTTT
>NW_005348132.1:0-220 GCF_000412655.1 Myotis brandtii | reverse complement strand
GGAATAAGGGTTAGAAAACCTATTTGAAGAAATAATGCCAGGAAACTTCCCTGATATGGGGAAGAAAAAGTCACACAAGCACCGAGAGTCTCAAACAAGATGAACCCAGAACGTCCCACACCAAGACACATCATAATTGGGATGGCAAACGTTCATAACATAGAGAAAATATTAAAGGCTGCAAGAGAGAGACAGAAAGTTGCCTACAAGGGATCTCCCA
>NW_005348131.1:0-599 GCF_000412655.1 Myotis brandtii | reverse complement strand
GATTCTCTCTCATCATTGATGTTTCTGTCTAGCTCTCTCCCTTCCTCTCTGAAATAAAATAAATAAAAATAAAAATTTTAAAGGCTTTTCCACCATAAAACCGGATGCATGAACTATAATTACAGTCTATAATGTGCCTGCTATTCTGTCTTTATACACCTTGGCTTCCCAAATGTACAGATTAAAAGGGTGCTAGGACCCCTGACATCCAACATACGGCCTCCGATCAGGGCTCTAGTCACACCTTCTTAATCCCTACCCTTACTTCTGGGTCTCAACCCCACTCCATACCACACACGTATTAAAAATGTAGCCACATTACATATTAGAGGGATTTTTATTTTGCTATAAAAATAGATGTTGAAGTTGTCATTTTGCTCCTGAAATCATTTGGCTATGAGCAATTTAAATCATGAGTGTGGTGGTTTCCTGACAGCCCTTGTGTCTACATAGGAATTCTTATAAAGAGAAAAGCCATACACTGTTTTCAAGCAGTGTATGTTTTATGAATACTCAATTTAGCGATTGAAGAGAGGGTCATGTTCTGCAAATTGAATATTTATCAACTTCAATGTTGGGCTAATGCATTTGCAGTTCTC
>NW_005348130.1:0-1217 GCF_000412655.1 Myotis brandtii | reverse complement strand
AAAAAAAATTGAAACATAAATTTTCTTCGTTAAAATGAGGAGACACTATAAAAGGACAAAAAACAAACAACTATAGTGGGTCTCTGGTCATACACAGCCCGGAACGTAAGGAAGGGCTGATAGTCTGTATATAGCAATTGTTTCAAGGAATGCAAGACAGCCATCCCACACCTGCCTGTCTATCCATTGATTGGTTTCCTTCCAGAGATATGAATGGAAATTTCAGCTCACCAGCCCTGTTCCACCCGCAATAAAATTGAGTGGACAGACCAACACAGGAATTCTAATTGAGTTTTCCTTGTGACATTTTAGTGTGGACCATTTCCCTCAGTAGCAGTCTTTCAAAATTTTCTTCCTTCTATATTTCAACCTTAATTTTAGGGATAGATACACAGAATCATAGAGAAGCATGAAGATGCAAGGAAAGGGAGGATTTTTCAAAAGTACAAATAGACTTTATTTCTTAGAGCACTTTTAGGCTTAGAGAAAATTTACTATAAAGTACAGAGAGTTCTCATTTATTCCCTCTCCTCACCCTGCCCGGACCCCCACCCTATACACCCCCCTACTTCCTCTGTTATTAGCATCTTGCATCGGTGTATTATATTTGTTAAGGCTGATGAACCATTGGCAATATAGTAACTAACACCCATAGTTTATATTAGTTTTCATTCTTTATGCTGTACACACCTACGGGTTTTGCCAAAGGTGTAATGTCATGTATTCACCATTGTAATATCATACAGAACAACCCATCTGCACCAAAGACCCATCCTGCTCCACCTGTCCATTACTTCCCTCAACCTTCTAAATGCTGGCCAGCACTGATTACTTTATTCTCTCAATAGGATTGCTTTTCAGGGGGAAACATTTTAATTCAAATACCTCTTTATATTAACCAGTTCTTTCTCCTAGAAGATATTTCTGTTTTGAATAGAAATGACACAAAGTTCAAAAATTATCTGGTCAGTGCCTTGGGGAGGACTGCTGTGTCAGCATTTGCTTAGGACTTACATGTGGGGATTTGAGTGGCTAACTAATTTTTTTAAATAGAAAATAAGGGCTAATGATGGTAACTACATGTAAACTTAATTACAGCAACTTCAAATCCCCTGGCTCGGGGAAATGCTTTCCGTTTATAGGTGTTCCTGACGGACTCTTTCGTCATCCAGATAGAGCGTACAGTGGCAAAGGCGCTTTCTAACCCAAATGTAATA
>NW_005348129.1:0-234 GCF_000412655.1 Myotis brandtii | reverse complement strand
AATTAGGGTAATGCTGGCCTTATAAAAAGAGCTTGGACGTATTCCTTCCTCTGGGATTTTTTGGAATAGTTTGAGGAGGATAGGTGTCAGTTCTTCAAACGTTTGGTAAAACTCCCCTGTGAAGCTGTCCGAACCAGGACTTTCATTTTCTGGGAGTGTTTTGATTACTGCTTCAAATTCATCAGTTGTTATTGACTTGTTCAGGTTTTCTGATTCTTCCTGATTCAGTTTTGG
>NW_005348128.1:0-330 GCF_000412655.1 Myotis brandtii | reverse complement strand
TTTTGGCGAAAGACAGGAGGAGTGCGATCGCGCTCCCAGGCACTCTAGGGGTTAAAATAATCCATCATTTTGATACTTGAGAGTTGAGAGTTTCTACTTCCTAGAAACAAAAAAAACTTAAAACACATCCTAGATTGATAGCCATATGTAATTAATAATAATTCATATGAACTTCATCCAAGCAATCACCCAAGAGGAAGTATGGCCTATGTGATATAAAGCTATACATGGCAGGGGAGCTGTAAAATGACCTAAAAGGAGCAGAATATTCTTTTGAAAAAGTACATGTCCTAAAACAAATATATACTTCAGCTACTGAAAAATTAATCA
>NW_005348127.1:0-440 GCF_000412655.1 Myotis brandtii | reverse complement strand
TGTATCACTAAAAGAACCTTGGTTTTTAGTTGAGCCCGTGGCTACTTTGAATGAAGACCAAATATTTCAATCTCCCTTGTAGTTAATTGAAGCCATGTGACCTAACGCCTGGAGCTAAAGCAGCCATGTTCGACCATGAGTTGACTTGTGAGTAGAAATCGTGCATGGCAGAGTGAAAGATAAAAGGATATGTGTTCCTGACATTATATATACATATGCCTTATGGGAATAGGCTTGTCTTAGGAGTTTTGAGTGGAAGAAAGAAAAACCTCTCTTGTTTGAGCCTCTATTATTTTTGATTTTCTCTCTTGTAGCTAAGCAATTCTAATTGATAGAAATCTCTATAGGTATATATTTAATTTATATAACATACTTAAGTTATATAAATTACATAATATGCAATATAAATTACATATATTTATATGATATAAATTGTATAT
>NW_005348126.1:0-337 GCF_000412655.1 Myotis brandtii | reverse complement strand
GGACCAATCAAACTGCAAGGATTTGGAATCTTCATTTACAAGAGAATAAACCAATCAGAGAAACTGGATGGAGAACTCTGTCTGTAAGTCAGTTCCCCTCTGATTCAGGGAGTATACTTTCCCTTTCCACTGAAGACTACAGACTGCCTTTCCCTGGCTGGAGGGCTGGAGCTGAAACACTAAAGATATCTCCCTGGAGCAGAGCAGGCCAGACCAGAGCACAGCAGACCAGCGCAGGGCGGAGCAGACAGGCCCAGACCACCGAAGAGCAGAGCAGGGCTGTCTAGCTGGACAGGGACGTGGCCCCAGGGCCTCCTAACAGCCATGCTGTATCACA
>NW_005348125.1:0-253 GCF_000412655.1 Myotis brandtii | reverse complement strand
TATCGATCCCTTTAGTATTATGAAGTGGCCTTCCTTGACTCTTGTTTAGGCCTTCACTTTGAGGTCTATTTTATCAGATATAAGATTGCTACCTCAGCTTATTTTTCATTTCCATTTACCTGAAATATATTTTCTCATCCCTTCACTTTCAGTCTGTGTGTGTCCCTTGTTCTGAGGTGGGTCTCTTGTGAACAGCATATAATGGGTCATGCTTTTTTTTTAATCTATTCAGCCACTCGATGTCTTTTGATTG
>NW_005348124.1:0-234 GCF_000412655.1 Myotis brandtii | reverse complement strand
ATGAGCAAAGTAAAGGTTTAGCCACTCCAGCACCTATGACATGGAGGCTGGGAAAATGGTGAGATAGAGCAACAACCTCACAAGCAGCCTCTACCTGGGTTATAATCCTGTCTGAGCCCTCAAAGGACTGATATACAGAGGATCCAACACCGTGATTATGAAAAGTCAAACTTTACCCCATGATTTTAAATAAAAAGGATGCAAAACTGTAAAGCTGTCTCCTTCACCAAGAGA
>NW_005348123.1:0-1404 GCF_000412655.1 Myotis brandtii | reverse complement strand
GGCAAGATGAAGAGAAGTTGAAACTTAGTTTTTGGCTGTAGCTGGTAGGACTTTGTCCAACCGTCATAGTCCTAACCAGAGGGGCAAGACCACACCTTAATAAATATGTCACCCTTTGACTCCTCTGAATATCTGCAAAATTATTCCTAAGACCTGAAATCAAACAAAAAAAAACCCAAGCAAACTGCAGCAGCCCAAAATATAGTTCCTTTATAAAGAATATAAAGGAATTATTCCTTTCAACAGTTGACACTTCAAGATAATTTAAATACCCATCTCATTTTCTAAAAGCTTTCTTCCATGAGTTTGAATGTTAGCATTTTGTTACAGCATTTCTCACTCATGAAAGATGCGTGGATTCAGACCACCATCCATTAATCATTCTATTTTTTCTAGCGGGAATGGCTGCCGTTGACACAATGTAATTAGCGCGCAAACAAAGAACAAAGTGCACACCTAAGTGACAACAGGCTGACTCTGCCGTTGCCAAGTTCCCTCTCGGAAAGCTGCCCTGTGTAACTTCTTAATATCGTAAAGACAGGCTGGAAAGTCAGCAAGTCAAGATGTTCCTCGTCAGAGACTAACTTACTGCCCCTTACTCTCTCCTAGAGAGTCCGCAGCGCAGGAGCCACTGCTCCCGGCAGAGCTGAGGGACAGCTCCAGTTCCAATTTCTTGTCACATTAGATGATTCATCAGAACAATCTCTTCTCTCTCTTTTCTTTAGTAAGGAAAGTGTGACAGGAAGCAAGGCGATGTGTAAAAGGTCTTGTCCTCTGTTTGGTTTGTGTGCAGTGAGTTTTTGGTTTTCTAAGCAATGGGATCTCTTCTCCCCTTTCTTTCTTTTTCTTTCTTTTTTCAGATGTTTGTGTTCAGTGCATCCACATAACTGAGCTAAATGCCAGCAGAGCTCCCAGCTGTGCGGCAGAGGCCCGGCCACCCTCCTCCTGGCCGCTGAGATTGCGCCATTTCATTTTGGAAATGACATTTCTTCCCAGTCTTCCTGGACAGCAATTCATGTCAATCATCCAGGAACTCCCTCTGCCCGTAGCAATGTCAATGGGCTTGAATTTTCTATTAACGTTGGGGTGAGAGGGCTATCTCTCTGACTCCTGTATCAAAAAGTTTACTTCCCAAGGATTTTTCCTTGTGATCTAGACCTCATCTAACCTGCCTTTTATACTCTCAAAGCAAAAGGAAAAACTCTGCCCAGTGTTTTATTGCCCGAAAGCACGGGTCTGGCGGACTTACACCATTTTGGACTCCTGTGATCTTATTGCAGAAAAGCTCAGTTAAACTGGGGGGATAAACGCAACTGGGGCCCCATGAAGTGACCGTGGTGCGTCGCAGACATGGAGATGCACCTGTGAGATAGTCCTAACTCTACGAGTTCCAAAAACACCATG
>NW_005348122.1:0-492 GCF_000412655.1 Myotis brandtii | reverse complement strand
AGAAAAAAAAAAAAAAAAGAAAAGTTAGGTACATGCCCAAGAGCAAGTGGTGGAACTTAGTAAGTGCTTTGCAACAAAAGACTGTAATTTTCATACTGGAACAATTACAAAGGAAAATCCATAAAAGTTCCTATGCTCTCAGCATATCCACCCCTGCCGCCCATCAGTATCACCAACCTCCAACAGATTTCCTCTGTGGCACTTCCTATCCCTTACCTCTCAGTTAGCTGGTTCCCCAAAACAATCTTGGTCCCTTCAACCTTGATAAGTTCTTCATTATCATTATGAATGGCTGTCTTTTCCAACTCCTCTTCCTGTTCCTCTGTCATGGCAACAGGATTGGAAGGTGGAGCACTTGTTTGATAATAGAGGGGGCAGCATTTGTTTGTCCTCATGTGCCCAACGGCTCCACAGGCCCCGCATTTCAGTTTTAGGTCAGGACGCTCCTTCAACTCTTTTGGCTTTTTCTCAGGAGGACCCTTAAGCTTCTCC
>NW_005348121.1:0-494 GCF_000412655.1 Myotis brandtii | reverse complement strand
CTTCCTCCCTGTGATAAGGGGCTGGGCGATGCATCACTGGCTGTGCGGCATGCAGAAGTCAGGAGTGACGAATGGGGCTCCCTGAGGAAGGGCTCCGGATGGCGCCCCACTTCAACACACCAGGCCCGTCTGACGAGGGGTTCCAGAGCACTGACCCACTCGGACCCAGACACTCATACATTCTGCCACTTGTCAACAACTGACTGAGCACCTTGTCTGAGCCACTGCTTGCTAGATGCTGCTGGTTACAGTCCTTACCCTTAACCTACTCATAATCTACATCTAATAATGAGAGCATCAATTACTGAGTACTTACTGTGTCGCACACACTGTACATGCTTCGTCTCCTTAAATCTTTACCACTTCCCTATGGGGAAGGTGTACTTTTTCACTCGAAGAATAAAAATACAAAGACCGAGAAGGATTAACTAACCACCCCACGAAATCACAGCTAATCAGTAAAAGACCCTGGGTTTGAATTCAGGTCTACTGAC
>NW_005348120.1:0-868 GCF_000412655.1 Myotis brandtii | reverse complement strand
ACAGGTCTATACCTTACGCTGCCATCTTGGTTCTCCTAATATTTATTCTTTTACACTGATTTATCAGGGCAAACTAAGAACACATGAAGTTCTGAATTCTGAATCCATAAATAAGAAGTGTTCTTTAAACAAACAGAAAAAATTAGCTTGCAATATTTCCTCCTACTGCATTTAGCAGTATTACATGCTTTCTTTTCTGTTTAAACATTTTTTAGTTAGAAAGCATCAGAACAATAATTAGTAAGCTTAACTCTAGAAAAATATTTCCAGGAAGGAAGTTTTTAAAGTATTTCACACACATTACTTCAGTTAATTTTCAAAGAAGCCTTAGGTGGGAGGTACTATTATTATACTCATTTTTCAGATGGGGAAATTGAGGCACAGAGAGTTTAAATTTATTCTTTCAGTTTGCACATCTGGTAGGTGGTAGATTCAGGATTTCGGAAGGCAGCTATGCTCACTACTATACCACCAACCCCCAATCCAGGGTTTTGAACTCGATCCCTCTGTCTCCAGGGCATGGGGTCTTAATCATGAATGAGTGTGGATGACACTGTGCTATGAGGCCCTGTTCTGCTCCTCCAGAGTCGAAGCAGTACTTATCCTTCAGCTGCTGCTTAGGGCTGTGATTAAAATCAGGCATAGCTTAGTTAATACCATAATTGTGGTGTAGAGCAAACAAACAATCTCCTCTTGGTTCAAGTGAACACCTACATGATCTCAGATAATCTTCAGGACAACTCTAGGAAAGATATATTATAATCAGTATTTTACAGAGGAGGACACTGAAGCTCATTGACAACCTGTTCAATTGGGAAGTCGCATGACTAGGGTTTGCTTTCTTTGTTAGGTTCCACTATCCCTCAAA
>NW_005348119.1:0-237 GCF_000412655.1 Myotis brandtii | reverse complement strand
GAGCATCAGCCTGCTGACTGAAGGGTCCCAGGTTCCACTCCAGTCAAGGGCAGGTACCTCTGTTGCAGGCTCCTCCCCAGCCTGGGCCCTGGTCGGGACGTGTGCAAGAGGCAACCAATCAATTTGTTTCTCATAAATCAATATTTCTCTTTGTCTTTCCTCTCCCACTCTAAAAAAATTAGTGGAAAAATATCTTCAGGTGATTATACCACTAAATATAAATATAAATATAAATAT
>NW_005348118.1:0-410 GCF_000412655.1 Myotis brandtii | reverse complement strand
TGACTGATCGTTCTGCTGTTTGGACAATTTGCATATTCGGGTTTTACTATATAGGATTACATACTTCAATTAAGTAAAGGTTCAGCCAGCAAACCATTTTTACTGTGTTTTAATCAATATTAAACCGCTGTGCAGTTCAACAATGACATGGGACTTTGTTTCTTGTTTACTCTGTAGTTCATTTATTGATTTTCATGTCTTTTTTTCCTGCACAGGTAATGCCACTTCATATGGCTTTATAGTGTATCAAAACAGAAAGTTTTTCCAATCAAGAACTTTTAAAAGTCAATTAAATATTAATCAAAGAGTTATCTCAAGCACAACTAATAATACTGGGAACAATCAGAGTGTTTCTATTAAAATGGCCTTTCAACAACAGGTGAGTGTTCCCATTAACAAATTAATAATTT
>NW_005348117.1:0-357 GCF_000412655.1 Myotis brandtii | reverse complement strand
TCCAGGAGCATGTACAAAGTCTGATCCAGAGGAAAAGACTTACACATGAAGAGAATTGCTATCAGCAGAAACCTGGAAAACAGGTGTAAGATTGGGTTCTAATTGTGCTAGACCAGAGAGGATGGAATATATCTTTAGGTTGGGCTAATCTTAAGAATATGGGTAGACTTAGGAGAGATTCTGAATTTGGTGTGTCAGCTCAAGAAGATTGGAATTGTCCTAACAATTGAAAATGGCCATCAATGTGCTACTTCAGCATTGAGTTGTGATCAAACCTCACAATTACAGCTGGTGGGCCATGGTATTAAGAACCAACATAGTATTTTGCCTGAATTGAGAGCCTTCTGTGCTCGACCA
>NW_005348116.1:0-495 GCF_000412655.1 Myotis brandtii | reverse complement strand
GTGGATATTTTCCACATTTTTTTAAACTGCTTTTTTGGGAAACTATTTTCCTCCATCCCTGGACCCGGGACAGTGAGTCGGCACTGGCCAGTGTGATCCTGAGGGCAGCCAGGCATTTGCCTGGAGGCTTTCGGGGCACCAGCGCTGCCTGTACTTTTCCACAATGGAAGGGAGGGGGCAGCAGCAGCTGGTGGCCTGGCAGCCTGGGGATTTTCCCAGCAGGCTTTGGAGGAGTCGCTCCATCCTGATCCTGCTGTGGCGGGGGGCCCCACTGGGTGTGAGGATTCAGACATTCAGCCCTGATCTTAAAGCAGAAGGTGGCCCTGCTTCCCCCAGACCAGCCTTCTCTCCCTGATGGCTCTGCCCTCCAAGCACTCGCCCCTTGTTTACACGTCCTCAACACCCCCAGCTCCAGGGCTGGTTGGTCTCCCCACTGACCGGCACTCACATCCAGCCCTGCCCAGTCCCTGAGTCCAAGGAAGAGCATGTAAACCA
>NW_005348115.1:0-336 GCF_000412655.1 Myotis brandtii | reverse complement strand
CTACACGGTCACTTATATGTATGTAAAATCCTCCAATGATTAATCAGTACACTTCAAATATGTGGGTTTTTTTTTAAATTCTAAACTTAACCTATAAGACACTGCACAGTCATGTACTTTCTCCCTCTCCAAGTTCATTGCATGGCTCTCTACCTTATTGCTGCTACACTCTGACTACATTAGCTTCTTTTAGTTCCTTTAATATAACAAACTCTTTCTTTGAATCGTGGTCTCTTTTTCTTGGAGCATATTTCTCCTCCTTGTTTCCATGCTGGCTCCCTCTTATCATTCTGGTTAGATGGAAAGTCATCTCTTCAGAAAAGCCATCTCAGACCA
>NW_005348114.1:0-484 GCF_000412655.1 Myotis brandtii | reverse complement strand
GGTTGTAGTGATGGTGGTCCACACTTAACGACAAGGGGGAGTTCTTGTATGTTAGAGTTACACGTTCAGATGTTTTTTTACTCTATAACTGCTCTCCTGGGCATCAGCGACCCCAAGGATTAACACTCCTCAAAGAACAATTAGACCCCAGATCCGCAGTGTAGGTCCTCTCCCTTCTTCATTGCGTTTTCTAACTGAAAGTCATGAAAAAAAATGTATAAAGTGTGGCTTTTTCTGCAGCTGCTGGTCCGGCGTTTCCCGTCATCCACAAACGCAGTCGGTAAAGGTGTGAGGGTCCTCAGACTCCTGACAGTGAGATGATGCTCTGGACAATGTTTAGCCACAGGATGAGAGAGCTTTTGTACAGTCACCTATTTAGGGTTCATGATCACTTATCTATCGGGACAGAAAAATATCCTTCATTTGGTGGGATCTCGATGGATTTCTGAAGCAAGAGAGTCTTTTATTGATCAAATCTGAAAAT
>NW_005348113.1:0-785 GCF_000412655.1 Myotis brandtii | reverse complement strand
TCTGAAATCAATAAAAATATATTTTTAAAAAAGACATTCACTCTCACCACAAATGTATTCATCATGAATGTAGCATCATCACTGTAACTGTCATCTAGTCCAATCACAATTCCCCTTTCAATATCACGTCATTAATCTAAAGACAATATGCTTAATCACCAACAGCAAATCTTTATATAAAACAACAGGGAAGGGGGGAGGAGAAGGGAGGTGGAAATTCTGTATTGCTTAATGTAGACAAATAAAGCCATAAGCACATCTACCCAAGATGAGAAAAATCCGAAAGGCCGCTCCGGTCATCATTTCTCCATCTGGTCTCAAGGTCATAGTTCGTATGTTAGCTTGTTCCACTACCTGGCGCATGTTCACTTTGTCCTACAGCTACCACTTCAGCGGGCCATGGTTCTTGAGCTAGGACAGTGCCCCAAAACTCCACTCCTGCGTTGGACTGCTAGAGTGTCCCCCTAAGTGTGCCACTGGCATGAAAGAACCCACAGGCACCCCTAATTCCCTGGATTCCACATATATGGCCCTGATTTAAAGCAGCAAAACACGAACACACAATGTATTGCAATGCATTCACTACGAGGAGTCGGGGACTTAAAAAGTGATGGACTTGATGAAGGAGTAGAGGTCAAGGAGGAGGCTTCTCCCTCTCAGGGAACTAGAAGGCTTCTGTCAACCAGCTCAAAACTGTAGGAAACCACGGTTTAAGTTCAAGCTGATGCAATAGGATGCGGCAAGATCGCATCTGTCTGAGCCCTGATGTCCACATGGCACCGATG
>NW_005348112.1:0-553 GCF_000412655.1 Myotis brandtii | reverse complement strand
CCCATGTTTCAAAGGTTACCTCCTGGGTAAAGAAATGTCAACAGATGCCCAATCTTTGTCTCACTCTCCACTCTGTGTTATGTAATTTTGGCTGTTTGTTTATTTGTTTGTTTGTTTCAACCCCTGCTCTTTTTCGAGTATGATTTTTTTTAGAAGTCCAAACCTAACTAGTTTAAAAATAAAATGCCTACCACAGTTTTGTTTAACTTGATTTTTGTTTCTTACATGTGTTGTTAACTAAAACCTTGTTATATTTTTAAAAGACTGTATTAGTCAACCTACCGGGGATGCTCTGAGGGAAAGCTTGCTTCTCTTCTCCAGTCCAGGATTGCTACACCATTTTACTTTGCTTCCTTTGTATTACATAAGCACCCTGTGGAAATAACATCCAAACCCCATTTGCATCCAGTGTTTCCGAACCACCCACCCCTTTGCCTTTGTTTTCTAGATGCTTTGAATAGATTTTATTGGAGTAAAGGAGCTATATATCTACCTGGACAAATAGCTACCCTTTTCCTCTATGAGCCATCATGGATTGGGTCCAGCCCTGCCA
>NW_005348111.1:0-335 GCF_000412655.1 Myotis brandtii | reverse complement strand
TTCTTACATGTGTTGTTAACTAAAACCTTGTTATATTCTTAAAAGACTGTATTAGTCAACCTATCAGGGATGCTCTGAGGGAAAGCTTGCTTCTCTTCTCCAGGCCAGGATTGCTACACTATTTTACTTTGCTTCCTTTGTATTACATAAGCATCCTGTGGAAATAACATCCAAACCCCATTTGCATCCAGTGTTTCTGAACCACCCACCCCTTTGCCTTTGTTTTCTAGACGCTTTGAATAGATTTTATTGGAGTAAAGGAGCTATACATCTACCTGGACAAATAGCTACCCTTTTTCTCTATGAGCCATCATGGATTGGGTCCAGCCCTGCCA
>NW_005348110.1:0-900 GCF_000412655.1 Myotis brandtii | reverse complement strand
TTTGCTGTTGAGGATGTCGTGAGGGTGGCTGGATCTGGTGAGAGGCCTCTCCCCTTTCTGAGATTGTGGGAACTCAGAGCTCCTGGGCCATGGAGGGGCAAAGCCAGGGAAAGGAGAGGGTGCCATGGAGGCTGTGATAAAGATCCCCAGACATGGAGCTAGACAGATCTTGTTTCAAATTTCTGAGCCACCTCTTAGATGTGTACCTTACCCAGCGACTTCCCCTCCCTCAACTTCTTTGGTGGGCTCCTCTTAGCCACCAAAATGACAAAGAGCTGGTATCCTTAATATGTAAAGAGCTCTTGTGAATCAATAAGAAGAAAAAAAGCTTGCCTCCCGCAGGGAGATGGGAGCATAGGCAAAGGATATGACGGGCAATTTGCAAAAAATAAAAATAAGTTAACAAATGTAATGAAGCCGCTCAGCTTTACTGGGAGTCAAGGAAATGCTCGCGAAGATCATAACAACATATTTCCCGCCTATCAGATTGGCAGGACCAACGCAGTGATGATACCAAGGGTTGGCAAGGATGTGGCAAAACAGGTCCTCATACCAGCCCATGGGAGTGTCAATTAGTACGGCCTTCCTAAACGGGCATTCCAATACAGGGCAAAACCATCTGCGTAGAGTTTTGATCCACCTTCCCCTTGTAAGAATTTATGTAAATAACTAGAGGCCCAGCACACGATTGGAATCAGACGAGGAGGCACCCCGCCTCCCGCCGTGCAAGGAGGCACCCCGAGGGATTCGGGCCGGACCTGTGCCACAGGCAGCCAGGACCCGCACCTGACTTCCGCCCCAGGCCCCCCTGGCTCCCCTGCCTGTGTCCACTCCAGGCCCACAGAGCCGCCACGCCAGGTCGGGCAGGCCCCCCTGTGTCTGTCTCCGTCTCCGCTCCGG
>NW_005348109.1:0-1252 GCF_000412655.1 Myotis brandtii | reverse complement strand
CCAACACTCTATCCACTGAGCCAAACCGGTCAGGCAACACCCATCCTTTTAAATACAAATGATAGCATGCTATACACTGTTAGGCATCTTGCTTCTTTTCCCTAAGAGTAAATTCTAGTGCTCTTTCCTTCCGTCTTTCTGAATGTTAGACGGCTGTGCTGTTGGCTGAAAATAAGGAAGCAGCTGGCAGGTCTTGAGCTTTTACTGTGTTACCATGTGAAGGGCAGACATTCAGCTTTCTAATACCCTGTGAGTTGGGGTTGACTATTTTCTTTTTATAAAGGAGGACACCAAGTCGCTACCTCATTTTATACATGAACAAAGTAAGGCACAAATAGTTAAGTGACACCAAAGGATGCAAGTAGTCCCGTCTGTCCCTCCGAGCGCCCATACTGTTGCTTAACCATGGATTTTGCAAGTAGGTGGAAGGACAGAAGGCTGAACGGTGTCCTGGCGCAGTCACAGCGAGTGACTCTTTACTTGGCCATTTACCCCACAAGCCTGTGAGTCTCTGGAAGACAGGACTGTTTCTCATGGCCCCTGCAGCATCACTGCCTAGCGCGGTGCCTGGCACATAACAAGCGCCTTGGAACCTGAGTCACAGTGGATAGAACCGCAGAAAACAATTTAGCTATTTTTGTGCTTCATAAAAATACTTGAGTAGCCTGAGTATTTACGGCTTTGTTTTGCTGTCCCAGAATGGTGATTACCACTTTTTGAGCGCTAACTAGGCATCAGTCACAATTGCCAAACACATCTCAGTTAACTTACAATACTGTGAGTTGAGCAGGCAAATCATCTGACAGACAATGATGAAATGAGTTCAAAGAAGTTAAGTAACTCACTCAAGTTTGCACAGCTAGTTAGCCTCAGAGTCAGAATTCAAAGCCAGGTCAAAGCCAATGGCCTTAACCATTCAAACACGTCTACCTGTCACCTACTTATGGAAAACCACAAGAGAAGCTCAGCCTCTGGTCAGACCACATGACTCAATTCAGAATGAGATGGCTGAAGGCAGGCTGTAATCAGTAACACCAATATTTAGCATTTTGAATGTCCACTGTTTTGATGACCCTGAATAGTTGGGAAGGAAACAGCAACAATAACAACAAAACATGTTTCTCATTAATCATGTACCTATAATTTGTACTGTGTTGCTCCAAAAGCCCAAAGCTTCTCTACAAGGTATGAGGAAGGCTGATGATGTTGCTACACTGACCTTGATAATGTTATATTGAGACAGATGTTACAT
>NW_005348108.1:0-859 GCF_000412655.1 Myotis brandtii | reverse complement strand
CTTTTAGGGTAAGTTTCTTATGGAAACTTACTGACAATTTAAACATTGAACTCCATTAATTGTTATTACTGAGGTCTTGACACATGTTGAACAAGTATATGTCTGTATATTTTATGCAGAAAAACTATTATATTTTCTTCTCCAAGAAGAAAGATCTGGTGTTATTTTTTGGAAGTAAAATTTAAAAAGAACAAACAAACAAAATAAATGTAGGATAAAGGAACGACTAGGGTTTGATGAATGAGATATATAACCAGGCAGCAGATATTAGCACAAGTTTGGGGAATGGAAACTGACACTCAGGGAGACAGGGTGTATAAAGTAGCAAATAGCCCATTTCCTGAATCTTGATTATGTGGGGATCAAGTCCTAGTTCTGACATTTACTAGTTCTTTTGCTTTGGACAAATTAGCTGTATTGTGCTTCCTTAGGTCATCTAGAATACCAAGAAGGAAAGTGTACCTTCCTAAAAAGTGTGTCTGAAGATTGAGTTAATACATCTGAGCTTCATAGTACCTGTCCTGTGTAGGCAAGAGCTCAGTAACTAACACTATTGCTATTATGACATAGTCCACTGCACTGATTTACTTTCTAACAGTTCATCTTCTACTATTTCTTACAGTAGGTGCATATATTACCACAGAAATATTTCTTATAATGAGGATTTTTATTTAGTCTACTCTGTGTACTTTTCTAAATATTTACCATGCATTATTTTTTTTCACTGTATCTCTATTTTAAGTATGACAAAACCAAGGTACAGATCATTTAAGAAATGTCCTCAAGGCAGCGTTGCCACATGATGTAGGAATCAGATTTCCGCTTCAGACCATCTGGCCCATACCCTTGACCAAATATA
>NW_005348107.1:0-966 GCF_000412655.1 Myotis brandtii | reverse complement strand
GCCATCACTGGCCTAGGCCCACAATGCACTCCGTGGAGCTTGCTTTATTACAGGTTTGTGGGTCAGAGCAGCTCCTGAGCTCCAACTCCCAGGGTCTGGGGACCCCAGCCCCGTCCCTATCCCCCTCCTTGGGGCTGAGCTGCAGGTCCCCTCTGTCCGCAGAAGGATCCAGCAAACGTGGATTACGAGGATCTCTTCCTTTGTTACAACGCACTGGCTGAGGAAGCTGCCAGCCCCGCCCCTGGTCCCAGTGAACATCAGAAACCTTCTTCCCATCCAGTGGCTGCCCCCAAGGAGGTATGTGACAGAAAGCTGGCACCTCCAGCCGGGGGGCAGGGGCAGGAGCAGAGGTGGCCAACAGCTGCCAGAGGCTTTTAGAATGAAGGTAAGATCCTGTAGCTCCGAGCTTAAAACCTTCCAGTGATTTCCAGAGGCACCAAGGTTAGAATCCTGACTGCAATCTCAGTTCCTCCTTCTGCCCATCACCAGCCCAGCTTCAAGCAACCTCAGGGCCTTTGCACGTGCTGTGCTGTATGCTCTGCCCCACATTTCCCAGGCCTGGCTTCTCCCATCAGTTCTTCAAGTGTCTCCCTCCCATCTCCAGACCGAAAGTACTCCCTCCACCACCTTCTCCATCACATCACCCTATTTATTTGCAACAGAGCACTTCTCGAAATTTGAAGTCTCGTTTACTTACGGGTTTTCATGTTTTCTGTCTGCCCACCCCCTCCATTATCACCACTTAGGGGCGAGGGAGCTGGGGTATTTATCCTCCAAAATCCCTCAGTCATTGGTCAAATACTATTCCTGGGAGATTTGATTCTCGGGGACTTCTGGTATGCCATGTGGACGCAGTGGGCACTGGTGGCCAGTGAAGGCCCCGGGCAGAGTCCCTGCCGTTGGCATTTGGGAGTGGAGCTGGGAGCAAGGAGGATATGAGTGGGCCTGGCCAGTTTGGCTCAGTGG
>NW_005348106.1:0-598 GCF_000412655.1 Myotis brandtii | reverse complement strand
AAAATCAATAAAATATATATTTTTTTAAAAAGATGCTATCTCCCAGAAAAGTGAGGCTTGATGACAATCTATCTCCTCACTTTACCTCAATGACTTCAAAACTGTTGAAACCTCATTACCAAATGTCATTGGTGAGCGCCTGTGTACATTTGTGCGTGTAAGAGAGTGTGTGTGTGTGTTAGTGAACAATAATTTACATTTATATGTACCAGGCACTCTGTGCCAGGCACTGTTCATACACAGATTCTTTTACTCCTCAAAGTCACTTTGTGAAGTTGGTAAAATAATTATACCCTCTTTATAGGTGAGGAATTTGGAGCATAGAGAAGTTCAATGACTTACCTGAAGCCACCTGCTGGTAAATAACCCAGACTGGCTGGCTCCAGAATCCATGCTCTTAACCACTACACTATGCTCTCAACCCAGGTTTGAGTCGTCATTTCTCTCACCTAGATTGCTGTATAGTCCCCTAACTCACTCCCCACTCTCAACCATTCCCCTCCACCCACAATCCATCTGCTTTCTCCCTGGAACTATGGCTCTTTAGAATATTTATCTCAGGAACTAAAAGTTCTGTCTTGAAATGCAGCTGTTTAGG
>NW_005348105.1:0-711 GCF_000412655.1 Myotis brandtii | reverse complement strand
AGGCTAATATGCAAATCGACTGAACAGTGGAATGACGCGCACTGACCACCAGGGGGCAGATCCCCCCTCTCCCCCAATGCATGAATGTCATGCACTGGGCCTCTAGTATATTTATATCTGTGTATCTATAACTTTATGTGCTTCTATATGTTAGCCTATTGGTTTTAGACACCTGAACACGATGTGGTTTAACAGCATTAAATTTTAAACTTTAGCGATCAAAGAATGGAAGATAATACAGGAACTCATTAATGTGATGAAATTCATACGAAATCATAATTAGAGGGGATCGAAATTGGAGAACGTGTTTGTGTTGCCATTGGTTAGTAGAGCTTGGTTACTGAACCGAAAGAAATGTTATAATGAGTTAAGATGTTTTTATTTAAAAATACTGAGGGACATTTTTCTTAGATTGTTGCTCCCTTTTTACGTTTGAAACGTCATGTGGTTGTGCAGGAAGCAAGGCCCAGGAGACGTACGAAGAGCCAAAGTCTCTAAGGTCCTTAGTCATTTGGTTGCAACATGAGCTATAACGTCTGGCAGGACCAGGAAAATAACTCAGGTTTCGTCTTCTATGGCTTTCCATTTCTATTTTGTTTTAAGGCTTGGTCGCTGGGCCCATCCCAAAGATTGCTCCATTTTATTTTATTTTATTTTTTTTGCTAAAAAGAAAACGTGATTTGGGAAGCTTAGAATCCTCTCCTCTACTTA
>NW_005348104.1:0-1499 GCF_000412655.1 Myotis brandtii | reverse complement strand
TGACTCCAGCTTCCTGAGAATGAAAGTAAAACCCCTCATGCAAAACTTTGCCTCATCTTCTTTGTAGTTAGACACAAAACAGGCCCAGGTTTCTGAACCCTCTCTGATCAGTTACACCACCATGTCCTTCCACGGTTGCTTTTCAGCCTGTCATCCTCTTCCACCCCATCACACTGTGTATTACTCACGAGTGATCCTCTGTTCTGGACGCTGGGTCATGACAGGTGCCCTCACCCAAAGCTGGGAGTTTAAATTGGGTGAGGCTGAGTTGAACTCTGTAGTAGAGAGGAGTCTGGGAGACACTGAGGCACCAATTCCAGCCTATTTTCACTCAACAAGCCTCAGACCACTGCTTAGACCTCCTCCTACTTGTGACTCCTAGCACTGGAGCCTCTGACTCCCTGACAAGAACAAAGACTTCAAAATGACCACAGGTTAAGAGACACTGGAAGTCATGCCCAAACCAAAGAGCACCCATATAATTTGCCTGTCTCGGGCTTTCATTGGCTAAACCCAACCAGCATTAAGCACATTGCCCTTTGGACAATGTACTTTTCCAGGCCTTACAGGTGGCATTAGGATCCCAGTCACTCACAGACCATTGCTATTATTGGTTTTGAGGTGCCAGAATTTTGCTGAAAAACGAAAATTTGGGTTTTGGTGGCAAGTCACAGGTTTCTGGGGCATGTTCTCTGAAACTGATCTCATATTTTAGATTCTGTGAAGCTCATAATCCTCCCTCTGGTGACAAGTATTATTTCAATTATTTCTGAAGACTACAATTCTAAGAGAACATAAATAAATGGATTTTTAGGGATAGAAGATGCGTGAGGGAGAGAGAGAAACACCAATCAGCTGCCTCCTGCATGTCCCCTCCCAAGCGTGGAGCTCCCAAACCCTACATGAGCCCTCACTGGGAATAGAATTGGTCATCTTTCCATGTAGGGGAGCACACTCACCCAAATGAACCACTGCAGCCAGGAATTTATTTTATGTTTAATATTAAAATATCACATAATTAAGAGATAAAGCAGACTATGAGAGAATACACACATTGTGTAGTAGGAGGCTGCAGAGCATAACGTTAGAAGCCAGAACTCTTTTATTGGAGACACATGTGTTTGATTTCCAGCCCTGCCTTGTATTAACTCTGCAATCAGGCAGTTGACCTTGAGTCTCTGAGCCTTGAATTCCTCTCTATAAACTAGATGGTCAAATATTACCAGGTTGTGGAGATAATTAAATGAAACAATACACGTAAAACATTGAATCCAGGGCCTGGCACATGTAGTAACTGTTCATCACTCTTAGTTAGCTCCATAGCTTCACAATGTGCACTGACTACAAGCAATCTACCAATGTATGAAATGTCAACTTGTTGGACAATATATCCTTTCAAATTTTGTTTTTAAAAGAATAGGATGCTATACAGATATTCTCTCATAACCTGGTTTTTCTCTCAATAATAGGATGGTTTTATGTTAAAAATACAAAAAAAA
>NW_005348103.1:0-991 GCF_000412655.1 Myotis brandtii | reverse complement strand
TGGCGGGGGAGGGGGGGAGAAGAAAAAGGAGAAAAGGCCTGCTTTACGGGGGTGAAGGCTTCGCATGGAGAGAGCCCCAGTGCGTCTTGGGTCCCGGCCAGGGGCGAGGGGCGGAGGTATTTCCACTTCTCTGGGCTGGCTAACGGGGGAGCTAGGGGGAGGGGGTGGCAGAGGCTGGGAAAGAAAGAAAAAGAAAACAAACTGTGTTCGCCATTAAATATTCATGACAGCAGCTTAGCGAAGGCTAATGGAAAGCATATAAATCCCTTTACAACTTTGTTAAATGCAAAAAAAAAGATGGATGAGGGTCACAGCATGCTCTGAGGCAAATTGGGAGGAATATGAAAATTGGGACCACGGGAGGCTGGGGCTGCAGGGAGAGAGAGCTGGCTCCATCCATCCAGGAGGTGTGGACACCAGTCCCATTCATTTCCCACCACTACCATCAAACACCGCTCAATGACACCGCACTCCTCAAGGTCATTTTTTTTTCTCCTAAAAGTGTTTCCCCTCAAATCTAATGGCATGGTTAACATTTGACAGATGTTATTGTTTTCAGTCTTGCCTAAACGCGGGCCCACATTCTTGAAACAGATCATCTATCTTGACTAAGAAAACAGACATCCAGTCATCTTTGTTCTGAGCTATCTTCCCAGAGGCATCAGTGAGATAACCTTTCAGAAAGGCCCAGAGCGGAGGCCCAGAGACCAGGAGCGCGCGGCCCAGGCAGCACCTGCATCCGACAAGATCTGAGCCAGGGATTCTAACACCAAGGCTGGTCTAGACCCCGTCCTCTCTCTACTTGTAGGAACCTTGGCTGGGACGGGTCTCCAGGTCTCACACTTCAGCTGTATATTTGAGAAGAGAGAGAGAGGGCTGACCTATTCATCTTCCAGAGGTGTAAGGAGGGAACATACGCCGGGAGGGGAGGGAAGGTTTGTAATAAGGGGGCATTGTATTCTAATGGTGCTGAAGACACCAGTTTCTCATT
>NW_005348102.1:0-1417 GCF_000412655.1 Myotis brandtii | reverse complement strand
TATCCCTCTCGCTATCTCTCTCTAAAAAACAGTAAAACCATTTTTAAAAATTGAGCCCAGTTAACCACCAGAAGCCCTTTTTTCATAGGAATCTTCTTTCTCAGGGTTCATAATGGTTTCTGTGCGGCTGGTGATCATGACAGATATGGGAACCCTGGTCTAAGCTACATGTTACCAGTAACTAGGGACATTTTGGAAGACAGCAGGGATGGAAGAAGAGGATTCGGAGTGTTAGTTAAATATACCACTCACACAGAGAAAGGATGGTGATTAATATAAAATGTACAGGGCCCAGCATTGGGAACTGGCATGGACTCAAAGGTATCAGTGCATTTATACTGGTTACAAAATGCTTTCCAGGTTAAAGAGGAAATTCATATGCCAACTTTGAGACTATGTACAAATGGGAATTCGAAAAGACCTCCACATATGTGCTAATATTAAAAGGATTTTTGCCATGGAAGATGCAACAAGGTGGTAGGGAACACAATTTGGAAAACAGGGCCAGTGGGAAGACATTGCTTCAATAGTAATCTGAACAAAAATTTATTGTAAAAAATCAAGTTCAAGTACCTCCTCACCTCCCCCCACGGAGAGTAAAAAGGTACCCACATAACTCACTCTGCCTGGCTCACTCTGGATCCTAGTGACTGATGACACATGCATGCATTATATCCTCTCTAAGCAATAAGTGGTGTTCCAATATACAAATCGTTCACCTAAGAAACCCCACTTCTTTCCAGATTTGATTCTTGGCTCTCTGCATATTTAGCAACTTTGCTCCCTAGTTCTGGATTCTACTCTGGTGTTCTATCCTGGTGTGAGGACATCGCTTACTATGCACAGCTCCTGGCAGAAGCAGCTCCCATGATCTCAAATGAGGACTCCACACCCTTGCTCCTGGGCCTAAGATGTAAAGAGAAGGTATCCCGGTGAAAATCAATACTATGACCTTAGAGGCCCAAATAGCAACATTAAATAAACATAAGATATATGCAAGGCATAACAGGTCTTTCTCCAAGGTTCCAGCCCTGAAAGAATAAATGTCCAAGGAACACACCCAAAACAAGAACACTAGATGCAAAAGGTCCTAGAATAGTCCCAACCTGTGCCTAGTATAGTTACTTGAATCCTAGCCTCTTCTCACTTTTTTCTGTTCTTGAAACAGTTTCATTATCATTTCCAAAGAGTCCCTAATATGGCAGGCCAGATGGAGAGAGAGAGAAAAGGAAGCTGCCTTCATAATGCAAATTATAAAAGTGCTCCATTTGAACCAGCTAAAAAGCCGTGACCTGAACGTTTGCTGCTTGCCTGACAGTTTTATCATGTAGAAGACGTGAACTGCTCTGTGGCAAACTGACCAATGGGAGGACTTTATTGGTGAAGTGGAAATGACAAGCATCTTGGGAGAAAGTTA
>NW_005348101.1:0-800 GCF_000412655.1 Myotis brandtii | reverse complement strand
ATTTTGACATGTACTTTTTTGCAGTAATGTAATTACCACACAAATCTTCCTTCTAATAAATTTCCTTCCAATGTGCATGAATCCATTCACCAGGCCACTTGTTCTTAATATTTCTATGAAATAGAAATGAAAAAAGTGTCCAATCTGAAATATAAGTGAAAGATTTGTTTAAGAGTTCAATGCCAGAAGTAGAGAAGAGTAAACCAATAAATTAATTTTAATGCTTCACGTTATCCTTGTGAAAATCTTTAGAAAGTTTTCTGTGACACATTTATGATAGAACTCAAATTATATTGTTAACATAGTACTAACTTATGTATGCCAATAGATTTTAGCCTGACATGATTTCAATAAATAAAAATATGTATATCCACATGTCCAGGGGGAACACATCTTATACATTTATACATAGCAGAACTTCCAACCTGGGCAGTAGATACAAGCAAATATTTTTAGCTCCTCCTCCATATACATTCAGATTCTACAGCAATAATCTCCAAAGAGAGGTGCACCTACCTCTGAGGACTATACAAGAATTTATATTGAAAATATAAAAGACATTTTTTTATGTATATGAAGGTTACTAATATCTGTCATATGTTAGATGCTCACATGAATATACAATGCAACAGATCTCCTGCAGGAAGTGGAGAGTTCCTGATACCAAAGGATTGGTATTGGCAACCTCACCCAATCTCTGCTTATAGCATACTTCAGTTAAATTGTAGTTTACATGTGTAATAGAAGGTTAAGTGTAATAGAATGTTAAGTGTAATAGAAGGTTATTTTATCTTCATTAG
>NW_005348100.1:0-2290 GCF_000412655.1 Myotis brandtii | reverse complement strand
CCCCAATTTGTTAAAAACTAATAAAAAGTAAAAACATGCACTTCATTTCAGAATCATCAATGGAATGTTAATGCTGATTAGTGTGTCACAAGAAGATTGCATTTTTAACTAATCACGTATGCTGCTTAATTTATTATGGGAGAACTTGAAGGGAGCCAAGTAATTAATGGGTCTTGGAAATGTTTAATTAAAAATTTAATCAACATAAAAGGTGTAAAAAACAATTATTTTCATCAAATATGATTCTATCAAAGTATATCAGCTACGAGAGGGAAAAACATGTAAAATAAACACATGCACATCCATATACACCATTATTAGTTGATTTGTAATATGTCACCTATCCACTTTGTCAAACTTGATTAGTAATAAATGAAAATTTTCTTTTCATTTCAAACCATGGAAGCATATTAATATACACAAAGTCATTACCTTGTTCCTTTTAATCTGATTAAACTTCTCAGTACCTGAAAATCCATAATCCCAAGAGTTTATTTGCCATCTCATTGCAGCAATAAATGTCATACACATTATAAATATCATTGTTTTATTAGGGTATAATATAAATAAGTATAACCAATGAAGGATAAAAAGAAATAATAACTTAAGCCCTGACCTCTAGAATACACTAAATATTATTATTCTTAGAGGTAGAAAAAATGGACCTTTAAGAAGCTCCACATACTTTCATTTGGAACTGATATAAACCATTGATAATAGAAAGGGGAGGGGGAAGGGGCATTGGGCTTTACATTAAGAAATTGCATCATGTTTTGGTTAATGGAATAAAGTCTAGATCAGCCTGCCTGGTTTGTATACAAGGTCTGCTTACAAGGTCTGTGATTTAGGCAAGTTATCTAAACACAGTGTCCTCTTTCCCTAAGTGGTGGAAGCACTATGGCTACATCATAGGGTCATTATAAGGATTGGATGGCTTAATTTATGAACGTAATATAGTAAACTTTCTATAAGTTACCTTAAATAAATGATGATGAGTTTCCCTCTTTTTGTTCCTCTGTTGAAATAAAATTATCTTTAAGAATATATTTTATTTATTTGAACTAATATTTGCTAAAAGAAATTTTAAGTGTATATTCCAGAAAAGGAATCAAGAACTCATAATTTTAAATCAATACTTTTTTTTGTCTACATGCATACTATTAGTGATTTAAGATTAATTCCTACTGGTTTGTATAATTTTGTTGTTTTCATGTTTGTTGTATGTTTGGTAGTTTGTATGTCTGTTTTCATGTAGTTTATTTATAGATATTAAAACTGTCACTGTAAATCATAGGTATATACACAGAAAAGTCATATCACTGTAAATAAAACTATGACATATTACTATTGTTTCAGATAAGTTCCAACTTGCTCTAATATGTTTCTGACATATAGAGTTACTGAACATATAGCAGGTAAATTAATAATGCTTCCTCAGCATTTTCTTGTGCTATTTTAGAAACAGTTTATTTTGTTCTATTCTTTATACAAAAATTCCACTAATATATATTACAAAAGAGCCGATTAATGAAAAGATGGAAAGGAAAGGCTATTAAACTATCTAGCCTATAAATGTATAAGACATGACTTTCAAAAAAGATATATAAACTTTTCAACTTCTGACACAAAATGACACATTTAATGGTATAACAAAATTTCATTGACAAATTAAAAAATGGGGCATATTTAAAAACATGATGTATTTAGAGAGTGAAGTTTCCTACAGTTTGAAATATGGACATGAAAATATTATAAAATATAAGAAGGAGCAAAATGAAAGCAAAAGCTAATGAAGATATATTCTCATAAAAGAAATTCAGGTGAGCCTGCAAAGACAGAGGGACAGAATATAATTGATGTTGGATATGTATGTGGTTAACTAAGTAGAACATGTCATCTAATGAAGGAATGAGGCATACGCACACAAAAGATTATGGAGATATAGGGAGACAGATAGAAAGACAGGCTAAAATAATACAATTCATACATATCAATGCATAAAACAGGGCTATTGGAGAAGTTTGATCTTTTGCATTTTAATTACAAACCATCTGTGTTTATTTCTGAAGTAACTTTAAGAACTAATAAAAGGTAGTGGTTAGTGTAATGCTTCTAAAGCAAAATGCCCTGGGTTCAAATTCTGATTCCTCTTCTTGCTAGTGTGTGTGGCTTCAGCTCTGTAAGTCTGTCCCAGGCTGGAGCAGGCTTCCTCGGAGAATGATGGTCTCAGAGTTCCGAGAGGGTGAGAGAGGAAGCTACAGGTCTTTAGAGGCCTTTGCTACAGATTTTA
>NW_005348099.1:0-251 GCF_000412655.1 Myotis brandtii | reverse complement strand
TTAAAAAAAATAGCCCTGAACACTGTGGCTTATTTGGTTGAACATCATCCTGAGCACTGAAAGATTGCTGGTTTGATTCCTGGTCAGGGCACATGCCCAGGTTTTGGGCTTGATTCTCATTAGAGGGCATGCAGTAGGCAGATGGTCAATGTTTCTTTCTCACCTCAACGTTTCTCTCTCTCCCTCTCATTCCCTTCTCACTTTAAAAATAAATAAAAACATTTAAAAATAAATAAAAACAAAAAATATAA
>NW_005348098.1:0-526 GCF_000412655.1 Myotis brandtii | reverse complement strand
TCCTTTTACTTTAACTTATTGCAGTACTATTTTTTTTAAAGCAAATGCCTTGATTCGACTAGGTTCCTTAACTAAATTCAGTGTGTTTGAAAAGGAAAAACCCATTAACCTCTAAGAGAAACGTAGCATTTCCTTTGGTTCTAAGTGTAAGCAACAAACCACAGAGGCAGAAGTACCTGGGACTATGTCACCCAAAGAAATCACAACTTTTTATACCACATTAATGCAGATAATTTTGAAATATCACATACATTCATCTCCACTTTGAGATTAAGGTAGTTACTAGATTCACTGTTAGAGCTTATATGTTAAAAGAGAAGCACACATATTACTCTATCACAATTTTTAAAAAGCATTTTGATAACCATATTCAGTGGAATTCATGTAGTGCATGTTATTGAATGCATTTAAAAATATTATTCTGAGAGGGATCCATAGGTTTCACCAGAATAACTATGGTGGGCTCCTCAAAGCTGTCCATGTCCGGATCCCCAGAACCTGTGACATGTTATACTACATGCAAAGA
>NW_005348097.1:0-283 GCF_000412655.1 Myotis brandtii | reverse complement strand
TTGGCTCTGTTTACTAATGAGTTTGCTGACCACGGGATTAGGGAGACCGGATTATGTTCTCTGCAGACGGTTTAGGAGAACTGGAAACCTGAATCGCTGACCGCAAAGGCTACACGATTGAACCGAACGACCTTTATGGAGGTAGCAGGGAGGAGGGTAGGCCACAGGCACAGCCCTCCCTCGCTGCCTAGAGAGTCGCATGGCAGGTACGGGGAACCTCCCCTGGGCAGAGGAGCCCCAAGCCCGTCTCTAAAGCTGGAAACGCTGGCTGCTCTACACCTAG
>NW_005348096.1:0-537 GCF_000412655.1 Myotis brandtii | reverse complement strand
ATGTCCTACTGATGGCTTAGGCCTGCTCCCCATGGTTTTCTGCTCTTTGCAGACCTGCCTGCTCATTGCCACCACAGGCCCTGGTGTCTGTTTTCTGCGGGGGCCTGCTTGCCGTTCACTGCAGCAGCCAGGGTCAAGCAGGGACCTGCTGTCTGTTCACTGGCTCGTCGCCATGGTCAGGGGCAAGCAGAGCCTTGGTGTCTACTTGTTGTGGGGGCCTGCTTGACCCTCACCGCAGCGAGGGCTAAAAGGACGACTCCTGCGGGGCTGAGAGGAATGGGCACCACCATCTTTGTGATGGAGTGATGGTTAATTTGCATATTCCATCTTTATTAGGTAGGATAAGGATTGGTTAGGGTATGGAATATCAATCTTAGTTACCAGTTTGTTTTACTTATTGAGAGAAGTTTTTAGGGATAAAATAGCCAGGTTTAGGGTGTTTTAGGAATTAGGGCATCCATGGGGGAGGGAGGCATAGTTGGCTGAGGACTTGGAGCTGACAAAAGGCATATATTCACAGAGAACAAAAGGATAAGA
>NW_005348095.1:0-237 GCF_000412655.1 Myotis brandtii | reverse complement strand
TGAAAATCTTCCTCCTGTCAGAGTCTGAGGCATGCCATGGGAACCAAAGTCAAGTCCCCACCCACCCACATGCGCCTCGAAATCACGTGAGACCCAGACACGGCTGACCCCACCCTCATTGGGCTAGATCCAGACCTGGCCAGCTCCACCCCCTGTCAAGCCCTGCTGGGCGGGGGGCGCAGCCTGAGATCCTCCGGCCCGGGCCAGGGGTTGCGCCTTGAGGTCCCCTGGCCTGGG
>NW_005348094.1:0-231 GCF_000412655.1 Myotis brandtii | reverse complement strand
AGGAGGGACAGATAACTTGTCTCTAATTTCACAAGTCTGTAGATCAAGAGGAATTGTTTTTGAGGATCTGTACTTCAGGAACTATGTTTGAGAACATTCGTCAACTCCTGGACCTACTTTAGATGACATTAGACAATTCTGGATTTTGAGCTGACACAATAATGGAATGAAACTCTTAAGGCCACGGGAGGGGTTGAGAATTTTGCATGTGAGAGAGATGTGAATCATTGG
>NW_005348093.1:0-270 GCF_000412655.1 Myotis brandtii | reverse complement strand
AATTAACCTCATCGCCTCCGTGGAGACTGACAGCAGGTCAGAGGCAGCTCCCCGCACGGCCTGCTTGGCAGTCACTGCGGTGTGGAGCAGGCAGGCCTTGCAGAGAGCAGACAACCCCGGGGAGCAGGCCTAAGCTGTCAGTAGGACATCCCCTGAGGGCTCCCAGATTGGAGAGGGTGCAGGTCAGGCTGAGGGACACCCCCCTGACCAGTGCACGAACTTCGTGCACCAGGCCCCTAGTATATATATATAAAAGGACACAGGTACAGG
>NW_005348092.1:0-775 GCF_000412655.1 Myotis brandtii | reverse complement strand
ACTGCCAAAGGGGTCGCGGCCCACAGGTTGAGAACCTGGTTTAGAGGCTGGACTTTGGAACTGGCCAGACCAGGTTTCAAACTTGACTCTTGTTTATTAGCTCTGAGGCCTTGAGCAAGTTGCCCTTGTGTCCTGGTAAGGGTTTGCTGGTTACAAAAGAATAGAAATTCAGTGAAACCGGTTCGAGTCAAAAAGGGAATTATGAGAGGCTATCAGGGATCTCATGAAAGTGGAGGGCAGAGAGCAGAGCTGCTGTGTAAGTTTGTCCGGTCTGTGCCCTGGACAGGGGGCCCAGCCTGCGGTGGGACTGAAATCCATGCTGTTCTCCACTGTGAGGAGGAAAGGAGTCTTTATGTAATTGTTTCCAAGGCGTGAACAGAGGCCTCGCCAGGAAGGGAGAGCGGAGCTGGACCTCCTGGGAGCCAGGAACCCCATAGCTAAGGCCTCCAGCGTGCTCCCTCCTCATGGTCTCTCCTCTGCTTCTCTCTGAATCTGCTCCATCCTCGGGGTCTCTCCATGGACTGTTTTCTTGCCTTTTCTATGGTTTCTCACTGCTCTTCAAAGTTGAATTCCTTGAGCCTTGGCCTTGCCACGGAGGTGACTTACTAGTAACTGTCCCTGACTCCAGTGGGACTTGTATCAGTTCAGTGCTATTTAACTAGAATCTCTGGGTTCAGATTGAAGAGGGAGAGGGAGAGGGAGGGAGGTGTAGAGGGAGAGAGGGAGGGAGATAGAGATAGAGAGAGAGAGATGAGAGAGAGAGAGAGAGAGAGAG
>NW_005348091.1:0-240 GCF_000412655.1 Myotis brandtii | reverse complement strand
CTGACCACCAGGGGGCAGGCACTCAACGCAGGAACTGACCACCAGTGGGGGCGCCACTCAGCCAGAAGCCCTGAGCCAGGCTCACAGCTGGCAAGCACAGCAGGGGTGGCAGGAGCCTCTCTCACCTCCATGACAGCACTAAGGATGTCTGACTGCTGGCTTAGCCCTACTCCCAGTGGGAAGCGGGCCTGAGCCGTCAGTCAAACATCCCCCGAGGGCTCCCAGACTGCGAGAGGGTGC
>NW_005348090.1:0-233 GCF_000412655.1 Myotis brandtii | reverse complement strand
CCCCATGATCTCTCTTCTCCGGGTGTCTGGTTATGTATCTCTCTCTCTCTATCCTGTGTTGATTTAAAGGCATAAAATACAACACAACAAGGCACAGTGCATGAGGCACTGAACACAACTGTATTCACAATACTAATAACCCCAAATAAATGTGACCACCCGAGAAAGGGAATTAGTGGATAAGAAAAGAAAAAAATGCAAAAATGATATTGAGAAAAGGAAAAAAAGTAAGC
>NW_005348089.1:0-904 GCF_000412655.1 Myotis brandtii | reverse complement strand
AAAAAAAAATAACTTTGTTGCCATTGTATACAGTAAGTCTGTAAGCACTGAACTGCTTTCATCTAAAAAACAAATCCTAGATTCTGGCTTATTTATCTTGAAAAATCACAGTATTTGTCCAAACTGAGCTCGCCTTCCTGCGGGGCAACATTCAACCGGAGCTGTGTCCGTCCCCCCTGCTCAGGTGTCCGTCACCCTGCTCAGTGGCACAGGACCTCCTCTTTCCCACCCACAGTCCTCCCTCCTCTGTCCATGTTCCCCGCCAGGCCCCGGGCACCCGAGTTTGCAACCCCTGACCTCACCATGCATTCATTTTGCAAAGCGGAAAGTGAAAGGTGCAAAGGGACAAATGGAGAACAGACTGGAGAAGTCACCACCACTGGGTCACAGGAGGCAGCCCAGGAAGCAACGGGCTCCGGCCAGGATTCAGCAGACCTCCCACCTTCCTTTATGCTGCCCCATCGGTGGTGCTGCACGGAGGCCTCAGACAGGTCTGCACATGCACCTCCCTTTGTTAAGACGGAACAAAAGTTCCCAGGAGACCTGCTTCGCCTGCCCTTCCCGAAGGCTCTGATTAAGGCCGTCCAACTCCACAGCCACTCCACCCGCAGGCCCGCTTCTCATTAATCCTGAACAATTTCCAGCAGGGACAGCTCTGGCCGTGGTGACCAGGACATTCCTACAGCCCCTTTCCCTTCACCTGGTCCACAGGCCTAAGGGGACTCAGGGGCAGGGACAATGACAGGGCACTGCCCCTAAGCTCTCCTGAGACGCATCCCTTCCTTCCCAGTGCACACAGCATCAGACCTCAGCTGCATGGTAAGACCTAGGACTCTGTCTCCAACTGAAAGTGGAGATTTTTGTGCTGCCGTGTATTTTACTTTTTAATTTAAAACTAGAGGCT
>NW_005348088.1:0-245 GCF_000412655.1 Myotis brandtii | reverse complement strand
TGACCCTCACAAAAAAATAATTCTCGCAAAACCGCCTGTCTACCTGGTTGGTTCCCCCTCTGAGTTCATCTCTTCTGGCCTGAGTCACCGGCCTCAGCGGTCAGCGGGTATCCAGACCAAGATTTGGGCCACTTTGCTTGTCTCTTTTGATGCAGTGGGCGTCTTCTTCCCATGATGCTCATGGCCACTCACATTCTAAGGGGACTGTGCTGGGTTCCCCACCGCGCCCCCCAACCCGTCACTCT
>NW_005348087.1:0-215 GCF_000412655.1 Myotis brandtii | reverse complement strand
GCCCCAGATTCCTTTATAAGTAAGTTAATTAATTAATTAACTAATTAATGAAAAAAGTGTCTGAAAATCATCAGAATAGCAGGTATAGTGATTTATTCTAACCAAGTCTTTTTAAAAATCTAACTTAAAAATTTGCCAAAGGATACAAAAATTTATTTTTAAGGTGGTATGAAGTAATAGAAAATATATATACACTGAGTGGCCAGATTATTATG
>NW_005348086.1:0-707 GCF_000412655.1 Myotis brandtii | reverse complement strand
GCCTATTGCACGAATTTTCGTGCAACGGGCTTCTAGTAGTTGAATAACAGTTAAAAATCATTAAAATTTTATATTTTATTGCCTAATATGGTATACTACACAATTCCAAACTTCTTAGTTTTAACAGTAGTATATCACCTGTCTAGCAAAATGAAAAACTGACTTCAGTCAGCACATACAGGCAACTGGGTTGCAGGATAAAAAATATAGCAATTAAAGCTATAAAATGCTTATTAGATCATCTGGTTCATGCCTTCCCACTGCCAACTCATAATGAAAAGCAAACTATAGAGAAGAGAAAATATAAAGCACCATTCTCAATTAAAAGCCTACGTGTAAATGTTAAACTTTCCATTTGAAAAAATTTCCAAAGCAGAGGGTCATCTAATGTTCTCATTTTAAAATGCTTTTTAGTGGTTCTTCCCACTTGTGATTACAACTTTGAAATGCCACAAACATGACTACTGTTGTGATAATATTAATTCAAAATACAGACATCTAGAAATATAGTGCACATGTGCATTTTGTATAATACATGTACATAATGTGCCTAAGTGCCTAATGTTTTTATGTACATTATATTGGCCATTTGCATCAACTGTTCTAAATAGAAGTCATAGGGACTACACGACTTAATGTTTAATGTTTCTATAAGCTCATCTCAAAATGCGCTTTATTTATTTGGTTTTCAGAGGAATACATCAAGT
>NW_005348085.1:0-310 GCF_000412655.1 Myotis brandtii | reverse complement strand
GTTCCTTTGAGGAACCTCCCCATATTAGTTGCCTAGGCCATAGGGCCATAACAAGGCACCACAAACTGGGTGCACAATAAACAGAAACGCTTGTCTCCCAGTTCTGGAGGCTGGGAGTCCGAGCTCCAGGTGTGGGCAGGATGGGCTCCCCATGGGTGGCGAGGGAAGGATCTGTGCCGGCGTCTCTCCCAGCTTCTGGTGGTTTGCTGACAATCATTGGCATTCCTGGCTTGTAGGTGCGGACCCTGATCTTTGCCTTTATGCTCACATGGCGCTCTCCCTGTGTGTGTGTGACTGTGTCTGAATCCCC
>NW_005348084.1:0-794 GCF_000412655.1 Myotis brandtii | reverse complement strand
TACCATGTTTCTCTTTTATTAGATAGGATAGATATTTTTTGAAGATAATGTTCTACACAATGATAGCTTTAAAAACAGTGCCCCAATTAAAGAAAAACACTTTTACAAAACACTCAAAGCAGAAAAAAGTAAAATAGATGTTCGGTTTAAAAATGTCCTCACTGTTACATAGACTCAGATATTAACTGAAAACCATCATGTATATTACATCTGTCCACATTACGTACTCTGTGCACTCTGTCACTTGTTAAGGTGGAAGACAATGTTGTGAAATTGGATTTTTATCATCTGAGGTCTAGTTTTAGGCTATACTAACATTTATCTTTGGAAATGGCATTCATCAAATTCTCTTGTAAACCTTCACGTCGGTGACAGGTACAACTACAGTTTTATTAACTGATGAATCAAAATTCTAAAAGCAGAAAGTTATGAAAAAATGAAATTGTAATTAACTTTTGGAACATGCTGTCTTCCTTCTAACTACCTCTAATTCAAAAGTTAAGATTTGCTCATGAAAATTTCAGCACTTTTTCAGAGCTGGCACAGTAAAGAGAAGGAACAGTGCTTAAGATAAAAGAATTTTTCAAGAGGAAAATTGGTTTTTGTATGCAAAACTGTTAGCTAGGTTGTTTGCTATAAAATCTAGTTTTGTTACACAGGATTTGTAATCTGTGTGCTGGTTCCAATGATCACAATGCAGAGAATTCATAATATAATAGAGGAAAAATAAGACCTTATTTCTTGTCCTGGCTTCACTGTCAGTAAGTCCTATAACTCAGATAAATCATTCAATC
>NW_005348083.1:0-218 GCF_000412655.1 Myotis brandtii | reverse complement strand
TAAATTGTGGAAAACATAGAAAAACTGAAGGAGAATGCTCGGCGTCCCCAGTGTGCGGAGAAAGGGGAGCCTGGGGGGCACAGCCTGGGAGGGGACAGCAGAGGCCACGAGCTGGGCGCCTCCTCACTGGGCTGAGACTGCAGCAGCGTGACGGGATGGCCAGTGTCTTGGGCGGGCGGGGGGACGGGACGGGTGGTTCATGGACAGACCGTCCGTGC
>NW_005348082.1:0-1024 GCF_000412655.1 Myotis brandtii | reverse complement strand
ACCCAGGCATGTGCCCCTACCGGGAATCGAACCTTGATTTCTTGGTTCATAGGTCAATGCTGAACCCCTGAGCCACGCTGGCTGGGCTTCAGTAATTAGATTTTTAACATACAGGTTCTAGAGTTCAGTTATGATTCATCTCTATGCTTTGTCTTGGAATGGGTTCCCTAGAAACGGACCTTGCGAAAAAGGTTTGTGTTAAAGTGATTTGTTGGGAAACATTCTCAGGAAAAACAGTAGGGGAGTGAAGAGAGGAACCAGGAAGAGAAGGAGTAATACACTTCATAACACACCCTTCACTTACCGTCAAAGATTCAAGTTTTTCATAGTTTTGTTGATTCCATGGGCATTATCGGTTATTTTAGCTTTGAAAATAGCTAATACCTTCAATCACACAGTAGCTTCCCCAGTGAGCTGGAAGAATCGTTTTCAATGGCTGTGTGTGTGTGTGTGTGTGTGTGTGTGATTTCCTCTGTGCCCAAAACAAGAAGCAGCATGAGGATTATGCCCAAGTGAATGAGACAGACACACACACACACAAGACCCGAAAGGCTTCTGAAATGCATATATGTTAGCATCATTAAAACATTAGCTTGTCTTTCAAACAATTGTTGAACACCCAAACCTTTCCTGCCTACCCTTTGCCTTTCCGAATCTGAATGCTCCGTTTAAAAGAGGAATGATTTTAATCTCGCTGGTTTGATATATGGTGCAGTTGTCCTGGTCATATTTCAGTGTAGATAGTTGTATCTTCTCTTCCTCAATCCCCCTGTTGCTTGCTTGCCAAGTGGCATTCTTCTTTCCTTTCTAACCAGCTGCTCCCAGGCACTGCTGTGAGGCGGTGAACAGCTGGAGGGAGCCACCCCAGTGATGGTTGCACATCAGTGGTATCAATACAATTAGTCTATCAACTTGTTCAGTTCTTGAAGCATTTGGCATCTTTCAGGACAAAAAGTCTGGGGAAGGAACCATCCTATTATTACTCCAACTAGAGGCCCGATACATGAAAATTCGTGCAAGAGTA
>NW_005348081.1:0-924 GCF_000412655.1 Myotis brandtii | reverse complement strand
GCTCGCGAGCCGCAGTTTGCCGACCACTGGTCTACATCTTACTACAGGGAGTGCCGACACTAATGTGATCTGACTGTGGGACCAAGAGAAAGAGCCAAGTGTGTTGGTGATGAGCTAGCCAGTCTCTGCCACATCTCGAAATCACCCAGTAATGATGTCATTCTTTAAGTATGCACAGGGGATGCAACAGTCTAAAGATGCCTCTAAAACGTGCTTGTTAGGAAAGGGTAGGTTCTTGCTCTCTGGGGATGCTCCGCTTGCTGCTGACTTTTCCCTGCCACTTCTTGGATTGTGACATCAGCATCTGGCATTAGCAGTTCAGCGGGAAGGAAAAAACACACACCAAAGCTTCCCTAGCAAGTCTGCTCCCTGTTCGCAGGAGGGCTGCAGCTGGGATGTGATAGAGTGAGCATATGGCTTTAGGGAGGCCCATTTGGTTCACTTAGCAGAGTTCTGTGGCCTGTGAATGTTCAACACATTTTAACATTAAAGTCGTCAGGCAGCTGGCCCAATTCCTGCCTCCCTGTGCTGCCTCTGAGGCTGGCTGTGCGGAAACAGAGGTGGGGGCCAGATGAGCTCCAGCGAGGCTGATGGACAGGAACAGAGCAAGGGGCTTTCTGAATGCAGCGCCAGCTCCAGAGCATCTCAATTCAGGCTTTATGCAAGCGTCATGTCATTGCTGAGGCAGGGAGTTTGCCCTCCTTTGAATAGGAGAACCGGCCCCTTTAGGTCAGGGGGCTCCTCTGAAGCAGAGAGAAATTAGGACATATGCCAGGCAAACTTGGGTCTGCAATGAGGGAGAAAAGACAAGCTCTGGAATACATTTGAGTGGAATTTGCAGGTGGAAATATACTGGGTCTCTCTGGCTGGCAAGGTTTCAGTAAGGGTCATTTTTTTCTCCTTAGATCGAGCCTCAAAGCATCC
>NW_005348080.1:0-219 GCF_000412655.1 Myotis brandtii | reverse complement strand
GCCAGACCTCACTCCTTACTTCTCATCAGAGAGTTCATTCTGGAGAGACACCTTATAAATGTAGAGAATGCGCCAAATCCTTTGGCAACCCCTCAGGCCTTACTAAGCATCAGAGGGTTCATTCTGGACAGAAGCCTTATAAATGCAGAGAATGTAGCAAAGCCTTTAGCCAGTCCTCACAGCTTACATCTCATCAGAGAGTTCATACTGGAGAGAAGC
>NW_005348079.1:0-798 GCF_000412655.1 Myotis brandtii | reverse complement strand
GTGTTAGCCTTTGAGTTTGACATGCTTGCTGCAGAGCAACCTGAGAGGACAGGACCCCACTCCCCACCATTCCATCTCTCTTTAAACAGGGAGTCAACCAGGGAGTGGTCCTGGGTCAGTAAAGCCTCGTTCTCCTGTTTCTGTTCCCCCATCTGTCACAGGAAGCTCGGTTCTCTTTCTCTGTCAGGGGAATGTTTTTCTCATGGGCTACAGGTTCCGTATACATACAACATTCCAGTTAGCCCTCCAACAGATTTCTGGTTTCTAAGGACTTTCCTTAGTTCCATTTAACAGCTGGAGGATTGAGACGCATCGGTGAGAGTCTGTCTAAGTCACCAAGCTCAGGCCTGGATGGGAATCAGATGTATGTTCCCTGCCCTTACCCTCCCCCCTACCTTGGGGGGGCTGGTAGCTGGGCACGGAGGTGATGTGGAGGAGAGGCAGGTGGCATGTAGCTCAGTCAGCAGTGGCTGGACAGCCTCCCCTGGGCCCTTCTGGCAGAGAGCATCTTCCTTAGCCCCTCCCACATCCATTCCACTGCCCACCCACTCTCCTCCAGGGCCCATACCTTCCTGTCCAGGACAGTCTTCCCTGCCCTATATTCCCAACTTCTTGGTCTACAGAAGTGGTTTGGGTTTGGTTAGGTTCCCCCGGCCTAAGTTGTGTATTAGACATCTCAGGCTGCCTTAACAAGACACTCTGGAATGGGTGGGTTAAACAACAGGTATTTGTTTCCTTATAGTTCTGGATGCTAGAAGGTCGCGTCCCTCCCCAGCCCTGATCATGCACCGGTGGGGT
>NW_005348078.1:0-294 GCF_000412655.1 Myotis brandtii | reverse complement strand
GGGGGGGGGTCCTCAGGAGGAATTGTGGGAGAGGAGTCACATTAAATGTGAGGACCTGAACTCAGGGGCAGAGAGGGATTCTCAATGGGGCTGATTCCTTAGGGAGGGGACCCTCCCGCTGCCTTTGTCATCCTGCGGCTGTTCTTCCACTGTTTGGCTTGGTTTTAAGGTCAGTGACACTGTACAGCACAGGTTGTACCTCTGAGAGCACGGCTATTCCTTCAAAGTGGTTACCACGGCCCTTCCACGCGTGTTTTTCCCTCGCCGCGTGGCAGAGCTGGACGGGCAATGAAC
>NW_005348077.1:0-503 GCF_000412655.1 Myotis brandtii | reverse complement strand
AGGATTCTGATGCCTGCCATCTGGAGGGAGGAAGCCGGCCGCGGGGCGCCAGGCCAGGAAAAGCGCGGAGCAGGAGCGGGAGCCAGCGCGCCATGTGTGCGAGCATTCTCATTTACACTGAGGAGCCGGGTATTTAGAAAACAGGGCTGGTCCCGAGCCGCCATCTGTGGCCACGCTTCCCGGCCCACAGCACCATATTGCGGAGGCACCGGCTGAAGGAAACAGCGTGCGTGTCGCGCCGTGTTTGTTTGGTTTGGGGCTTTTGTTGTTTTTTGTTTTGGGGGGGACTTTTTTTTATTTTTTTACAAATTCAAATGTGGCTTCCTCACTTCGCAAAGCAGGCTGAATGGCCCCAGAAGCCAGAGTCGCTGGAGGGAGAGGGGTTGGTGCAACCCGGGGTTTGCACGGCGGCTCTGGGAGGGGTGAAAACTGATCGCACCCAACCGGAACCGGCACGCGCAGAGGGTGGGATGTGCGTATGGATAGCAGGTTTTGCGCGCACA
>NW_005348076.1:0-254 GCF_000412655.1 Myotis brandtii | reverse complement strand
TTACATATGTCTCCTTTTTCACCCATTGACCTCTCCCTGGCTGCTCCCACTCCCTCGCACATGCCCTCAACCCCCTAGTGTCTGTGTCCATTGGTTATGCTTATCTGCATGCATACATGTCCTTTGATCACTAACCCCCCAACTGCTACCCTCCCCTGACTTCCCTCTGAGGTTTGACGGTCTATTCAATGCTTCTATGTCTCTCTCTGGATCTACATTTGTTCATCAGTTTATGTTGTTCATTACATTGCACA
>NW_005348075.1:0-1579 GCF_000412655.1 Myotis brandtii | reverse complement strand
ATATATACAATTTCAAAGTATCATAGAATAAAAACATGTGTATCATAGCTCTCCAGGATTTTCACATGATTCAGTAAAATCTCAGATGCTAAAGCACTAGGATTGTCTGGTTTGAAAAATAGGTATGTAGAGCACATGGCCTCAAATAGATTTCAATATGCCACTCAGAAGCCTGGGAATAAAATTGTTGATGATTGCACTATTCGGGAAGAAATGTTATAGGATGATAGGGCTCACGGGCTAGTGACCTGACATTGGCACATGCCCATTAAACTTATCACAGAGTGGAAGGATGACCGCATGCTTCTGTGATCCAGAGAGGCAAGCAGAGAGGACTGGAGTGGGTGTCTACAGCTTCTGCAGGGGTGGCTGATGTCTATTTTAAATGCCAGTTTGGGGAGAAGGCTAGGATGCTTTTCCTGAGGAGTAAAATGCTGTAATCCTGGAGCACACTGCTCCCTACCATGTCATCTCCAGGGGAATCTTGGGGGATAGCTGATAACAAGTGGATCTCACTGGATTATCATTCAAATGTGGAAACCAGGGGTAGACTCTTGCTCATGGGAAAACTAATGAGGAGTAAAGGTCTCAGTGAGGTAGTTTTTGCTTCACTTTGGGGCAAAAGAAACAGAGTATTGAAGTTTACTTGACATCAACAGAAGAAAGCAAAGCCTGTGGCAACAGCTAACCCCAGGGCCGGATCCAAAGTCAGAGAGCAGGTCTTATCAATGGACGAAACTGGATTATAATACAAAATTGCATTTTGAAATGTCAGAGTGCAGATTAGTTTTCAGACATACCTCAAAGGCTACCTCAATACCTTATCTGCGCTGTTATAATAATAATTGTAACTATGTGTGTAAAAAATAGGCATTTTGGAAAGGAGGAAGATAGCCCTCAAGATTCTAATGTAATTTGAGTGGCACTTCTCCAAGCCACGTATCATAATTTGAATGTGTACCATTAGAAGACAAGACTCTTTTTGTAAACATATTTGCTTAATACCACTACATTTCTGGAATGCAAATATTCTGGTTAGGTAACACATATTAAATAATCACCATTAAAGATAAAAATAAAAAATAAAAACATTTTAAAAAGTAGGGGGGAAAAACAAAGAAAAAATAAAGTCATCACTGAGACATTTGATGTTTTAAAGTTTTAACTTGACAATAGATCAGAACAAATTTTTATGATTATCTAGGGGTGGGGAGGAGAAAGATCTGAAAGCTTTGTATCTACTGTGGGGAGGAAGGCAGGCAGGCATCACATCATCAAGGCAAACAGGATGGTTGAAAACAAACTACCAAAACAGGCCAATCTCATCCTTTTTGTTTAGATTCACAACATTAACCTCAACTTCTACAAAGGGACTGTGTAGCATTTTGAGTGGAGTGTATATTCTCAACAACTTAAATGCTAAATCTATACAGCGTGACTTCTAGCTGTCATGAATAGTGATAGGCCTGGTGAATGAAACCTACACAAAAGTCTTGGTTATTATCTCAAAGATATTACGGTTTGAGTGGACATTAGCAGCAATTTTTTTTGTACTTGAATTGGGTTTATTCATTTGCTG
>NW_005348074.1:0-228 GCF_000412655.1 Myotis brandtii | reverse complement strand
CATGTGAACTCTATCAGTAATCCTATATAATAAAAGGATAATATGCAAAGTTTGACCGGGAGACCAGGAGTTCAATTGCTCACTATGACGTGCACTGACACCAGAGGGTGGCGCCAAACTAAGGAAGACCCGGATTGACCCTAATCACCAGTCAGGCCTAGGGACCCTTTCCCTTGCACAAATTTCATGCACTGGACCTCTAGTAGTGGATAATAATGTGTTTATTTA
>NW_005348073.1:0-637 GCF_000412655.1 Myotis brandtii | reverse complement strand
CACCTGAAACTAATACAGAATAATATTGAATGTGAACGATAATGAAAAAAGATGGAAACTTGTATGTTATGTTTTTCATCATTATAATAAAAATATAAAACTGCATTTATACTAGGATTATTATGAACAAATAAGTAAGTAAATGGTAAATAATGTGAGTCAGATTCTTGCTGGCAATAAAAGTTAGAAATAAGAAAGGGAGAAGGCTAGAATAAACTGTGTGATACTGGATTAGAGTCTTAGACATTAGTATGAACTCTTATTTAGTATAATATGTATACCTGCAGAGCTATGGAAATTATTATAGCTATATATGTATTTATTGGTTAGTACACATGCATATATTTCATAGTTTTGTCTTCTCATAGACTATAAACAATGACTCCCAAGTAACAACAAGCACATCCAGTGCCCAGACCTTGTTTTTTAAATATCCTCCAAAATAATAAACACAGTTAAAATCCCAGACATTCTTGGAGAAATGACTAATTCTAGCAAACAATATGAAAGTGCTCAAAAAACAAAAGAATGGGGTCAGATCAAAGGAAAAGAGGAGCCAAACTGAAGGAGTACCTAATGGCCTAAGCTAAAACAATTTGAGCAACAAAACTAATAAAATTTAAAGTTATAGCACAAT
>NW_005348072.1:0-379 GCF_000412655.1 Myotis brandtii | reverse complement strand
ACATTTATAAAAATGATGCAAATAGGAACAGAAAAACGTAAAGTAAAAGAGGGATACATTTTTCACAGCATAATGTGGAGACCATCATGGAGGTATTAGCATTTTAATTTTTCCTTCCTTATTAAGGATATAGGCTCCCAGAAAGCAGGGCTACAACTTTTACAGACCCAGCAAAATTTATTCTATATCAAGTGGGACAGATAATATAATTGTTTAAACATCAGTTTTTTCTTCTGTATAATGATATTATTAATAGTTGCTCTATTTTTATGAATACTGTTTTATCAAGAGAACAGTTATTATAGCAGTACTATAAATTATAAAGAGATTTGTTAGTGCTATATGTTGATAGATTATTATTGTTATACTAGAGGCCCGG
>NW_005348071.1:0-659 GCF_000412655.1 Myotis brandtii | reverse complement strand
TGACCTCCTGGTTCATAGGTCGATGTTCAACTACTGAACCACATTGGCCGGGCTGACTTTAGTATTTTCATAATACAAAAGGTGTCAGCATGCTTTGATTGCTTGTACCAAAGATTTCCCTATATTACTTCTTATAATCCTTACAACTCAGAGGGGAGATGTATTAGTTATCTAATCCTGCATAACAAAAATCACTCCAAACTAGACCACAGACACGTATCATCACCCATTTAAAGCATGTATCACCACGCCACCTGTCGGTCAGGAATCCGGGCACCGCTTAGCTGGCTACCTGCTCAGGGTTTCTCACCCGCTACAATCAAGTGTTAGCAAGGACTACCGTCTCATCATAAGGCTCACCTTGAGCGGGTTTGCTTCAAAGATTACTCACATGGCGGTGGGCAGGCCTCAGAGCCTCCTGACAATTGGCTGGACGCTTTTGTTCCGTGTCATGTGGGCCTCTCCAAGGAGAGGTCACAGAATGGGTGCTGTCTCCCCTCAGAGTGAGCGCACAAGAGAATGCGCAGCCAAGACCCACCTAACCTTAGAACTGAGATCCCATCCCATCTGCCACATTCAACTGTCTAGATTAAGCAGTCACAAAATCGAGCCCACACTCGGCAGAGGTTTACACAAGGATCTCAATACCAGGAGTCGGG
>NW_005348070.1:0-216 GCF_000412655.1 Myotis brandtii | reverse complement strand
TACTTTTTGATATACTATTGTAATGGATTTGCTAGGACAAATTACTTTTTGATATACTATTGTAATGGATTTGCTAGGATTTTGCATCTGTATTCATAAGATATATTGGTTTGTAGTTTTCTTTATTTGTGTTATCAGGGTTATATTGGCCTCATAGAATGTGTTAAGGGAGTATTGCCTTCTCTTCAGTTTTTTGGAAGAGTTTGAGAAGAATAG
>NW_005348069.1:0-303 GCF_000412655.1 Myotis brandtii | reverse complement strand
TATTTTTTTTCTAAAATTGTTAGACTACAAATTGAGGAGGGAGCCACGCAGGTGCGTAGCTACCCATACCTTGTCAAACAGGCTTCCTCCAGTCACAAGCCTTATTGTTACTGAAGTCAGCTGATGCCTAATTGGAGGTGGAGGTGGAGAGTGCGCAGATGCAACAAGGACTGGAGCCTTCTGAGCTCATAAAGATGTCAAAAATAAAACGATGAATACTAGTAAGCAACTATCTTACTCTGCAAAAGTAATGTAAAAATTCAAAGTGAATGTAATCAGCTATGCAAAAGAGCATGGAAATAG
>NW_005348068.1:0-222 GCF_000412655.1 Myotis brandtii | reverse complement strand
AGGAAGGAAGGGGGAGGAAGGGAAAAGAAGAAGAGCCCTGGCCCCGGTGTGGCTCAGTTAGTTGGGTGTCATCCTGTGCACCAAAGGGTTGCCATTTGATTCTGGTCAGGGAATGTGCTTGGGTTACAGGTTCAATTCCCATTGGAGGTCCATGCAAGAGGCAGCTGATCCACCTTAAGCTCTCGCATCAATGTTTCTCTCTCTCCCTCTCCCTTTCTCTCT
>NW_005348067.1:0-238 GCF_000412655.1 Myotis brandtii | reverse complement strand
TACAAGAAATCAAATTTAAACAGACACAGATAGATTACAAGTAAAGAGAAGGAGAAACATATACTATGCTAACACCAATCAGAAAGAAGAGAGAATAGCTACATTAATTTCAGATAAAGCCAACTTCAAAACAAAGGAAATTATCAGGGCTAAAGAGAGTCATTCTCCTATAGTTTGTCTATGTCCTACATGAACATCAATAGTCATAAAATATATTGATAGTATGTACCCTTGATAT
>NW_005348066.1:0-220 GCF_000412655.1 Myotis brandtii | reverse complement strand
GGCAATATGCAAATTGACCCTAACAGCAGAACAACTGCTGGATCAGTCACTCTGAGGTGCACTGATCACCTCTTGGTCCCTTTCCCCGGTCGGCAGGCTCCGGTCACCTGATGGCCACCCATGGCAGGGGCAGGACCAGCATGTGGGTGGGAACAGCCGACCTCTTGGTCTCTTCTCCCAGGTGTCAGGCACGGATCACCCAATGACAAATGGGGAACTG
>NW_005348065.1:0-224 GCF_000412655.1 Myotis brandtii | reverse complement strand
CCTCACCATCATTACCATCATCACCATCCTCACCATCCTCGCCATCCTCCCCATCCTCACCATCCTCACCATCCTCACCATCATTACCATCGTCACCATGGTCACCATTGTCACGGGGATCCTTTGTCTGCTGATGACCCATTTGACCACCACCCCCTTCAGGTGCCCCGATAACCTTTGCTGGCATCTGGGCCTGTGTGTGTGTGTGTGTGTGTGTGTGTGTG
>NW_005348064.1:0-1306 GCF_000412655.1 Myotis brandtii | reverse complement strand
GGGATTGAGCCTGCAATCCGGGCATGTGCCCTTGACCTAGAATTGAGTGAGCAACCTTCTGGTGCACGGGATGACACCCAACCAATGGAGCCACACTGGCCAGGGCCACTCATGGTCCTGCCTTAGCCCATGGACTTCATGTCCCAGTACTTACCTTTGGTAGCAAAATGAGAGGAATGCTAAGGACCAAGACCAGTGAAAGCCAAGTTTAACATTTTCATGTTCCTGGGCAATCTCAAGCCCTTGACATACCTCTTAATTTGTTCATGGTCCCTTTTGCGGCTTTTACTTTGATGGGTAGCTTCTGGCCAGGACTACAGTTCTATTGGGTCAGAGCACTGATGCCATTTTCTATAAAAACTGACAAGGAAGAGAATCGATCAAACTTGTCTCCATCTTTGTGTCAACTATAAAAAGAGACTTGGAATGTGTCCTTTTGTCCTCCAGGGGAGCAGCTGCAGGCCACAGGATCTGAGCCGAACCCTGGGATGTCAGAACTAAAGGTCCTGCTCCTGGGGAAGCGTGGCGTTGGAAAAAGCACAGCCGGAAACAGCCTTCTGGGGAAGCGAGTCTTTGAGACCAAATTCAGTGACCACTCAGTAACCAAGAAGTTTAAGTCTGAGAGCAGAATCTGGAGAGGGAGGAAAATTTTGATCATTGATGGCCCAGACTTACTATCTGATTTAAAGGACTTTAAATCAGACCTTCGGAAACATGCCTCTCGGGGGCCCCATGCCTTCCTGCTGGTGACCCCACTGGGCTCCTTCACTGAATATGCAGAGATGCTGAGCACCATCCAAGAAAGTTTTGAAGACGAATTAACTAAGTATATGATTGTACTCCTCACAAGGAAAGAAGATCTAGAGGATCAGAACGTAGACACGTTTTTAACCAGCAATGGAGCCCTCTGTGAGCTTGTCAAGAAATGTGAAAACCGATACAGCATCTCCAACTACAGAGCGACAGAAAGAGAGGAACAATGCCAGGCGGATGAGCTCCTGCAAAAAATTGTGAAAATGGTGCAGCAGAATGGAGACAAGTCTTGCAACTTCAAAAAGGAAGGTAAGAAAACATTTAATATATGCTTTAAAAAAGCAGATATAGGCTATACAGGAACTTTTTGTTTTCTGAAGGGCATAGAGAAGATAAAAAGGACAGGTCCACTCTATTGACTAACTCTTCTCTTTCTCCTTTCTCCAATTTAACTAAACTTATTTGCCTTTCCTTGCATACTGTGCTGAACTGGTCTTTAATTCTAACATGAGCCATACCGCTGTACTGGCAGCCATCAGCCTGGCTAGTGGCT
>NW_005348063.1:0-775 GCF_000412655.1 Myotis brandtii | reverse complement strand
TTAAGAGTCAAAACAAACCATTATTCGACTTGAATCATTGACAGAGCTAAATAACCTACAATTACTGCAGAATTTCGTGCTTGGATAAATTGGAATAGTAGAATAAAGGAATAATCTGGAGGAGGATCTCAAAATTAAATTAAATTCTGGTGATAACACTGAAGTGCAGAAATGGGAAGATTCTATTTTGAAGAGAGTTGAAAGTGTCAGGAATAGTTATTGAGAGCAATATTATAGGGAATCAATAATCGTAAAACAGTAATATTGCTGAACAACACTGAGAGCTTATATGAAATGAAAAACGTAATTTTATAGGGGCTGAGTCTACACAGTTCCATTAGATTCTTTATGCTCTATGCTTGCAACATAGTTGACTGAGTTCACAAGATGGCATGATAGGTATCAAGGAAGTCATGGATTTCAGATAGGGATTAAATTAGGTATAGCTGGTGAGTGTATAAGTTAAGTGAAGTCCATGTTAAACTCAGGAGAGGACTCAATATATGTGAGAAGACACCTGTTGTAGATTAAAGCTGTTGTCAAAGATTTAATCTCTCCAATTATAGTTTGAAATACACATGGCAGAGCTTCCAGAACATAAGTTAGGACCTCTACAGTTGCAAATAGGGCAATTGATAGTTCAAAAACTCCTCTATTCAACCCAAAATCTTTGGCCCAGCAAGCACACCCAAAATCTTATGGGGTGCATAAGCCTACTCTTTAGTTTCTTATACTCCATGTAGCCAGAATCCAGCATATATGAATCATCTTTGCT
>NW_005348062.1:0-841 GCF_000412655.1 Myotis brandtii | reverse complement strand
CGCTCTATCCACTGAGCCACACCAGCTAGGGCTGCATGGTTTAAAGATAACTGCACAGGAAGGTGATATCCTATCATCGTTTTATTTGTTTAAATATATTTCTATTGATTTCAGAGCGCGTGCCCTTGACCAGGAACGGAACCGTGACCTCCTGGTTCCTGATTCAACGCTCAGCCCCTGAGCCACGCCGGCCGAGCTCTCACGCAGCTCTCATTTCCGCACGACCTTCCACGCGATGGTCATTCCTTAAGTTTCTGACCCAATTAGGGAAGGAGAAATGGCAAAACCGAGAGATTTCATGTGTAAAATTCTCCCTCCCAAGGTCAGTGAAATTCCTTTGAACGCAGAGCTTAAGAGGAGCCACATAGATTTAAATACATTAGCCATGAAATCAGATCGTCTTTTATCCACTCGCAGCGTGGGCAGGTTCATTTTCATTCTATCTCTATTCATTTATTCCAGAAGCGTTTATTAACACTGCTGGGCTGTGGGTACACTCACCAAGACGGGCAGGATCTGTGCTCCCCCCCGCCCCCCGCAACACCCCGGGCCTCACACTTTCTGGGCGGGGAGCGTAGGAAGCTCTCAGATGATGAGAGAGAGAGAGAGAGAGAGAGAGAGAGAGAACAAATCACCCTGTTGTCCTGTGGGGGACATTGCCAATGTCTGCAGTTGTTGTTGCCACACCGGACGGGGAGCTACTTTGAGCTGCTCCACACCCCACAGTGCCAGGCCAGGCCCCCAACATCATCCTGACCCAACATCTGCAGGGCTGAGGTCTAGAGCCCCGAGTGAACACTCCCATTATAATTTACTAGAGGCCCAGTGCACAAATTCATGC
>NW_005348061.1:0-233 GCF_000412655.1 Myotis brandtii | reverse complement strand
TTTTTTATTTATTGATTTATTTTAGAGAGCGGGACATGGATTTTTTGTTCCACTTGTTTATGCATTCATTGGTTGTTTCTTGTATATGCCCTGACCGAAGATCAAACCACAACCTCGGCCTATCAGTATGACGCTCTAACCAACTGACCACCTGGCCAGAGCCAAGTTTTTTTTTAAGTTCATTAATAAAGCCAAAGACTCGTGGTAAAAGGTAAACTTTGGGTAATTAGTAA
>NW_005348060.1:0-1383 GCF_000412655.1 Myotis brandtii | reverse complement strand
AAAAACCCAAGAGAACCTCGGCTGTATCAAGAGGATAAAACACTTAATTTTATTCTAGTTGACCAAGCATCTTGACCAAATCACAGATTCATATCTTAGGAAACAGCTGTATTTCTAATATATTAATTCCATTTCACTCTTTTTAATTGCATTTTTCATTACTTGAGTAATAAGCAATATATCTTAATAGGTCTATAATAGCTTGTCTCCCATTTGTGATCAGGTAATTATCCTTGCTGATTTTGTATAATCTAGCAAATGTAAACAGTATTTTAAATGTGAGTGCTTAGAAAATATCACTTGGGTTAATTTAAATACAATAATAGAAAATCAACTAAATTTACAAATCAGATGTATTTATTTCACTTGTAAGTATTATTTAATAGGATATGAAAATAAAGTGAAATATAATAGAGGAAATAAAATCCTTCAGGAAAATAAGGAAATTTAAAGTCATCAGCCATGTAGAATTCAGGTCTAATACTATAAATTTAACTCAAACAATAGCAGACAATGAGAAATAATATACATTTTTAAGACTTTGGGCAGAATACAAATGTGTTTAAAAGTTTGACGGATGTGAAAAAGTGTCCAATATGCCTACAGTGAACAGAGGCAAAGCAAAGGTAGACAATGGAACAGGCGCAGGAGATCATGCCCAAGAGCAGTGGCCATTCAATAGTTTTACTCAGGTTCCTCCAAAAAAAGATTTTTTAAAATCTTTGAATCCACTCAAACATTTAAAAATGATGTCAGTTTTTTATTGGGGAGAGTGTCAATGGAGTAAAAAGGGGGTTGGCACCTCTAATACTTTCAACAATAAAGACAAAATGTAAAAAAAAAATGATGTAAACATTCTCTTTAACTATATAATTGCAACAGATGCAATTTCTGCTTTTTAAACTGTTACAATGCTTTTTAAAAATATATCCGAAAGCTACATAGCGAGGTGTAATGCAAGGTCTAAAATGCTATGTACTTTGAGGTTCATTGGGCCCTCATTTCACCTGCACTCACCTCAAGTTCCCACACAGCAGGAACGGCTCCTCAAGGGACGCTTCCCCATCAACCCCAGACTGCATCTATACAGCTAGAAACTCACACCTGCTCAGCCTGTGGCAGGGTTTTGATCCATCATCCCTGACATCTGGGGCCAGGGTTCTTCCACTGCACCACACTCACGCTTCTGTTATAACAAAGGACCTAATCCATGGAATTATAGTAGAAAACTGTGGGACAGTGAAGGAGGTTAGTTCAAACTTTACCTAAATCCAGTTTCCTTAAACCTTACAACCATTGGCTTTGCGGAGGTCCCTATTCCTGAAGATACTGAGCTCAGGCTCTCTGGAGGGAATTTATAAATATTTACAGGGTAATCAGAAC
>NW_005348059.1:0-224 GCF_000412655.1 Myotis brandtii | reverse complement strand
CTCCATCCACCTGTCCTTCCATCCCTCCATCCACCTGCCCCTCCATCCCTCCATCCACCTGTCGTCCATCCCTCCATCCACCTGTCCTTGGGGACTCGGGCTGAGTCCATGGCCGTCCCCTCCAGGCCAGGGGGTGACAGGGGAGGTTTGGCGCCTCTGAGCGCGCCGGGCAGGCGTGGTGTGCAGTCAGGCCCTCGCTGGAGGCCTGGCCGTCCTGCGGGGGG
>NW_005348058.1:0-355 GCF_000412655.1 Myotis brandtii | reverse complement strand
GAAATGTTTCCATCTGCCTGAACCCTTCCCTCCTAAGAAATTTCTCTATCTTCTGTACAAGGAAGATAAGCACCCTGGGACCTTGAAGTCCCCATCTATGCATTCCTCTCCTATGGACCCTCTCCCATGGACACACAGAGACAGCTCTGCATAAAAACTGGATTGTATATTTAGAAACATGGACAATAGCAACATTGACAGTGGGAATATGTAAAAGTCTTAGCCACTTTGAAAACTGTTTCGCAGTTTCTTAAAAGATTATATGTAAACTTAGCATATGAGCCTGCAATTCCACTCCTAGATTTATATCCTGGAGCTGTGAGTATAAAGACTTGTATGTGAATGTTCACAGCAT
>NW_005348057.1:0-247 GCF_000412655.1 Myotis brandtii | reverse complement strand
CTACTGGGGATGTGCCCACAACCAAGGTACATGCCGGAATTGAACCTGTGACCCTTAGTCCACAGGTCAACGCTCTATCCACTGAGCCAAACTGGTTAGGGCTCTTTATATCTTAATGTATTCCTAAAGGACGGAGGCATTGAAGGTAAGACAAACTGTCTATGTTACACGTGGACAAAGTACATAATGAGGTATATAGGAAGGAAACTTTTTTCAGATGATTCCACAAATGTTTCATTGAGAAGCT
>NW_005348056.1:0-257 GCF_000412655.1 Myotis brandtii | reverse complement strand
TTCTATGTTAATAAGTGTTTAGATTTAAATGAACTCTGCGTTTTTATTTTACATAGATACTAAAGATAAGTATTATTTTATAATTTTTTCAGTTATATATTGTACAAGTGTATGTATGTGTGTCTGTCTACTCAATTGTAGTATAAAACGTAATTATTGCAGGGGTCATGATGTTTGAAGCACTCCATCTATATGGCTATGTTACTGCCTAACCTACCCCCTGGGATCAGGCTGCAGAGATACTAGAGCTTGATGTA
>NW_005348055.1:0-834 GCF_000412655.1 Myotis brandtii | reverse complement strand
CTCAGAGCCTGCAATTGTGCCTGAGATGTACAAGCTGCATGTCCTTGAATAAATGACAACTAAAAACACAAAACAGAAGTAGACCTAGCGTCCTTCTGGCATTTGAGTTCCCATCTTGGTTTCAGGAAGGACCCCAGAAACCTGGCAAGTTTCTCATTTTGCCCACTTATTCAAATTAGAGTTTCCAAATCTATAGTCACTGTCTGTCAGCTTCCACTCTGCACAAGCAGGCAGGAGTCAGAATCACATGATACAGTGGAGATACTCAGGGAAAGTCGCATTCCAGGAACAGAAACAATGACATGGTGTGGATGGTTTCTTCTGCTCTCTGGACATAGGCACCCCATTCAAATGTATCTTCCACCTGAATAACACCCACCGTGGTCAGGTGAGCAGTGACTGCACACTGGTCCCTAGGTTGGGAGTGTGAGGCAGAACAGGTTGTTGATGAGCTCCCTCAGGAGAGTTTGAAATTTGCAAAAGAACTTGGGGAAAGTAGACAACTTGTGGGGTTGGGTGGATAAGCATGTTTTGCTCTTTCCATTTGGGAAAGTGGGGATGGCTCCAAGGTGTATCCGATGCCCTCCTTTCAGCTCAAGTGGCTTTATTACTGGGGGGTGAGAGGGCATTAGGCCCTTACGGATGTACCTTTTGCCATTTTGTTCATTGCTTTCTGGTTGCTTTGTAGTTCCTCTCTGTTCCTTCTTCTCTTGCTCTCGTTTCCTCTGATTTAATGACAAGTGTTTAGCATTTTATTTAGATTTCACTTTCATTATCGTTTGTGTATCTACTATAGGTTTTTGTTTTGTGGTTATCATGAGGCTCACACATATC
>NW_005348054.1:0-215 GCF_000412655.1 Myotis brandtii | reverse complement strand
CCCCCCATGCACAAATTTCGTGCACAGGGCCTCTAGTTTAATAATAATAATGTAAACGCATAAACAATATATAATTTTATATTCAAAATTTGAATTTGAAAAGCCTAGATAAAATAGAAAATAATTTCAAATTTGAAAGACTAGATAAAATGGATAAATTAAAAAATATATATTTAGAAAACATAAGTTAAATATATATATGTTATATATATATA
>NW_005348053.1:0-778 GCF_000412655.1 Myotis brandtii | reverse complement strand
CAGACGACATATTTAAAGATGCCCGAGTGTTTTGCCAACGGCCCTCAACACTGCCACACTGGGTGTGGCCACCCCCAAGAGCAAGGAGTCAGAGCCACTCAGTGTGACTCTACCCCAGTGGCCTCCTAGCCCAGGTCACCAGGCCCAGAGCACAAGCCATGTCACCATCAGTGGCCTTTGCACGACTCCCAACACCCTCTCTCATCCTCTGGAGACCAGCAGCCTGCTCTCCCCCTTCTCCTCTTCCCAAGAGCTGCTCAGCCTGGCACTGATGGGACCACCTATCTGTGCCTTTGACCCGAATATAACCAGTGTTTCCCCAAAGCAGCACGAAGTCCTGGGGTCCCTGCCAAAGCAGCAACTGAAATCCTGGGAAAGAAGAGGAAGTCCTCACGTGCTCTGACCGGGGTGCTCTTCGGGCGTGAACCCTTTGGAACGAACAGCTCTGGAGCCAGAGCATCCGTCCCCAAGGAGACCCAGGAGGGGGAGAGGGGGCAGCGAGATGCTACCTTACTGAGTTCCTCTCTCTGGCGCTCCCTGAGAGCCTTCATCTCCTCCCCGGAGTCATCGTCGTCCTCCTCCTCCTCCTCCTCTGCGCCTCTCCGGGATGCTTTCCGCTTCCTCCATTCTGTTTCTGGGAAACACAGGCGAAAGCCCGCGTGTCAACCATTGGCTCAACAAGCATTTCTCAGGTGCGGCTGTGTGCGTCACACCGCGCTGCACATTCAAGTGAGCACTACAATTTATTTATTTATTTTTTTACAGAGAGGAAGGGAGA
>NW_005348052.1:0-1229 GCF_000412655.1 Myotis brandtii | reverse complement strand
AAAGGGCCAGAAGGTTGAGAACCACTGATTTAAACTTTAAGACATCTGCTGGAAAGCCACACTGCCTGGCATCTTTGCATCTCAAACACGGTGAAGGGCTGATTCATTCTAGGACTAGAAGAAGGGATCAGGACAGAGTTAAGAATGAGAATGAAGGTGTAACTGGCCTGCGGACAAATGCCATCTGGGTGAGGGCAGGGCATGGGTGAGTTACTAAAAAAGCCAGCAGCTTGGCCTGAACCTGGGGCAGGAGAGTCGTACAAGATGCTTTTTACTTTCTGCCTTAAAATGCCCCACCTAGCTGCCATACTTGGTCAGCAATACTGCTGTAGCGGGTTTGCGAAACTGCCACTGAAGAAAGAGAGCTAAGGCTCATTTTTTCTTGTTCTTGTGTAATTGGTCCCAGGAGAATCCACCCTTGCCAAGTTTCCTCAATTATGTGGCTTTTCCTTGTGGTTGATGTTCATGAGTTTTATAGAGACAGTAGTGGTGTGAATACCTCCACGTGTAAAAACAAAACAAAACAATATCTCATTTTGAGAAGAAATTCTTCACCTTAAAATTCCTATGGCAAAGTGTTTTTGTCACTCTATGTTGTCTACTTGTACAGTGCTCAATATTTCACAAAATGGCATTTTAAAGTACTCTTAAAGTCCATGGTGCCATCCCTTACTCAAAGGACAGGCATTTGGAAAATAAGTAAGCATTTAATTAAGTTTAATTGATTTACTTAAAGTTTACAGAGCATATTTCTTTCCATAAATGTTTACCTTTTAATCTTCAAACCAGTTTCCTATAACTGGGCCGGAGGAGAGGTGTGGGAGAAACACTGGCCTTTTCACCCCTTCTTTTTTGTATCTGTTCTTCCCAGATTTGTTCTCTCAAGGGACTTGCAAGGTCCTTGCGGATCCATATGCTGCTGGGCTCCTCATAATCTTCCTCACCCTGCGGCAGCATTGCCTGTGCCTCATTAATGTGTGCTTAGTGATTAATTAAATAGGTTTTATTTCTATCATTAGGAGAAAAATGCTAGTTTCAAAGCCGACTTCAGCATGCTTTTGTTCTAGAGTGGTGGAGAAGAGCGAGCTCGCTCTTCTGTGTAGGAGAACCGCCCGGTAAACGTGGCCTGGCACGGGAAGGTCTGACAAAGCTACTTACATGGCAGAGTGCAGGAGCCGCAGGAAAAGGGCACTTCTTCTTAGGATGAAGTGGTTGTTCTGATGTAGAGG
>NW_005348051.1:0-929 GCF_000412655.1 Myotis brandtii | reverse complement strand
TTTCAGAGAGAAAGGGAGAGGGAGAGAGAGGTTGAAATATCAGTGATGAGTGAGAATCATCAATAGGCTGCCTCCTGCATGCTCCCCCACTGGGGCTTGCCCTAGCTAGTGTTGCTCAGTGGATAGAGCATCAGTCCTGGGACAGAAGGGTCCCGAGTTCGATTTTGGTCAAGGACATGTAGGTTGCAGGCTGGATCCCTGGCCCTGGTTGGTTGCTAGCGAGAGGCAACCAATCGATGTGTCTGTCTCTCTCATATTGATGCTTCTCTCTCTCTCTGTCTCTCTTCCTCCTTTCCACTGTCTCTAAAACTCAATGGAAAATATCCTCGGGGGAGAATTAACAAAGAAAAACAACAACAAAAGAAAATACTGAAAACTGTTAGAAATCAAGTGGTGCAGAATAAACACCTGCCTCCCTTTTCAAGGGTAGACAGTCTCTACCTACAATGTAGATGATTCTACATGAGGGAAAAATAACCAAACATTCTGATCAAATAAGTCAGAGAGCCAATCAAGTAAGTTCAAAAAACAAAATCAGATAGTCTGAGGGGTTGAGCACGTCTATATTTACTGGGCTTCTTGCACAGTGCATGGAGTCAGCATATGGTACAAAGATTTATAAATATTTGCAATTTTGTGGACTTAGATAATTTTCTAGGAATCATGTTCAATATGCATGAATCCATCTCTCGATACACTGAGTTCTTTACCTTTTTGGGTATCTATATATATAAAAGGCTAATATGCAAAGTGTCCTCTCGGGAGTTCAAACGGAGACCTGGAGTGCAATCGCTTGCTATGACGTGTGCTGACCACCAGGGGGCAGCGTGGAATGAAGGAAGGCCCCAGCCGGCAGCTGGAAGGCCCTGATCGGCCCTTACTGCTAGCCCCACCTAGGGACCCTAAGTGCACGGGGCCTCTAGTTGTAA
>NW_005348050.1:0-383 GCF_000412655.1 Myotis brandtii | reverse complement strand
CCATTGGCTAATCAGCGTGATATGCAAATTAACTGCCCAAAAAGATGGCGGCTAATTAGCATACTGAAGGAAGGGCGGGCCAGCACGGAGCTGCCATCCGGCCCCGTGTGCCGCCTAAGCCCCTCCTCCAGCCAGACCCCTGTGTGTGGCCCTGGGCGGCAGGACCCTGCGGTCGTGATCGTGATCGGAAGCCGGGCCACAGGCAAGGCGGCACCCCAGGACCCAGGAGCCAGTCGGGGAGGTCTGCAGGAGAAGCAGTATTCAAGCTATGAGTGGGAGGGTGGGGGGCGGAAGGATACACCAATAGGGGAGTGCAGAAAACAGATGAAGAGGAGATGAAAGTCATTATTGGGTGATTATGAATGAGCTTGCCATTGCTTTTG
>NW_005348049.1:0-476 GCF_000412655.1 Myotis brandtii | reverse complement strand
CTCAGAAACTCTGGTTTTAGTGCAGATTCTCACCACAGTCCCAAGGTAGTTCAGCTGCTTGTGATTGGTGGTCTGGAAAGCGGACTTTCACGCGTGTCCGTACTAATGCGGTTGCTTTCCTCTTCTGCGTGAAGCTGTGCGGCCCCACTCCGCACCCGAATATAAGGATGAGACCATGACGGTGTTCCAGATCCCCATATACAGTGAGTACGAAGGCACACTTCCTGGGAGGAGGGCGTAGGTCCAGGGTGAGGAAGACATGGGTGAGAATGGAAACTGCTTGGATAAATTAAGGTACGGTTCCTGCCCTTACGGAGCTTCTGATCTTCTGGGCAGACACGTTTAACTCGTGTGTAATGATAGTGACTATACTTTGTAATATAATGTAATCGAGCGCTGCTGAAAACACATTGTTCTAAGATTGGCATTTATTGCTCGAGGTGTATTTACCACAGATGTAAGTACCTCTTTTGATG
>NW_005348048.1:0-214 GCF_000412655.1 Myotis brandtii | reverse complement strand
TAGAACAAATACTCCAAAAATTTACATGGAACCAAAATAGACCCCGAATAGCTGCAGCAATCTTGAGTAAGAAGAACGAAGCTGGAGGGATCACAGTACCAGATTTCAAGTTATACTAGAAAGCTACCATAATCAAAACAGCCTAGTTCTGGCATAAGAACAGGCATATACAACAACGGAACAGAACAGAGACTTCAGATATCAACCCAAGACA
>NW_005348047.1:0-224 GCF_000412655.1 Myotis brandtii | reverse complement strand
TAATATTTCTTACAATTATAGCTGGTCCCCAACATTTCTCACCCTAACACTGCCAGTCTCAATGTGCTTTCTTCTTTACTTCTCTAGCTGTAGGATTTCCATGCAGATGTCAGGCGCTTCTGAATGATGGTGGTTCTATATTTTTAGATGTAATTTTGATGTAGGTTGTGGGAGGCAGTGAGTACCCGCATTTACCTACACCTCTATTAGAAATTAGAAAACTA
>NW_005348046.1:0-1070 GCF_000412655.1 Myotis brandtii | reverse complement strand
GGGTTCTTTGAACTATCACTGCTCTAACTCTGCCAACCACAGCCTTCATAGCTAAAGATTTTAATTTGTTTTACAACTAGACAAAAGTAGAACAAGAAACTGTGTGGGCAGTGGAGTGGAGAGGTGAAGGTCAATCCTGAGGACACAGATGGCTATTAGTAAGGTAGGGCATACAATGCACTTCTCTTTTTATTCTTTCTAATTATTATAAAAGATCCCTAGTGACTGAGGCTGAATTATTTTTTATTATTTAACTATTTTAGCATATTTCTAAACAATAACAACCTGATAAGAAACTTGATTTTTTTCTTCCCATCATATATATATATATATTTTACAACACACACAGAAACACCTCGCCCATAGTAGTTAGGTATACAATTGGATGCATTGGTTTAAATTTAAATGCTGTCAAAATAAGACAAGCTATCCTGCTTAAGGAACTACATATTAGGAAAGTCAGGCATAAGGCCTTAATCATTTATAAACAGCACAAAGAGTTTTTAGTGAATTATATTCTGAAATGACTTACTTTGGTGACACTTACTGTTTGCAAACTAGTCAATCTACATCATAAGAAAATAAGGATTCCTACTTAAAATTTCCTCTCCCTACCCCACCCCCATTTTGCAAAAATATTAGTTTACTAGTATGACATCACAATTTCTCCCTCTGATCTAGGACGAAATGTTGTAAAACATTGAGGAAAGGTGAGGCAGCTGACTAGAATTGATAAATTAAGAAAACATTTTTTCTTTGAATATGATTTTTAATAGAAGCCTATATTGAGAGGGCATAGACAAAGGGGACTTCACCAGTTTTGCAGCTGGACCCTGGCTGAATCAAAGCAAAGAGCATTAATTACTTGTTCCCTTTCTTTCCTTCTTTCTTTATTTTGATGTTTTTTGTTTGCTTTTGTTTGTTTTTGCTTTCCTTTTACTTTCTTTTTCCCTTTGTCAAACATTTAATGATGAACCTGCCTATTTAAGTGATATAGTAGGCATTAAATAATCTAATACATGGTTTATTAATGTAAATTCAAAGGCAACAAATACTGGATTGGAGCCTGC
>NW_005348045.1:0-1680 GCF_000412655.1 Myotis brandtii | reverse complement strand
ATTTCTCGATTATGAATTTAATATAATGCATGAAAAATATGCACATGATCTCTGTGCGAAAACCTTCACTTGCCAATGTTCTTGCAGACTTGGGCTGCCCTGTTAAATTTTACCAAGCATGTTAAACTTATTTGTGTAAAGCGATGCCTTTGAAATAAAGCATAAGAAAAATGCACTTACTGTTAAGTATAGAAACTAGAGAACCAGGTTAGATCTGTTTTCCCAGGAGAAATGATATTCTTTCTCAAATAGTAGGTTTTTGTTTAGGTTTACTGCGAAATGAAACATTATAATCTTTACATGGAGGGAGAGGCCATTAAGCTTAAACACGCAGAGTAACATCTGCTGGCTTCAGATATTCACTGGGTTGCTCAGAAGGGTCAGGTCAGCTCTGGTCATACAAGTCCCAAACTTTACCCCTGATAAATATGTTACCCTGATAGGAATCTCAGGCAGTCACAGTTCCTTTGATTGGCCAGGGAAGACAGGATAAAATGGCAGGTCATGGTCACAGGATTGTGTTTACCTGATAAATGGTAAATAAGTAAACACAGGAGGAGAAGTATGTTTATGCTTGAGGCCATGCAGGTTGGGAAATAGTTCTGTGCAAGGTTGAAGATGACAATTGAGAAAGTGTGTGGGTGTGTCTGCAATAGTATACACCTGTGAATTCATGCACATGCATGTAGAATTATGTCCAGTTACCTTCGTTATGCAAAAAGGCATAATAATATGTGAATATATAAATACCCAGAGACACACTCCATCTATATTGTGATGTGTGTATGCAGTAGGAGTACATATTCATAAGTGGGAATATCTTATTCATATCCTAGGGCTTGAAAAAGACTAATGTATTTGAAAATATATTTCCTAAAAATGAACATTTTTACAGAAACTAGGGTGTCTTTTTTCTATCTCTAAATTTTGAGGTTTATAGCAAAGAAGATAACAGACTTTGATCTACACAGCACACCTGTCGCTGGAAGAATGCTGGGCTAGTAAACTTACCATGACAGCTCTTGCATTAATTTAAAGTGACATGTACGTCAGTCTGGTATTTTCTATTTCTTTGTTTTATCCAGAAAATAAATGTTTTCCAGGTTCTGTATAATTAATTTTAAATAATTATTAAAAATCTCACAACTGGCACATTATTTAAAAAAACTGAGCCATCAGAAAACAGATAAGAAATGGTACTTTTTCCATTTCCCATAATAGCTATATTCTCTCATTTGGATTCTAGAGAGTACTAGAGAGCTTCTCAGAAACGAAGAGAAAATGTGCCCCGTGCACAATGCAGAATAGCTCACTTCCTAGTCTCCCCTCAGTTACCACACTTCTCATCTAGAGAGGAAAAACCCTGAAAAATAAAAGTCTGATTTTATTAGTCTTTCCATTTTGTATGTGTATTGGCTACTCAGAAACCAAAACAGGTACTGCTTTTTTGCCTTTGAACCTTGCTCTTACATTTATAATTTTCCTCTTCATTCATTTCTTCTACAAGTAATTATTGAGCACATTTTGTGTGCTAAGCCAAGGCTGAACCCTTCATCTCCAGAAGGTTACACTCTCACTTTTCGTTGTTTTCTTATTTCCTGAATTGATGTATATATACAGATATATTTTTGAGATGTCTGCATTTGTTGTCAAGTACACAAAATTATTTATGGAGCAAAA
>NW_005348044.1:0-1719 GCF_000412655.1 Myotis brandtii | reverse complement strand
TAAATTATCCCAAGAAAAAATAGACAGTCATTGAATGAAATGTTCTAAAATGAAGCATTATTTTTTTTTCAAATCTGTAATTCTGGGAAATGGAAAATATGCTTTTAATTTTCAAATTCCAAAACTTACATGAGTTTGAGAAAGTAGCATAGAATATACTTACTTATCTTTGCTTGAAGCCTTATCTGAGAATCATGAGGCTAAGATTGGGAAGTGTGATTGATGTTTTCTTTCTATGGATAATCCAAGCCTAGATGAAACAGGCTAGAAATAAACAGATTTAACAGATACTGTTTCTCATAGGAAACTTAAAGTAAGCTTTATTAAAACTGAAAAGTAATTATTGTGGATGAAGATGATAAGTAACAAGCCATAAAAAGGGGGAAATGGCATGCAATATTCCAGGATGTATTTACTCATCTCAGTCTAATTTGCCAAGGACAGAGAGGAAATAAGAGTTTAAGAATCACAATCTTCAACTTGGCAATTCTTAATGTGAAATGTGTTCTGAAATTAAAGAACATTGATGTTTCCAAATATATTTGTTTCTTGTCTATGTAACACAGATCCTACCCTTGTCCAGCTTCTGAAGATGCAAGGCAAATAAAACTCTTAAAGAGCTTTTTCTAATACCTGTAGCATCAGCTTATATATGTTCTAAAGAAGTTCTGACTCAACTGAAGCATTGATAACACTAAAATAGTTTACAGTTGCCTCCACCCCTGGTACAATGTCTCAACCAATATTTAGTGCATAGTGTTTGACAATCACAATAATGATCTAACATGACTGGATAGTCAATTTTTCAGAGGCTAATTGATCACTTTCAAATCTATAAGTAAACTGCACCCACTTTATTCTGCCATCAAGTAAATTGGCCAGATGTAGCTTTAGTTGTTGAGCTAATGCTTTGATTTTGTTTGAATGAAACAATACTGAAATTTTTCGGGGAAAAAAAGTAAATGAATGCGATCTTTAGCCTGAAGTAGCAATGTATATTAATGGAAATGATTATACAATTTAGACTTACCATTTTAGAGCATAGATACCTTAACAAAACCCATCTAAAATGCTTATTGAAAATGTAAAGTTTCAGATTTATGTATTGATTATATACTTCTATTGCTATCACGTGTTTCCTTTATTTTGCTCTTTCTGTTTATGTTTTCAAGTGATAAATTTTTCATGTCTTACATTTTATATTTGGTTTACCTATTTATTTTGTGTTCATTTTGCATGTAGAATGGGATAAGTCTGTAGAATAATGCCATTGATTTTGAGTTTTATATTGCTATGGGGCAAATACTGCATAAGTATGTTATCTGTTCTCTAATTTAATCACATAAAAATATTGTTAAAGGAAAAACTCGCTTCATAACAATGAGAGGCCTGTGCCTTTGTGAAAGGTATTTAACTATAAACTCATTATGTAGCATTAATGTATAATTTTCTTATTTTCTACCACAGTTAGATGAGAATTATTGTATAAAGCTGTTGGAGTTGAGCAAAATTGAATATCTAAGAAGTCTTTATGTGAGATTATTTAAGCATATCTAGGTTAGTTTTCAGTCTTGATAATGTTGTGGATACAGAGCAACTAAAGCAAACAAGTGTTTCCGGGGAATACACTTTCACGCTATTTAAAAGTTAAGCTACAGAAATGAAATGGTGTGTTAGGTGATAGCTCTACCACCTGAAGTAGCAGATAAAAAACTATAT
>NW_005348043.1:0-1390 GCF_000412655.1 Myotis brandtii | reverse complement strand
TTTTTTTTTTCTTCTCTCATTTATTGTATTCCTCCCATGCCAACACCAATATCTCATCCCTTTGGATCTAGAATCTTCAAACTTCCCAAATTGAAGATGAGCTAACCTGAGAGTTAGCATAAAAAGACAGAAGGCAATCTAAGTACAATACTCTCTATCTTTCCAGGTAATGTAGTTGGTTTTTAACAAGTCTTTTTGGTGAGCCGATTTACCGATGGACGTGTTCTCTGATCTAAAAAAGACAAAACTCTGCTGTCAAAATTCTCAGGCTGGTGGGAGAGAGGGCAGTAACAGAGGCAGGAGGTAGGAAAATGTCTTGGAGCTGACAAAATCACTGCTATCTCTACTTCTTTAGCATCGTTCTTTTAAGTTCACACGATCTACTTATAATGTACTTTCCTGGCCCTTATTGCGGTTAAGTACCAGGACCTGGGATGAACCACTAATGTTTTACATCACAGCAGGGCCTGGATTATAGTTTTCCCTACCCATCTTGCCACAAGACCATCTTCAATATACACATTGTAAGCATTTCCAACAGCTGGGCTCACTCTTCCTTCATTTCCTTAACTTTAGCCACTCTCCCTTCTCTTCAATGGTAGTTGTTGCTAGGCAAGGCCACAGTTTTGATTTTTCCAAAATCTTACATTTTAAAATAACACCTCTCTTGAATTCTCCAAATCCCATATTCAGAGAATGTGCAAATGTGTGTTATCCTGATTTCTTGCCCCACTCCTCTTCCTAGAATATTTAAGATCATCACCCTTCCCTAAGCGCTGCTCTCCTTGCTTTTACTGAGTTATGGTCCATTCTTTACAAGATGCTTAACCTTCATCCATGATGCCCTCACTCTCTTAGCTTTTGTACTGGCATCTGCCTTGTTTGACTGCAACACTGTTTTTTCTGCCCATGTTTTCAGGCAGTTGATTGGTTCTGGAGAAAGCCAACCTATCATTTCCTGTATAAACTGATGTTTAGCCAATTAAAACTGGGTCCTTACACTTCATATTACCTTATTTCATGATTTGATTTCTAGTCATGCTCTTATTGGATCCTAAGACATTTCTAGAATTAAACTTGAAGCAAGTGTACCCTTTTGATTTATATATCCTCAGTTTCCCTATTTTTTCTGTTAAAGACTTGAAAAAATTATACACATATAACAAATACATCCACACAGTGAGATGGACTCTGTGAGAAAGTATGGACCTTTGTATTTTAATTCAGAGTTGTTTTGGTAAGTTTGGAAATGGCAAAAATGAAATAAAAATGATTATAATTAATATTTTCAAGAAATTAATTTTAAACAGCAGTTGTTTTTTTTTACTAAAGAAGTTCTCTTAAAAGGCTTCAGGACAATAAAGGAAACACAAAAGGCAAAGTAATACCA
>NW_005348042.1:0-586 GCF_000412655.1 Myotis brandtii | reverse complement strand
TAGATAGATAGATAGATAGATAGATTGATTGATAGATTTTCCTGCTTTTTTATCAGCCTTAGAAAAATTTTATTATCAATAATACAGTGGAAAAACACTGGGCGAGGAGTGAGATGTCAGTTAAGTCTTGCTTTTATCTGTCTGGATGCTGCAGCACTTCCACATTGCCCTATTTATGACCTGATGGGTAAATTAGTAACTGAGTGGATGAATGTCACAATTTAGAATTCTGCTTGTGACAGATCACATAGTCTTTTGGAAACCTGATTGCCTCATTTGTATAACAAGAGTGATGTAAATAAACAAAACCATTATCTCAGAGAGAGATCTGTACTCCCTTGTTCAACATAATAGTCAAGGAAACAACCTAAGTGTTCATCAACAGATGAATGAGTAAAGAAAATGTGGTCTATATTCACAATGAAACATTATCCAGTCTTAAAAAAGAAGGAAATCCTGCCATTTGCAACAATATAGATGAACTTGGAAGTCATTATGCTAAGTGAAACAAGCCAGACAAAAGTCAAATATGACACTATATCACTTATATGTAGAATCTTAAAAAAAAAAAAAAAAAAAAAGAAAA
>NW_005348041.1:0-274 GCF_000412655.1 Myotis brandtii | reverse complement strand
AGAGAAGAAGGGAGAGGGAGAGGGAAACATCAATGATAAGGGAGCATCATAGACCGGCTGCTTCCTCCCACGACCCCTACTGGGGATCGAGCCCACAACCCAGGCATGTGCCCTTGACCTGAATCGAACCCGGGACCGTTCATTCCGCAGATCGATGCTCTATCCACTGAGCCACACCGGCCAGGGAAGCGGCCACCACTCTTGCGTGGCCCCTGGGTAAACTCGCTTGGATGGTTACAGGAAGTTCCTGCCAGGTCTCCCCGCCTTCTTCACA
>NW_005348040.1:0-289 GCF_000412655.1 Myotis brandtii | reverse complement strand
GAGACGCGCGCCCTCCTGTGGTCACACACCAAGGGTCGGAGGTGGAGGGGACCCTTGGACCGGCCCTTGGGGGTCTGGGATGGCGGCTTTACGCAGCCCCCGGGCATTTCCCTGAAGTCCCAGATCCAGGTTGGGGCGCGTCCAATGGGGACAGCGGCCACCTGCGCGCCCTGGCGCGCGGGAATCTCTCCAACGGCGCGCGCCCATCTCCGGGACCCCGATGCGCCCCACCACGCAGGGACACTCGGAGCCACACCCACGTACAACCACACACAGCGCGCTCTGGCCT
>NW_005348039.1:0-217 GCF_000412655.1 Myotis brandtii | reverse complement strand
TGCAAATTGTCCCCTCGGGAGTTCAACCGGGAGACCGCAAGTTCGATTGCTTGCTATGACATGTGCTGACCACCAGAGGGCAGTGTAGAACATGGCGGGTGACTAGCGGTAGCAGCAGGGTGCTGACGGAGTGAGGGAAGGAGGAGGCAGGGAGGCCAGGAGGCGGGGAGGCAGGGATCCTGATTGGCCCTGATCACTGGCCAGGCCTAGGGATCCT
>NW_005348038.1:0-960 GCF_000412655.1 Myotis brandtii | reverse complement strand
CACAGACTTCCTTCTGTTACCCAGGGTGATTCTCTAGACTTTAAATAGGTGAGCAGTGCCACCCAGTGGGAGTCATGGGGAACAAGCTATTTTAGGTAACGTCTAGGAATAAAAATCCTGTGTGTGGGTTTAGATACTTCAAATGGTTTGGTAAGTTTAAACACACACACACACACAGACACACACACACACACACACGAACTTCCCCCATTTAAAAATGGTAAAAGGATATGAGGAAACAAATGAAAGAATAAAAGTGTCAAGTGGTAAATAAATATGTTAAGATATGCTCAACATTACTAGTAATTGGAGAAAGGAAAATTAAAACACCAATTAAATACCGTTTCCACCCACTTCATTGGAAAAATTAATAAAGTTTGGTAATCTCAAGAGCTGACAAAAGTGAAGAAAGACATGTTACTCTCATGATGCAGGTGGAACAAGTAATTGGTTCTGTGGAGGGTTTTTAGAGCAATTTGATGTTATTTTTAAAAATATAACTGCACATAATGCAATAATTCTCACTTTCAGAAGTGATCCAATCATTTCCATTTTTTGCATATAAGCAGGCTAAGACATACTGTTGTGCCAGAAAGTAAGGAAAGAGACACTGAGTAATAGGTTTGTGTCCAAAAGATGTATGAGCCAACTTGAACGGGTGTCCAATGGCCAAAGTTGAGATGCATTGAATCTATAAATATCCTTATTGATACATAAAAAGGATGTCAACAAAACAAAACTTGAACTCATCTGTCATCATTGGAGATAACTATAATACCATCTCCATACTCCAAAAATTGGTAATTAATGGTAAAGAATTAAGCGTTTATCCTACATTTTAGCAGAAACTGTAATTTGGGATAACCCAAAACCTCAGGAAATAAAAGATATTTTCTTTACAGAAGGATGTCAGCTAACCAATTTAGAAAATAGGTAGAATTTGTCAATCAACATTGGCCA
>NW_005348037.1:0-520 GCF_000412655.1 Myotis brandtii | reverse complement strand
GATGTCCCCCTCCCCCACACACCTGAACAGGCACTCATGCCGCAGACCCAGAGCAGACAAAAGGCCTTTCATAGGTGCCTGCTTTCTTTCACCTCCTCATTCATGCTGAGGAGGGCGAAAGTCAGAAACAGGCAGAGCCTCAGAGCAACACTGAAGCACTGAGGGGGCTTCCGGTGCGAGGCAGGGACCGGAGGACAGGGGAGGTTCGTGCCCAGAAGGAGCGGATCCGGAGGAGCTGCCTGTCCAGCTTCGCAGGAGGACTTGTCTCGGTGCCTGAGCCACGTGCAGCCCAGGGTGTTAGTGGGAAGTGCAGGGAGAAGGGCCTGGTTGACCGTTTTGGCAGCGTGGTCGCTCCCGCTGTCAGTCGGCCGCTTTGAGAAGGTCAGCGCGCTGGGTTTCCCTGGAGAGCAGCCAGCGGTCGGCTCACTAATTGTAGCGAAGGGCTTACTGTGAGGGCGTTGAGGTTGTTGAGTGTAAAGGATCCTGTAGAAGAAAATGATGGCTCTCCTCCCCCTTCTCC
>NW_005348036.1:0-1195 GCF_000412655.1 Myotis brandtii | reverse complement strand
CTCTCTCTCTCTCTCTCTCTCCCCCCCCCCTTCTCTTAATCTATCACCTTTTTCACCCAAAACATTCATTTTCGAAAACCCATATGGTTGTTGATTTTTCCTGAACACAATTAAGGAACTCTAAATACCAATCCAGTAGTTCAGGCTGAATGCCAATATAGTCTCATGTGATAACTTTCAAAGAAAATTGTTGAAAGGCCAGCAGTAGTTATGGGGAGGTGAACAAATATTGCTACTAACACTATGCTTGGCACTACAATGCTCAAATATGTCATTTCACTTTCCTTATCTCTATTGTCTAGTTTACGCAGGGCTAAATCCACAGTTCTCTATAGTGCTACTAACTAGGGAGGTTTGCTGCCATTTGCTGAAAGGTAGAGTCTGGGCTCCCATATTATCTTGCTGTTGGTGTAACTGCCACAATTCCACTCCTATTTTACTTGGTTATTTTAATAGTACTTTGATTTTCCTTTTGGGAGCCACTCTTCTCTGATATTTAGCCTATAAAATTTAGGGGGATGGTGCCAGGGGGACCCATGCCTGGCTAAGGAGCACGTTCAAACAAAATGATTCTTACCTCATCATACCTGGAGCTTATCTACCCATGGACTTACTGATAATGTAATTTTATAAATTCCATTTGTTAATAATCAAAGAATTGTGTGTATTTGTTCTTAACCATATAATCCATGCAGCAGATATATACAAAGATACCATATTAGCTATATTATTGGTGTTAGCTTTTGCTTTTCCCCCCAGCATCACCTTTAATCCATACTATCTCTGTTTTTAAGTGTTTTCCCTAAATTATAATACCTTTAGTTAAGCTAAATAATATAAGTTATACGTTTACTCAGTCAGGAACACATAAACTTCAACATATTGCAAAGCACTCATTAGCAACAGGACTGAGAGCCAGGGTCACTATGTCAGCCCCTCAGAATTAGGGCGTGACCCAAACTGCCTCAGGCACTCCAAGGACCCAGTGTGACATGTGACCCTGAAAACTTCGATGTCAACTCATGTTAAAGGTTAGCAAAGCTAACATGTTTTATTTTTGGAGATAATAAATGCACAGGAAGTTCTAGTCCTGGGTCTTCACACAATGCACGGGGTTGCTGTTGTTTTGGAGACATGTGCTATCATTGCAACTGCCCAGTCTGGTTCCTGTCCGCTGACATTTGTGTGAGATTTT
>NW_005348035.1:0-467 GCF_000412655.1 Myotis brandtii | reverse complement strand
GTTGTTCACACATTTCCTTTGATTCCATGGGTTCTTCCATCCAAATAGGATTAACTTCCTTTGACTCTCTTTGAAAAATGTATGTAAACTGTCCTTAAGCTGTGATTTCGTGCTGTACCCAGGTTCCTGGGAACTCCTAAATGTGAGTCTGAACTGGCCTGTCAACTTCCTTCTGTTATGCAGCTCCTGTACTAGCAAAAGGGTATAATTGCTTAGGTAAGGCCTGATTCAACCTCCTTAAAACTACTGCAGAACTTATAAAATCTCTGAGATTCTTGACTATGCATTTGGAAATTCCACATATTTTTCTGTTTATTCTACAGTCTATTCATGATTTACCTTATTTTTTCTTGCTATTTGCAGGTAACTTCACTCCATTAACATGGTTCCAACCACATTGAACTTTTCCCCCAAAAAGGGTTTACCCAAGTCCTGAACTCTGCCTTAGGGAAGCTTTTATTCTGATC
>NW_005348034.1:0-324 GCF_000412655.1 Myotis brandtii | reverse complement strand
CTGCACAATGGAATTCTCTTCAGCCTTTAAAAGGAAGAACATTATGACATACTAGAAGCCCAATGCATGAAATTCATGCGGGAGGGGACCTCTCGCTCCTAACCACCTGACTGCTCACTCCTTACCACCCACCTGTTCCCTCCTTACCGCTGGGCTCGGGCCCGCTGCTCCTTAGCGCTGCCACGGAGGTGGGAGGGGTTCCCACCACCACCACTGTGCTTGCCAGCCTTGAGCCTGGCTTCTGGCTGAGCTGTGCTCCCACTGTCAGAGCGCACTGACCACTAGGCGGAAGCTCCTGCATTGAGCATCGGCCCCGTGGTGGTC
>NW_005348033.1:0-553 GCF_000412655.1 Myotis brandtii | reverse complement strand
TCTGTGGCACCTGGGCCACTAACCCAGGTGCAAGGTTTTCTTGAAGGCCTTGTAGTTCTCCCCTGTGGCCACGTTGTAGCTCATTTTTAGCAATAGCATCCTCTTCACTGCAGAATCAATTTCATCCTGGTCTGCGGGGGGCACTGAAGAGGTGGACAGTGGAGTAGCTGAGATCTCTGTGCAGCTGGGCTCTTCTTTTATAGTCTTCCCCCTCTTACTGTTTCCTTTTTTAAGCCCCTTTCTTCTCTTTTCTTCTTGTTCACCCCACCCTGCAGCTATTTGCAGTAAGGATTTCTTAGAAATCAACCAGTTTCTCACAAACACTTGCGCCTCTTGAACAATTCCTCATGAGACAGTCCAATCAGGAGTTGGCTGTGAGTGTGTGTGTTTGGGGGAGGGTGGGTGTGGAGACCAATAAAACCCTCTAAATTCAAACTGTTAGCTGGTCATTGCATCATTTGCTGGTCATTAACCACCCCAAACTGCAAGCTGGCCTCCATTTAACCTCCCCACTCTCTTCCCATCTCACATCTTCAGCCTCAGTATGAGAACT
>NW_005348032.1:0-257 GCF_000412655.1 Myotis brandtii | reverse complement strand
AAGAAGAAGGAATTATAGGCATCTGTGTTTTCTAATGGGCTTTATAGAAAGGACATGTAAACCATCTCCTGAAGTCCTGGCAGGAGGTCTTTTCACATCTTGGTTGTAAATGTTGGATATAAAGCGAGGGGTTAATATCCAGAATATAATAAGATCTCCTACAACTCAACAACAGAAACACAAATAAGCTGATTTAAAAACGGGCCAACCTCATGAATAAACATTTCTCCAGAGAAGATATACAAATGGTCAATAAG
>NW_005348031.1:0-655 GCF_000412655.1 Myotis brandtii | reverse complement strand
CACGAGCCGCAGTTTGCCGACCACTGCTCTAGGCCAAAAAAAAAAAAGCCTCTGAAGTTTGATTTTTTTTTATTTCTGTTTTTGGTTGAGTGAAATGAAGATGTAGGAATATGACTTTCTGGTTATTGTCTGAGTATATCATGAGTTGGCTATGACCATAGTTAGTAAATGCCAGTGACAGAAGAACAAGATGGCTGGCGTCTGGGTCGGAAAGTTTCTAATATTAGAGCTGAGAACCACTTCTGTGTCCACAGGCCCTGGACTCATAAAGTCACTTTAAGAGTCATCCCTCCCACCTGGCCTAGAGTTGAGCAACCCTTCTCCAGGGTCATTTCCTCGCACATGTAGAGAATTTGCTTTCTGACACAAGTACTTCCCAAACTTAGAACAGCGCTAAGCTCTCAGGTGGTGTCTCCACTTATTTATAATCATCCTCTTTTACTAGAAACCAATTAGAATACAAAGCATTTCCCAGAGGCCTCCAGGAGATGCCTTAAAGAACAATACGCGGAAAAGCCTGGGCCATCGACATTAGGCCTGTGTCCAACTTCCTTCCTGAACATCCTCTCACTGAAGGACTGACGTGACCGCCTCCGGCTTTTCAGCAGGTACGATGCATAGATGACCTTGGATACTTGCGCTGCTCCCAGAACAC
>NW_005348030.1:0-233 GCF_000412655.1 Myotis brandtii | reverse complement strand
GGAAACATGGAACAGACTGATGAATCTCAGGGAAGGGAGGGGTTGGCAGGAAGAGATTAACCAAAGATCTTACATGCATGTATGCATTACCTATGGGCACAAGCAATAGGGTGGTGAAGGCCAGGGGTGGGGAAGAAACTGGGTAGAGGGGGGAAATGGGGGGAAAAGGGGAAACATCTGTAATATCTTGACAATAAAGTTTTTAAAAAGTGTTCTCTGTCCCTGACGTGGTA
>NW_005348029.1:0-773 GCF_000412655.1 Myotis brandtii | reverse complement strand
ATTTTTAAATCTGTCTTTATGAAACACAAAAAGCTCATGGCAATCTTTTGAATAGTTCCATTGGTTTTGTGATATGTTAACCCTCTGGTGATCCTCGATTAATCAGCAGGGTCCCTTAACTAGACATCCCTTTCTTTAATCATTGCCAATAAATTTATGATCAGTTCTATACAACCATATGATCCTGGCGGTTTTACTAGTCATAGTTATTAGCAACGATAGTAATGAAAAGAGGGCACTGTTATTGTACCTTTTCTATGGGAAGCCCAGTGTGTTCCACATATTTCACCTTTATATGTTCCCTGAGGCAAATATTACTATCTTCATTTTACAGGTGAGGAAATGGAGGCTTAGAGAGGGCAAATAATTTGCTCCAGGACATATAGTAAATAACACAAGTGTGTGTGACTTCAAAGCCAGTTCACTGTGTTAACTATTCATAGGTGGCCTTGATTCCTAATGGTTGAATGTGCTTTTTAAACATCTTAAACCTAAAGAGGAACCTAAAAAAATGGTAAGAAATATTTAGATACCTTGACATTTTGATCAGAACATCAGACCACCTGGAATGAATCTTAAGGTGTTTGAGTCCCATGTTTACAGTGTGGAGAAGTCTGGTCTGAGCAGGAAGCCCATGCAAAAGAGGCTCATAGTGCCTCCTGACCCAGCTCCTCCAACCCCTCCCCTCATGGACCGCAGGAGAGACATGCACAAGACACAGCTTAGAGGGAGAACCGCCTGTTGTGTAAAAACAGGGCCACCTTAGAAGGACA
>NW_005348028.1:0-1177 GCF_000412655.1 Myotis brandtii | reverse complement strand
CATTTTAATTACTATGAACATTTGTGTAGAAGTTTTTATGTGGATGTGTATTTCCTTTCCTCTTGGGTATATTTACCTAAGAATGAGATTGCTGGGTCACATGGAAACTCTGTGTTTAACAGTTTCAGGCACTGCGACACTTTTCACAGCGGCTCCACTATTTTACACCCCCACCCCCAGCAGTGGATAAGGGTTTTACCTTTTCCACATCCTTGTCAACACCTGTTAATATCTTTCCTTGTGATTATAGCCCTCCTAGTGGATGTGAAGTGGTATGTAATTATGATACCTATATGACTTTTGAATTTTTAAAAAATATGAAGTATTTTTTAAAGACCCAATAAAATGAACGAAAAGGAAATTGGTAAGCGAGCTCTGATGTGTGCAATTGAAAGCATATTTTATGATTAAAATGAGAAAACAAGCTTGGAACCCATCTAACCTGTTGGCGATTTCATTTCAGGTGGCCTCTATGCAGTTTATTAATATTGTAGTCCATTCAGTAGAAGATATGAATTTCAGAGTTCATCTCCAGTATGAATTTACCAAGTTAGGCCTGGACGAATACTTGGATGTAAGTAGAGTTGAAAGCTTCGGCTCTAATATAAGACCTGGTTTATTGCCTACCCTCAAAGATACACTTCCGCAGGGGCGAAAGAACACTTGTGGCCCTATGCCGTCCACTTACTGTACTGCTAGGTAAGAGGGAGCCACCTGAGGGGTGCAGTCTGCCAGAGAAGCTGGGTTCTTGCAGGCCTCCTGGGGCCTCCGCTGTCTTCGCCAGCAGCTTTTAGTACCGGAGGCAGAGAACCTCTCGTATACGGCCTTGCTGCAGCTCCCCTCTGCTTTGGAGATCTAGGGTCAAGTCTCACTGCACCCCTCATTCGGGCGGGCTGTTGGGAAATTCACATTCTTGGTTACTCTGGGGAACCTGATTGTGCAGGGAAGGCCAAACCCAGACTGCTGTCGAGCGATGAAAAATTCCTTAGAGCATACAAAAAAAGAGAGAAATGAACACTAGAGACTTCCTTGTGTAGTTGTTAAATTCTGCTGAAAATGTGGCGTTAGAAGTTCTACTTTTAGTTCTTGGGACAAGAGGGTTTCTCTTTCTCGTGCTCCCTTGCAGAAATGCTCAGCCAGTTCCCTGAAGCCCTTCAGAAAGTTGATGTGAAAATTG
>NW_005348027.1:0-1877 GCF_000412655.1 Myotis brandtii | reverse complement strand
CTGACGCTCTATCTATTGAGCCAAACCGGTTAGGGCTACATTCTTATTACATTCCTCAGGTCTAAAAATAATATTTTAGTCTTTGCTAAATGTGATAGATCCACCTGTAACAACAGTTATGACTTCTTTTGTGGTTTTGAGAAAAGGCACACTCTGCCTGAGCAAAGTTATTCCAAGCTCAAGGGCTGAGGCATTGAGACTTGATGTTTGTGTGCTCTACACCGACCGACTTCCTGTAAGGTGCGTTCCTAAACGCTCTACAGGCTCCGCATAGGAAATACTGCCTTTAAAGTGAGATCTCGTCATGTCCTCTTTGGTTGCAGGCTTTTAGGGTGTCTTGTTTGAATGGGGTGAGAATGAATATATATCCAATTACTAGGCAAATTAACTCATTTCCTGTGAATTTGTAGAACAGCTTCAAGTTCATCAGCAATTATCTTTTGTGCACCTTGCACGTGCCACCGGATCAGCACTGATCTGGACTCAGAGTGAATGAATCCAGGGCAGAATAGAAGTGGGGGAAATGTTGTTCTCCATTTGAACAAATGCTGAATTAGAATCTGCAGCATTTTCATAGCAAACGGGGATCCAGAGGACCATCCGAAGGAGCAAGGAGCTATTTCAGGAAGCATAACTTGGCTGCCCTGTGAGAGAGAAAGTGCCCGAATGCAAGGCTCTGTACAGACAGAAGAAAAACAACAATATATTACTGTCCCATCAACCCACACGGAACATGCTAGGCCTTATTTTCATGTTGCTTTTGGCATGAACCACAATACACTTGAATCATTTCGAACGATGTTAATAGGAGAATTTGTGTTGGCAAGAGGCCAACTAAAAGCTGTGGATACAAAAGCAGTAGCCAGAACTGTACACTTCTGTCTGGAGGGGTTTGCTAGTCACAGAGCGTGACAGGCAATTCCTGGAGGAAAACATGCCCCCTCCTTGTAAGTGGCAAAGGCTGAGAGAAGCCGGGAAACCGAGAGGACACGTGGCGAGGTAACTCACAGCGCAGCTGAAAGGAGCGAGGGGAATTCCCATCCCTCTCCAACCCAACACCTCCTCCGTAAGCAGGTTCTCCCCTTCTCTTCTCTCCCCACGCTCCTGAAAAGCCACCAACCTGCTCTCTATCGCTATCAATGTACCTATTCTAGATACTTCTAGAATCAAACAGTAATTTTAAAAACACCACCCGTGGCAACAGAGGCAGCGTTTGGAGAGATGCAACTGAAACCAAGGGATGTCGAGGGTCACAGCCACCACAGGAGGGGAGAGGCAGGAAGGACTCACCCAGAGCCTCCAAGGGCCAGGGCCTTGCTCACACCCGATCGTGGACCCCGCCCTCCAGAACTGTGAGAGAATGATTTGGTGTTTTAAGCCACCAGTTCTCATATTCTGTTAGGCTGCCCTGGAAACTAATTCAATGGGTAACACATTGAGAAAAGCACAGAAAACAGAAGTGCGAAGCTCAATAGTTAGTGAAAATATGTTCTAGGAGCTGCCCTTAGGACTCTTCCCAATGCCACCCCACCCCTTTCCCAAAGGTAAGGACCGTCACGACTTCTAACAGCCTAGTTTCTTCTGTGGATTATGTTTGTGATTGAACCAGATACTGTGCATTCTTGTCTGTCTGGCTGCTTCCACCCAATCTTATGTTTCTAACATTCAGCCACACACATACCACAATTTATGTATCCACTTTCCCTTAGATACACGGATGCTTGGTGGTGTTCGTAGTTCAGTGCTGTTATAAATAGTGCTGCCATCAGCCTGCTCATGCATATCTTTCGGTTAACGTGTGTGCCCGTGACTGTTGCTTATTTAACACAGACTATGCACGTTTACAACCTCTGTACAAAATGACAACTTTCTTTTTT
>NW_005348026.1:0-759 GCF_000412655.1 Myotis brandtii | reverse complement strand
TTAGCATATTACCCTTTTATTAGTATAGATTTCAGTGGAGATGTTGACTAGGCAGTTGATTTACTTGTGGTGAACCTTTGAGATCATCAACATATACATTTCATTTAAAGAAACAAAACTGACTAATATAACCAACTGAGTATGGAAAGAGAAGAGAAGAGGTTTGAGGACTGGGCATTCCAACTTAAAATTTAGGACATTTGAGGAGGAATCATCAAAGGGAACTGTGAAACAGTCAGTGATCCATGAGTCACCAGGAAGTGCAGTATTCTGAAAGTGCTTAAGAATGTGTCAAATTCTGCTGATAGGTTATGTAAGACCTAAGGATTTGCCATGGAATTTGGCAACTTGGAAATCATGAAAAACCTCATGTGTCTGTTAGGGTTCAAACAGAACAGAAAGAAACATATGTTAGGCAGAAGGAGACATATCTTAAGAGATTTGTTGTGAGGAATTGGCTTCTGCAAGGGTCGGGGTTAGCTAGGTTGTCTGAATTTGAAAGGCTCCTGGGAAAGACAGGCTGTCACTCATAGGAAGGGGCTGAAGTGTGTTTCAACAGGCAGATTTTTTTTCTGTAGAGAAGTCTTAAAGCCTTCAGCTGATTGGATGAGGCCCTTCATCACCTAAAATGTCTCCCTTGCTTAAATTGATTCTGGACTGCAGTCATAGCTACAAAACATCTCCACAGGAAAACTTAAATTACTGTTGTATGTACTACCTTTGCCTAACCAAGTTGACTCATCAAAAGACTGTCATGCT
>NW_005348025.1:0-601 GCF_000412655.1 Myotis brandtii | reverse complement strand
TCTCTCCCTCTCCCTTCCTCTCTCTTTCTTAAAAAAATAAAAAAAAAGTTAATAAAAACACATTTAAAAATAAAGTGTCTCCTGTGGACAATCAAATGGTCTTTTTTATAACTTTCCCTCCAGGCAGTCATAACCCCAGGGAAACCAAGGGGGTCCCCGAGATGCCGTGAGACGGCAGTGATGAGAGAGGCCCGGGTGGGACTGTGGCAGAGCCCCGGGCAGGGCCTGCAATGCAGCCAAATGAAATCTAGGTACTTCCTATTTAGCCGGGGCTAAGCCATCGCTCTAGTTCGGGGCTCGCAAGGCGGAAGCCTCCTGCACACCCTCAGAGGCTTGGGGACGAGCGTTCACGAAGAGTGGGAGCCAGGAAGAGGGGTGGAGCGGGCGCCTTGTCCCTAAAGGGCAGCCGCAGACGTGACGTGACGCCAAGCGATGCAATGGTGCGTTTGCCCAAATCATCCCGCCGTCGGCCTGCTGAGGAGCCTCACGTCTGCAGAACTGACAGAAAGGGAGAGACACAGGACTCCCTGCCCAGCGCAGTCCCCATCCTCCGCGAGCTGCCCGGGCCGGCCTCTGTCCTGCTGTCCCCGCCCTGAGCACA
>NW_005348024.1:0-986 GCF_000412655.1 Myotis brandtii | reverse complement strand
AAAAAAAACAACACCAGACAAAATTCACTTCCTTTTGAAATGAACAGTTAAAATTAGGTGGATTTACCAAGTCACACATTAGAAATATTAGCCCAAAGAGGTTATATAACGTAGTCTAAAGAGCAAAGATTCAGTTTAGTGCCTCTAGTGCTGGTGGAGGGCTGTGCACTATTTGGCAAGTTAATTAACTGCTCTGTATTTTATTTTGTGATCTGCAAAATAAAAGGACTGTAATGAGGATCAAGTGAGAATGTTTTGAGAATATTTTTTAAACTATAAAATTTCAGCTCAAAACCATATAATTGTAATGTTATTTATCTTTAACAATATAATAATTAGAAAACAGTAGTTTATTTGTAGCTCATGTGGGCATTCTTAGTATTTTGGTCTGTACTTGTCCTTATATAAGTTAATGGATTAATAAACCTGCAAAAGCAAAAACGAAAGCCCCTATTGGTTATTGACTATAAAATGCATGTATATGTATATGTGGTAATGTATGTATGACCTATTCATTAGGATAAGCTAAGCTGCTGCAACAGATAGACATGAAAATAGTGGGCAAATAACAGTCCTAAATTAAATGTGTTTATCTGGCTGGCAGTTCTGCTCCTTACAGTCAATTAGGAACAGAGCTGTAAGAAGGGGGTGAGTCTAATCTGGGTCCACTGACTTCCACTCAAACCAGTGAGATGGAATTTGCACACATTGCTTCTACCCACACTCCATTGGCAGGAGCTAGGACACATGGCCACATTTAACTGCAAGGGAGCCTGGAGATATACAGTGTCTACCTTCGCGTCCATATCCCATCTAGAATTTTATCACTATTGGAAGAACAGCTGATTTGAGTGGACAGTTAGCATGTCCACCATGACAGTCACTGCTTTTTCCTTATTTCTCTTTTAATGAAATACTTAGTACATTGAATTATTTACATTTTAAATATTATACCATGTAGATTGTACACTTATTTGTGTCTGGCA
>NW_005348023.1:0-241 GCF_000412655.1 Myotis brandtii | reverse complement strand
ATATTAGAAGCCCGCTGCACGAAGATTTGCCCGATAGCTGCAGCAGAGAAGCCAAGCCTCTTCGTCTTCAGTCTTCAGTCTTCAGTCTTCAGTCTTCACTCTGCCGGAGCCTTCAGTCTTTTCTCCGTGCCTGTGTATGCAAATTAACTGACATCTCTGTTGGGTTAATTTGCATAGAAACTCTAATTGGCTGGTGGGTGTAGCGGAGTGACACCTATTTGCATGTTTCTCTTTTATTAGT
>NW_005348022.1:0-1918 GCF_000412655.1 Myotis brandtii | reverse complement strand
GCGTGTCATAGGTTCGCCATCAGTGGACTAGCATGCTGTAGTTTAATGAGTGAAGCAAGTTATTGTGTCGTACACCCAACAAAACATGCTGTTGAGTGAAAAGATGCAATTTGCAGGAAGAAAGGTACAGTCCAGTGTCATTTATGTTTTTAAAAATGTCCTTCACACAAAACAATCTGATTTTCATCTGTGTGTTTCAATATGTGTGTGTGAATGCACAGAAAAGCCCCCAAAAGGAGCAATGGCTAAAAGGGACTTAGTTTACTCTTACCATAAAATAATAATTTTGCTCCAGAAGTATGCAGTAACATATTAATTGTGTGATTTTTACATTCATAAAATTGAGGTCTTAAATATATATATTCGAGAAAATGTGGGAAATACACAAAGAACAAAGATGTAAGTAAAATAATCTCCAGTCCCACCTTAACTGCTAACCCTCTGGAGCCCTTTTGGAATGGGTCAGGGGTCAGCTCAGGGCCGCTCAAAGCACACGCATCAGGACCTCAGCTGCCCTTTTGCCCACAAGAGAGTTTGGCGCCATTCAATCCAGCAGACCTTCTGATCCAAATAGCACCCTAGACTTTGCAAAGGTCATGGTGCCCACCCACCATTTGTGACTCAAAATACATAACTCTCAACAAAGTTCTGAATTTTCCCATGATTACTTCAATGCTTTCTTTTGAGCAGTGAATATCAAAATCTTTTCAAGCCAATGCTCCCCCTCCCTTTCTTTGTTTGGATATTTGTTTTGTTTTTGCTTTATTCTGTCAGGAGTTTTTGTGTCCCTGCTTCTTGGTGCCTTAAACCCACGCACAGTCTGCCTGTTGACTAATCCTGCACTGCTCCTCTCCCCACCCCCAAGAAGGCCGTGTCTGCAAAGACACACCCAGTTTGCCGGCCCCCACCCCGCCCCACATCTATCCCTCCTGTTTCAGTCTCACCATTGTGTCCTAGGCAAGCTGCAGAGCAATGAATTCTTAGCAGATGATGTTGTTGCCTGTCTTCACGTTCTGAGCCAACCCCAGTTATGCCTGGCATCTGGGAGTCAGCATTTCATAGGCTTCTGTGACATTTTAGAGTTTACATCCCACTTCTTCCAGCATTTGGAGAAGGAAAGGAAGGACAGGGGGCTGCTCTTCTCACCACCAATGCGTTCATCCTTCTCAGAGAGGCAGTAAGAAAACTAAATTTCAACTCATGAATCAGGAAGCCTGAACTCATGAAAAAACACACATTCCTCAGAGAACTGACCTTTCTATAAGAAGGATAACTTAGACTGAGGTCTCCCCCCTAGAAATGAGATAACTGATTAAACAAAGAAAGGCCTTTGTTAGTGAAACAAACCTTTTGTGCCATCGACCTGAGTCCTTTGATTTTCATATACCTTCCAATGTCACTTTTTTTCCCAAGCCTCTTGCAGTTTCTGGGAGCCCTTCCCAACTTCTACACTTGGGGCAGCATAACCACCACTCTGAACTTCTGTTCTCAGTCTGCAAACTGGGATCACTAGCTCCTGTCTTTCTACGTTGTTGAAAGGGTTCCCTTTGTGATCCTAGGGTAAAATGTCCCTCAGCATTACTTCACTGTCTCAAAATAGTGGCTGCCCAATGAATGGCTAGTAAATGGTGCCATGGGATTTGGTTTGACCCTCGTCAAGATTCACGTCAGACTGAAGCCACTGAGTTGTCATCCTGTCTTACAGAACAGTGGCCTGGTTCTCCTCCCGCGGGCTCCTCAGAAAGGAGAAGGCTCAGTGTTGTTAACCTTCTAGTTTTCTTCCAAAGCCAACTGACCATAGCAAGCTATGGAGCCAGTCTGCCCTGTTCTCTTCCTAAATTGTTGCTTTACATTCATTGCCACACATATCTCTGACTTTCTTTTCCTCAGTGGGAATTTTGAAGACTTTGGCATCAGA
>NW_005348021.1:0-475 GCF_000412655.1 Myotis brandtii | reverse complement strand
AAAGAATTGTTTCAATCGAGTTGATGACCAATATAGACGTTACGATGCCAATTGTGCTTTTTAAATCTCTGTGCATATGCATATTATCTGACTCAGATAGTTATTTTCTTACAAGTGGCAGAGACTCAAAGTTTAAGCAAAAAGGAGAAATGCATTGGCTCCTACAACTCTGAAGTCCCGGGGAGGAGCTGGAGTTTTGCCGCAGCTCGGTCCATGCTCTCAACCAGCTCAAACAGGTCTCACATCCCCCAGCCCAGCAACCCCAGAAGAAAGACTTCCAGAGCACCTGCCACAGTCCTGGATGGAGCAGATGGCTCAACTGAAGTAAGGGCTGGGGAGGGAGATGCTTCACAGGTCATGTCCCAACCCTTGTTCCGGGAGGTAGGGTCAGTCCCCCTGACTGAGCCTCACAGGCTAGAATGAGAGCTGGGATGAGGGTCTCCCAAGGGAAATCTGGTTGTTATTTCAGAAGAGG
>NW_005348020.1:0-553 GCF_000412655.1 Myotis brandtii | reverse complement strand
AGAAATAAGGGTGTCATTATAAATTCAATTTAAATTATATCTTATGGAACTAGAAAACAAACTTGTTTCTTTGGGGGCAAAGGCTCTGAAGATATCAATTAAATCATTATGATCTAATGTGTCATTTAAGACCACTGCTTCCTTGTTGATTTTCTGTCTGGAAAATCTAGCCATTGATTTCAATGGATGTTAAAAATACCCTACTATTACTGTATTATGTTTCTCTCTCCCTTTATGCCTATCAAGATTTGCTTTATATTTGTAGGTGTGCCTTTGTTGGGCACATAAATGTTCACAAGGGGTTATATCCTCTTGTTGGATTGCTCCCTTTATCATTATGTAGTGTCCTTCTTTGTCTCTTATTATAGCCTTTGTTTTAAAGTTTATTTTGTCTGATATAAGTATTGCTACTCCAGTTTTTTTTTTTCATATCCATGAAATATCTTTGTTCATCCTTTTATTTTAGACTATATGTGTCTTTTGCTCTGAGGTAGGTCTGCTGTAAACAAAAAATCTAAATTTTAGGATAAATTCATAAATCCAAATTTTAGAA
>NW_005348019.1:0-229 GCF_000412655.1 Myotis brandtii | reverse complement strand
TTCCCCCGGCTGCTGGCACCGGCTTCCCTCCTCCAGCAACCGATAGGCACCCAGGACCCGGGCTGGCTTCCCTCCAGCCCCAGCTTCCTCAGCAAGGACATCCGGAATGATGTCCGGAAGATGTTTGGACTAATTAGAATATTAACCTTTTATTATTATAGGTAAGTGATTTCCCACACATTAACAAGATACTGTTACTGGAAGAGTATGATTCAATAAATATTTACAA
>NW_005348018.1:0-1057 GCF_000412655.1 Myotis brandtii | reverse complement strand
TCTCCGGAGAAGCTCAGTGTCTGGCCCTGAGGGAGGGAGAGGGGGGAGGGGAGGGGCAGTGGTTGGGGGTGTCACAGTATTCAAAGTCCAAGTGTGGGGGGACAGGACAGGGACAGAGCCCCTGCCAGGAAGCAGCTCGGGCCAGTGCGGGTCAGGGGCACACAAAGGCTGCTGTGTCCCACCTGTCCTCCCTCTCCCCCCACCCCCAGCAGGCCCTGCACCCCCCTGTTCAGTGCTGTCTTTCCCAGGTGTCCTGGCAGCCAGCGTGCCCGCGATGCTGGGACAGGACGCCAGCACTGACAGCTCTCGTCACAGCCCCCCGGGACCTCGTTCCTGCGGGAGGTGAAGACAGCTTAATTCCCTGGCCCAGACACGGGGCGCTTGCCAGATCGGGTGGGGGCCACCGCCGACCCCTCCCTCCCTGAACGGTGGGCGAGGGGAACAAAGCTGCTGGTGTCCCCCAGGCCCGGGGCTCTCCCTCCGCTCTCCTTCCTGCTCGCCCCCCGCCCTCCCCCTGCATCGAATAGCAGCCACTCTGTGGCCGCTAAATTGCCCCGATGAGTGACGGGGGCGCTGAGTGAGCCTGCTGGAGTTGACAGAGCCACCTCAGCCCTCCCATTTGGGGACAGGGAAAGGAATTGATGCCAGATCTTGGGGTGCCCTTAGCCCCGGGGTCCTGGGGTTTTCAAATCAGGAACCAAAGAAGCCTGGCTTCTTGGCCGCCCCTTCAAACCAGCCCACGCCCCTCAGGGAAGCAGGCCCCTCAGGCTGCTGCGATGCTGTCTCCATAGCTGCTCGCCTCCAGGCCGGGCCACGCCTGGCCTGGCCACGTCTCTCCCTCCCACGTCCTGGGCTCCAGCGCCATCCCCGGTGCACAAGCCAGTCTGGGGAATACCTGCCTTCCCACCCTGTTCTCAGGGAGCTCTCCTGGGCCACCTTGGAGCTCCTCAAGGTCACTCTGGGGCCCAGAGCCACTCAGGCCTTGTCCGCAACTCCCAGTATGATGGCCACCACACATCCAGCTGGGAACTCCAGGCTGACACGCAGTGGGGCGGAC
>NW_005348017.1:0-325 GCF_000412655.1 Myotis brandtii | reverse complement strand
GCATGTATCTGAAATTCAGAGGAAGGCATCAATGCAGTACCTGATGTGTTCCTCATTCTCCTCTCATTTGCAAGTTTCTAAGCTCGCGGAATGTACATTTGTATCTGTGGCTCCCAAGCGACCAAAAGTCCTCCCTGGAGCCAGCACCACCCACCACCGGCCCTGCCTCCTGGTTCCCCAAGACAAAACAGGCACAGGCAGGCGGGAGAGAGAAAGGACTCGCATTGCTTTTTGTCACCGTCCTGTGTAGCTGATGGACAATTCTCTGACTCAGGATAAAACTGCCTCCTAGCCGTAGCCGGTTTGGCTCAGTGGATAGAGCGTC
>NW_005348016.1:0-401 GCF_000412655.1 Myotis brandtii | reverse complement strand
GCCCATCCTCTGCGCCCCCGCCCGGCCCCTCCCACCACACCCTCGGTTCTCTGTCTGCCAGCTGCCGCCACTCCCATGCCCTGCCAGCACCAGCCCCACTGACACCTGCTGAGAGTGTGGAGCAATTGGGGTCGGCGCCAGCAGCAGGTGTGAGCAGCAGCAGGTGCAAGCAGCAGCAGGTGCGCCGGGTGGGATTGCGGCATGTGTGAGCAAAGAATTTTCAAATTTTCAGTAACCACCAGAGGTTCACCCGATGACAGCAACCGGTGCCCTGCCTTGGTCTGGCATGCATGCCCCCACCCCCCCAATCACCTGCTTCTCCATCCTGCCATGGCCAACGCTGGCCATGTTCCATGCATGCCCACTGGTGGTCAGCACACATCATAGAGACTGGTTGTTCA
>NW_005348015.1:0-722 GCF_000412655.1 Myotis brandtii | reverse complement strand
ATGCTATGGGTGTATCCCAGATCAATAAAAGCTTGGTAAGACCTGAGCACCAGTGGAAGTCCTTCTCCTTGAGTTGAACTTGCCTGCCTGGTCCCCCAATATCCCCAAATTATCTCGTGTCTTTTCTCTTTCCTTTGCGTGCGGCTCCTCTTCCAGGTCCTGAAGCCTGATCTACGCGGGACGTGGAGGGAAACATTTACCAACACCTTAAACCCAATATATTCAAAATAAACCATTCATCTTCCCTTCCTAAATCATTCATCTTCATTTATAGACACTTGTATGCAGTGTGTTCCCCCAAAAATGTATACACACTTTAACAGCCGATAGCTCAATTGATGTTTCTTTCTTTTCAGATTCAATCCGTTGGAATTAATAATGGTAACCAAAGTGTGTACACATTTTTGGGATACCCTGTGTATTGGGACCATAGAGTCTTTGAAGTAAAGAACCTGATAATCATCTTTGTCTTCACCAATGTACAGTTATGTCCTTTTTTCCTTTTAACAAATATCTACTGAGCATATACATTGAATGCCAGCCCCTAAGAATCCAGCAGTGAACAAAGCAATCATTTCCTTTGTTCAGAGGGAGCTTATGTTCTAATAGAGAGAGACAAATGATAGGCAAATAAGCAAATGATAACTTAATATTACAGATGGAAATAAATGTTATGAGGGAAAAGGAAAAGATCCAGGTATTTCTATGAACTATATCACCAA
>NW_005348014.1:0-491 GCF_000412655.1 Myotis brandtii | reverse complement strand
TATCTTTTCCCCTAAAAGCGAACTGGGCTCTGGTTCATCTGACAGCGAGCTCCCCTCCAATACCTGGGAGCAGATGTTCTACGGGAGCGGCCCGAGGGGGCCATTTTCTCTGCAAATGACAGCCTTTGCATGCAGGTAAGATACCCGACCCATCTTTATACTCAGATCGTCTCAAACATTTTTATGGGGTTTGTGCCAATGGAAGTTATAACAACAGTGAGTCTGAAAGCTTCTATTACTAAGGCCACGAGGCAGACTGACCGGCAGCGGCCCCCTCCTGTGGTGCGAAGTGTGTCCTTCCCCCACGGCTGCGCGTCACGGATGCGAATGGGAGGGTGCCCTCGCCCTACAACCCGGTCAGCTGTCACGCCTCGTGGCGCCATCCTGCGGGGGGGCCCCCTAAAGGATGCTTTCCCTCTCCTCCCCGAAGCCGGTGCTGTCTGCAGCGGCCACGGCCAGGAGCTCGGAGGACTCCTTGGAGAGCCGTGCGT
>NW_005348013.1:0-865 GCF_000412655.1 Myotis brandtii | reverse complement strand
CCTTCCAGCTGGAATGTCCTTCTACATCTCTGTTCACGCCACACCATCTCCCACTTTTGAAAGTGTAAGTCATCTTTGTTCTGTAAGGATGTATTTAATGTCACCTCCTGCAAGAAACTTTCCCGGATTTCACCAGGTGAACATAATCTTTTCTTCAAACTTCTTTGGCAGTCTTAAGTTCTATTTTGTTATTCATGTTTGCAGATGATCATCTCTAGTAGACTCCTAGACTTGTCTGTCCAAACTGATTCTTCTGGTATTTGCTTCCTTTGGTGAGAATGATATGGAGGGTGGAGGTGTAGAGAAAATACATAAACATGTGAATATTAGTGGTATAAGAGTTAAATACATGTGAAAGCAACAAGCAGTGTGAAATTACAGGTTGGTAAATTATTCCTGCCAAATGAGTTGTACAGTTTTCATGATCCCAATGCATTTTTTTTTACAATGTGAACTAAAGTTGGTCCTTTGGTATCTGTACCATTCCCTGGTGTCGTCTCACGTCAACACAGTTCTTTGAAGAAACATAACTTCAATGTCAGTAACTTTGCAGATTAGCAACACTTGCTTCATTTTTCAGGTGTGCTTTTGTCGTCTCTGTAGAATCACCATAGCACAAAAGGCTTTTAAAAATAATAACATCATGTTTTTCAAGTAGACAAAAAGAGAGTATAATATATAATGGAGCCAGTGGTCCTCACTGATCTGTGTACAATATTCGTTATCTGAGTCCCTGCTGTTAGCAGGTTGCATAGGGAAGCCGAGTTGTCAACACACACAACATTCACTAATGAGCTGAGCACTTGAAAAAACTGGGCCCCCTTCATACATCTTTCCCTGCTTAACAATAGCATCTCTTCCCATC
>NW_005348012.1:0-1134 GCF_000412655.1 Myotis brandtii | reverse complement strand
CCCAGAGTATTATTCCTTTGCATATTCCTAGAAAATAAATGCTTATAGTTTAAACTTAAAATAATTGCTTATTTTAAAAACTTCTTTAAAAATTCTCTAAATTAAATTTATTAAAGAGAATTATATTGTGCAATTGTGCCATATGCATTTTACTTCATATTTGCTAATCAATTAAAAGATATATATATATATAATTTCAGAGAGGAAGGGAGAGGGAGAGAGAGATAGAAACATCAATGATGAGAGAGAATCATTGATCACCTGCATCCTGCACACCCTCTACTGGGAATCAAGCCTACAACCTGGGAATGTGTCCTGACTGGGAATTGAACTGTGACCTCCTGGTTCACAGGTCAACGCTCAACCACTGAGCCATGCCAGCTGGGTTAAAAATACTCTTAAAGAAATGAAAGCAAACCATGTCCAAGGGTGAGCAGAATAAAAGCTTATATCAGCTGTGAGAAAGGCATTCTCATTACCAGCTATCTGTAGCTTTTAGTTCCATTACAGATACTACCTTAGTTAGCAAGTTTAAATATTAATGCCAAAGAATTTTATGAAGATCCTTTTTTAATTGAACAGGGTCCAATATCTAATATAATAATTTAACATTTAGCTTTTGCAAATCTTTTTAGAAATAACTTTGTGAAACCAAAGAATTGTAACCTAACAGGTTTATATGTTGTTAAAGAAAAATCTACTCTATTACTATTACTGAAATAATCCCACTGGCATATCAACTGAAAACATAATCATGAACAAGCCTCCTGTTTTTTTAATTTTATTTCATATAAATAACTAACCATGTCTGTGAAAGATTGATTGCAGCTTTTAAAATATTTGCTGAATCCATGTGTAATTAAGATGAGTTAAATATGCAAATCGAGCCTAATGAGCTTCATTTATTAATGTTAGTTTGCCTTGCCTCTACAAAATCTCTGCTGTGAATTTTTTCAGCACATAGTATTTCTGATTGCTTTGTTTTAGGGTGAATTGCTGAAGAAACAAGCTTTTTTTCAGGAGGAGTAAAAGCTTTTGCATAGGATCTTAGAACGATCCCATTTAGAAAGAAGGGTTTTAAAAACACTCCCAGGAGCATTAAAACTGACTAAAATGTTACTATATAGTTTTTTT
>NW_005348011.1:0-248 GCF_000412655.1 Myotis brandtii | reverse complement strand
CCCAGTACCATGCTGTTTTGATTATTATGCATTGTGAGATAGTTTGATACTAGGTAGTTTGATTCCTCCAACTTTGTTTTTCTTTCTCAGGATTGCTGTGGCTATTCGGGTCTTTTGTGGTCCCATATGAATTTTTGGAATTTGTTCTAATTATGTGAAATGAAATAGGTCATTGGTATTTTCATAGGAATTGTATTTAATCTGTAGATTCCTTTGGGTGGTATGGACATTTTAATGATGTTAATTCT
>NW_005348010.1:0-219 GCF_000412655.1 Myotis brandtii | reverse complement strand
GAGGCCCAGTGCACGAAATTCATGCACTGATAGGGTCGCTAGCGGCTGCCAGCTGCCGGCCAGGTACTCCCTCCCTTCCCCCAGCCAGCTCTGCCCCCTGGTCGAACTCCCAGATGAATTCCTGGTTGAGGGGACAATTTGCATACTATGCGTTTATTATATAGGATAGATTTTTAAAAATGCATTTTTACTGATTTCAGAGAGGAAGGGAGAGAGAGA
>NW_005348009.1:0-552 GCF_000412655.1 Myotis brandtii | reverse complement strand
ATATTTTCCATGTTTAAATTAAGAAAAGATATCTACCAGTACCCAAGAAGACATTAGAAGGGGTCAAGAGAAAGCTACAAACCATTTTTCTAGTGAAAAATATATTACCTTATGTGGCAAAGGTGAATGGATTTTCAGATATACTTAATTCCCTAATAAGTTGCTTTGAGTTAATTGAAGAGAGGTTACCCTGATTAGGTCAGCCTTAACTAGGTGCGCCCTTTAATAGAAGGCTCGGTTTTTCCAGCAAATGGTGCTGAGACAACTGGATATCCATACAAAAGAATAAAGTTGGACCCCTTTACACACCACATATAAAAATGAACTCAAAATGGGTAATAAGCCTAAATGTAAGCATTATGTATAAAACATGTAGAAAACATAAGAGTAGATTTCCATGAATTTGAGTTATGCTGAAGTTCCTTAGATAAAACTTCAAAAGCACAAGTGGCAAAAGGCAAAATAGACAAATTGTACTTCGTCAAACTTAAAAACTTTTGTAATTCAAAGAACATAACCATGAAAGTTAAAAGTCAACACACAGCCTGGGAA
>NW_005348008.1:0-313 GCF_000412655.1 Myotis brandtii | reverse complement strand
TCCGGAGGAATATTGCCGGCAACCTGGCCTCCAGCGGCGCCACCGGAGCCACCTCCCTCTGCTTCATCCGCCCCCTGGATTTTGCCAGAACCCATTTGGCAGCCGATGTGGGGAAATTTAGAATCGAGTGGAGTTCAAGGGCTTGTAACTGTCTGGTGAAAATCACCAAGTCTGACGGCATCCCGGATCTGTGCCAGGGCTTCAATGTTGGTGCGGGGCATTAGCTCCCGGGCTGCCTACTTGGGCTTGTACAGCACGGCCAGAGGCATGTCCCCTGGGCCCCCAGAACACCCACACGGTGGTGAGCTGGATG
>NW_005348007.1:0-470 GCF_000412655.1 Myotis brandtii | reverse complement strand
GAGAGAGAGAGAATGGTGAAAATGTGTTGAAACGGATCCTCAAACCTGCTCGAATTCTAAGTTAAATTAAGGTAATTTTCTAGTGAAAGTTTAGAGAGATCTAATAGTGCTCAACACTTCAGTGTTCTCAGAGAGCTAGACCTGCCTCTGCAACTTTACCAAACACACATGATTTGCAGATATTGCACCTCTAAGAAATGGTGCTCCTGAGTAGATAGACATTGGGAAAAGGAAGCCAACATAAGGCTTAGCAAATGCATCTTAATGCCACTGGAATCTATTTAGTATGAACAACTTACCTAACCCTGTGCCAGGTACCTGTAGGTTGAGAGAAAAGCTAAATAAAAAACAAACAAAAAAACACCAAAAACAACTTCTGAGAGCCACAGAGCAACAAACTGTCAGAAAAGCAGAGCCCTTGTTGATTTTTCAGTTGGTTTCTGGCTCTCAGAGATGGGGTTGGGTTTGGA
>NW_005348006.1:0-806 GCF_000412655.1 Myotis brandtii | reverse complement strand
TCCAAGGTCCCAAGAGCCTCTCTTCATCTACCAATCTATATTATAAAAGGCCTGTGGCCATAACACTGTAATGACCAATGACCGGACTCACCAGGAGGTGCATTGATGGGTTCCGTGGTGTCGGTGAGCAGGACTCCGGGGTCCCGCAGTGGCGGCACAAGGGAGTCCAGGGTCCTGCAGCACAGGGAGGTCTGGGTCTTATGCGATTTCGTGTGCTGGGCCTCTAGTTGTATCATAATCATCCAACCCCACAGAACTTGGGTCTGCCCAGCCCTAGGTAGGATTTTTCTGCCTAGAAAAGCAAAGTTGGTCTTAGAGGATTATGGTTTAATCTAAATCAATGATTAGGAGTTAATGATTTAATTTGAAGGTTATCTCCATCCCTCACCCACTTTGTTTTCACCCTCTGATACTTCTGACACTCCTTTTAGGGAGCAACTGACAGTATGCCAATGGTGGAGATGGAGCCTAAGCAGCAGGGCTCTTTCCCACACTGAAGGGTCAGCCAATAGATGAATTTCCTATAATTTTCTTAGTAAACAGGTTTTCCTGAGATCTCTTTGCCATCACCTAGTACTCCAAAGTCATCCCAACATATTAGAAAAGGAAGACAAAGAAGAATTCTCTACATACTTTTCACTCTGCCCAAAGTCCCTCCATTTACATAAAATTCCTACCATTCATCCTTTAAGAACCAGCTCCTACGCTTTGGAGGGAAGAAAATACCTTTTGTTCATCTTTGTATCATCAGTACCTACCATTTTTATAAGCATTTGATAAAGTTTGACTGTAGACGTGAATGAAAA
>NW_005348005.1:0-229 GCF_000412655.1 Myotis brandtii | reverse complement strand
CGCTCTATCCACTGAGCCAAACCAGCCAGGGCACAAGAGGAACTTTCAAATATATTTTTATATCACTTACTAGGGGCCCGGTGCATGGATTCGTGCACCCGTGGGGTCCTTCCCCAGCCAGCCTGCCCTGATCGGGACTGGGCGAGACAGCCCCAATTGACCCTGATCAGCCCAATTAAGACTAGGTGAGATGAGCTGGACACACCCTGGAGCCCTCCTGCGGTCCCTC
>NW_005348004.1:0-871 GCF_000412655.1 Myotis brandtii | reverse complement strand
GTTATGCTAATATGCATGCATATAAGTTCTTTGGTTGCAAGAGAGATTTTATTTATGCAGGTAGCTGAGATGTTACAAAAGGAAGTTTAAACATATTAAATTGATCTTATATTTCTACATTGTTTCGTGAAAATACTGATAAATTCTCTATTTTCTGTTCAAACCTGAGCAAAACACATTGTGGAATTTTTCTGATTAGAAAAAATATTTAGGGCTTATTAAATGGAAAGTGTTTTGTTTTCTTTTAAATGAAAGCTGACTTCTTACATAGTTCACATTTTGTTCAAGAGATAGAATTGCATCTATTAAATGAATTATTAAAGCCTCCGTGACATGTAGTTGGAGGACTAGTGTTTCATGCCCAGCAAGACAAATCAGCAATACAGACCTTATAATGCAAATTGTAAGTTGTTTCTTTTTATCCTTCTTTTTTAAAGAACTATAAGAGGCATAGGTACTTTTTATTTAAATTTGCATTTAAAATATAATGGGCAGAATAGTTTTGTAAAATTTGTTTTACAATGTATGATTTGTTTGGATAAAAATGTTTTATTGAGAGAAGCGTATTATACAAATAAATTAATATTGAAAATATGTTGGCTTGATAAGTATTTCCCTTATACTTATTTTTATGTATATCCTAGTATTTTTTTTTAAATAAACTTTCCTAGAAAATGTTCTTTCCTGATAAATGCCAACTAGAATTTAGGTGAATTCTGCAATACTTTCAAGTCAGAATGGATTTGCTCTTGCTTTTATTTTGTCATTTTCTTTCTTTCTTTGTCATGGCCAAATAAATTTTATTGTTTTTATTGAAGCTTGAATTTTTGACAAAAATGATAGTTTTATAAATTTATCTTTTGCATATATA
>NW_005348003.1:0-237 GCF_000412655.1 Myotis brandtii | reverse complement strand
CCTAACTTATTTCAGGGTTATTTCAAATTTTGTTTACCCTTGATTTATTCTCTATTGCATAACTCTTTCCCTTAAATGCAAATACTTTATTTGATATATCTCTAAACTTAGGTTCCTTGTAAACTTTCCTCAGTATATTTTATCCTGCTTTGCCTCTACATTTATTACCCACATGCTATTTTACTGAAGGATTTTCAACTTCTTTCCCCTGCTCCATCTTTGTCCAACAACCAGCCA
>NW_005348002.1:0-848 GCF_000412655.1 Myotis brandtii | reverse complement strand
AAAAAAAAACAGGTCAGAATGCTAGCCTGTGACAGTCTAGAAAAACACCAGTCTTTTCATGTATGTGTTTAACTTTCAGTACCTTCAGACATCTGAGTTCTAGAAAATTCTGGGCGCATCTGAAACTATAGCTCAGATGGGATTATTTCTTTGTAAAGAATCCCCACCTTGGTGGGTTTGATGGTCCCTAAAACTTTGAACAATCACTAATGGAGAGCAAGGTTCCTTTCTTTCTCTTTCACATTCTGGCCCATCCCCAAATATCATCACTAGGTTCTAGAATGTTTTACTTTCTCTGACATTCTCCTTTGAACTCTAGAAATCCTTAAGTTTTTCCAGAATGTCTTCCCTATATTGGAGAGATGCCAGGCGGTGATGCCTACACAGCCTGCGAGAAGATCTCTCCTGAGGGCCGCAGGTCAGCTTTCCAGAGCCCATCTGCTCTCCCAGGTCCTCTCTACCATGCCTTTCTGACATGCATAGTCAACGCTGTTGTGGTCACTGCTCTTTTCATCAGGACACAGGGATATCTCTGAATGACATTTAGTATTTATTCCTTAAGATACAGGTTAGTTCATCTTCTCTTGAGGGTTTCTTTTCTGACTCTCCTCTTAACACTCCCTACTTAGCACAGCACAGGCCTCCTCTGCACACTCTAATCTTCCTCTCACAGCCCTTAGAGATGCTAATGATCTTGTTGGCTGATCAGCCTTTCCACCAGACCATGAGCTCCATTCCACATTCATCCATTCAACAAATATCTATTGGGTACCCCGTTGATCTCAGCTTCTGTTATAGTTACTGGGATCCTGCAAGGAACGAAACAGACAAAATTCCTCATGTATTGA
>NW_005348001.1:0-605 GCF_000412655.1 Myotis brandtii | reverse complement strand
CATTTGTGGAGCAGGGCTCCTGCCCCAGGGCAGGCCCTGGCCCCAAGCTCAGCCTCGTGAGCAGCCACCAGGGAGGTGCAGAGGATGGCCATTACTATTTGGTTGTTTAAGATTTTTTCCAAAAAACAAAACAAAATGAAACGAATATCAATGACCAAATTTTTTTATTTTAACTCACAAATGAACCTTGGAATTTAGGAGTTGCTTCTAAACCCATGCATTACAGTAGCTAGAACTGCTTCCAGGATTTGTGTGTTCAGAGGTGAGCCTGTGGGTGCCACACACGTATCTGCTGACCGAAAGGCCACCCAAGCTATGTGGTCCGGCCCCGAAGTACACAAACCAGTGACCAAGGGAGCAGGACCGGCAGCCTGTGTTTACTCCTCAGGCAGAAGCGCTCCTGTTTGCAGAGGTGTCACTGTTGGCCCCCACGGCCACACCAGGCAGCAGTAACCTGGTCATCAGCCTGTAACACAGCACTCCCCGTATTGTGAAAAAAGAAAGGCTCCCAGACAGGGTCAGACCCAGAAAATTGACTGAACCATGCTTCTCATTTTCCCCCATGATCTGTTTGTGGGTTTTCACAAATAATCTGTTGATGTTGT
>NW_005348000.1:0-652 GCF_000412655.1 Myotis brandtii | reverse complement strand
AATATATTTAAAAAACAAAACAAAACAACAACAAAAACTAATAGCTAGGGGTGAGGCTTAAATGCTGCAGCTGTGGAAGGTTAAGGCTTACCTGACACCATTCATGTTAGCAGCTGACTTGATGACTCAGATGCGAGAAAGCCAAAGGGAAATCCGAATAGGAGAACAGGCTGTGAGGCCCCTGCCCCACTGAAGATCCCTCACCTTTGGCTTGGAGAATACGTGCAATTGGAAACCCACATATTTTTATTGAGATCTAGATACCAAATATAATCACACAATTCTTTTTTACGATAAGTATACTTTATCAACATAATAATACTCTCTTTCAACCTGAGTGTAGAAAAAAAAATTAGAGAAAATGATCACCAATATTCTTGGCACCTAAAGGGGAAAATGTGAAATTTAGATGTATTATCATTGTTCTTTCTCTTTGGTCATTGAGAAATTCTTGAACTAATTTTTTTCCTCTTTTTCCAAGAGTTTTATTTAATGTAAGAAAGGCCAAATAATGTGTTTGAACCATCTGCACTGCAAATGTGTTAAATGATTTCAGCTTTGCTTGAAGTTAGAGAAACTCAACTCAAAATTGTGGACAAAATGATAGTTGTTTTTTTTTTTTCACATTCTTTGTTTTTATTTAAAATGATTA
>NW_005347999.1:0-1422 GCF_000412655.1 Myotis brandtii | reverse complement strand
AGACCAACAAAAACCCCAAGAAAAGTCTACTCTCTCTTGACAATGGGCCAGGAAAGGGGCAGCTCAACAAGACAGAACACATTTAGACAATAACCACAGAAAATCTTGCAGTCCCATCAGTACAAGCCAGGGCCCAGTGGAAAGTTTAGACTCCACCCTTGCCAGGGGGGAAGGAGGTGCCACAGCCTCCCCCCGACTTCCCGGGTGGTATCAAAGAGGGCCTGTGGGAAGCCGAGACTTTATCTCTACTTGTTGGTAAAGAGGACCTCCTCTGTAGTGTCATGAGAGATAATGGGGGAGTGAGGGGAGACTTGGATTTCCACCCCACACAACTCCCTGCAACCTAAACCTCAAACCTTTTACAAACATTAATTCAAAATAAATCATAGACTTAAATATACAATGTAAACCTGTAAGACTTTTAAAAAATAACATGAGACAATTTTCCAGCCCTAGGGCTCTATGAAGCGTTCTTAGACATGACACCAAAATCACAATCCATAAAAGTATTTCACAATAAATTGGACCTCACCAAAATTAAAAACTTTTGCTCTGTGAAAGATCTTATTAAGAGGTTGAAAAGACAAGCTACAAAGTAGGAAAAATTGTTTGCAAACATCTGACAAAGTACTTATCTAGAACTTTTAAAACTGAACAGTAAAAACAATCTAATTAGAACATGGGCAAAGACATGAAGAGACATTTTTACCAAAGATGGCATGTAAACATGTGGGAAAAAATGTTCAGCATCACTAGCTGTTAGGGAAATGCAAATTCAAGCCATGATGAGATATCACTATACACCTCTCAGCATGATGAAATAAAACTATTTTATATCTAATTTTATATCTTGCTAGCAAGTGCTAGCAAGAATACAGAGACACGATCTGTTATACATTGCTGGTAGGAATATAAAATGGTGCAGCCACTCTGGATAACAGGTTGGCAATTTCTTAAAACAATTAAGCATACACTTACCATACAACCCAGCAACTGCACTCCTAGGCATTTATCTCAGAGAAATGAAACAGCTTTTGTAGCAGCTTTATTGTAATAGCTCAAAACTGGAAACAACCAAGATATAATCCTTCTCAGCAACAGAAAGAAAGGAACTATTGATACACACAACTTGGATGGATCTCAAGGACATTGGGCTACGTGGAAAAAAAAATTGTTCAAAAGGCTACAAAGGCTGTGAGTCTATTTATATTAACATTCTTGAGAAATGATAAAATTGTAGAAAGGGGAAACAGATTAAAGGTTTGCCAGGGGTTAGGAATGGTGTGGGGGAGAGAGTCGGCCTTGGCTATAAAGGGGCAGCACTTAATGTAACATCAGTTCAGTGTCTGAAATCGGAGGGAAGTCTTTGTGGTGATGGAATAGTTCTCTTTCTTGATTGCACTGATGGTTGTAGGAGCCTAC
>NW_005347998.1:0-437 GCF_000412655.1 Myotis brandtii | reverse complement strand
CGGCCTGACAGCTCCGTGAGGCCTGGCACCCCAGGACTGCAGCCAGCGTGGGGGCGCAGACTCGACCTCACTCCTCTCCCCGCCGCCTGCCCGACGCCCTGAACCCCTGAACGGCTAGTAAATGAGAGTGGATCGCAAAGCAAGCCAGGCCCTGCCTGCTGCCCCAGAGGGACGGGGCGGGGAAGGGAGGGACAGTGGACCTGCGTTTGCTTGGTGGCTGCAAGCAACCCATGTCACATTATTTAGATCACAATTACTTCAAGTGGCATAAATCCAGTTCCAACTGGATTTGGCAAAAAAGGGGGCGAGTTTAGTAACAGGGTATTGGGGTATCTCCAAGCGAGCTGAGGAAAGGGCAGGGGTCCTGTCAGGTTGGGGGGGTCACCATGTACAGTTGTGCAAGCTGCACCCTGCACACCCCCGGGCCACTACGGCCA
>NW_005347997.1:0-251 GCF_000412655.1 Myotis brandtii | reverse complement strand
CCCTCAGGGGATGTCAGAGAGCTGGTTTCAGCCCAATGGCGAAACAACCAGTCAGTATGATGCGCACTGACCACCAGGGGGCAGACACTCAATGCAGGAGCTGCTCCCTGGTGACCACTGTGCTCCCACAGGGGGAGCTCTACTCAGTCAGAAGTTGGCCTCACAGCTGGCGGGCGCAGCGGGCTAAGGGATCCCCACCCGAGTGCATGAATTCCATGCACTGGGCCTCTAGTTAAATATAATTAAAATCA
>NW_005347996.1:0-282 GCF_000412655.1 Myotis brandtii | reverse complement strand
GGTTCCTTCTGCCAAGTGGCAGCAGAGCCGCTCTGCCAGAAACCTCCGCACCAGCAGGTGAGCGAGGGAAAGCCCAGCAGCGAAGGCAGGTGAGGGAAAGTCCGAGCTCCAGGCTAAGAGCTCCAGGACCGGCCTCGCCCCATCTTGGCCTCCGGCACCGCGGGTCAGGGGTTCTGACAAAGGCAGCTCCTTCCTGCAGCTCCTCAAACTCCCAGGCCGCCTCCATCGCCCCTTAACGCCCCTCTGCTCAGGGTCGGGAATCGGTGGAGGCCTCCAGGTGTC
>NW_005347995.1:0-871 GCF_000412655.1 Myotis brandtii | reverse complement strand
GAAATCAATAAAAAATATATTTTAAAAAATAAATTAAAATGTTTGATTGCGACCGAGCCTGTTTGATGACTGATAGGAAGGAGTCAACTGAAGCTGCATAGATGTGAGGCGCGGACATGACCAATAGCAGACGTGCTTAGGGGGAGAGGAGAGAAACCCAGAGGAGCGGGTGGTGGGTCGGCTAGCTCCCTGGTGGCAGGAGAGGAACGCCTGGAGCTGCAGAGGCACCCTAGCGCTGAGATGTGAGGGTGGGAAGCTGAAAGAACCCACCTCTCCGATGGCCCTGTCTTCTCACGGAGGCAGACTGTGTGGTGGGATGGAGGGAAGGACGGAGTCTGGAGGATGCACAGATTCTGAAACAGCCCTTGGCGCCAAAGGGAGGGACGCCTGACCAGAGAAAATCATATTGTATGTCAGTGAGACTCTGTGTGTAGACTTGCATTACACGAGCTTCTCTCGACTTTGGTCTAGGAAGTCATCTGAGAAAATTAGGGAGAAAGGAAAGAAAATCATTGAACCCTGATTCAAAAAAGACTTCAGAACGATTCATTCAAGGAGACCCTGAATGTATAACCTTTCAATAAAGCTCAGGTCTCAAACCGCCTCAGAATAGAAACGGTCCTTGATGTCCATTTGCCACCAAACTTCCTGAGAGGATGTTCACACGCATTCCTTTTCTTCGCCCCCTCCTCCTTCCTCAATCCCTGGCACTCGTGATTGAAGTGCTCAGAGATACGGATGGATTAATTGCAAACTCTTTGGCTTCTTCCTAGATCACCTTCCCTCAAAATTTGACATTCTTTAAAATATGTTTTTATTGATTTTAGAAGAGATGAAGAGAGAGGGGGAGAGAGACGGAAACATCAATGAA
>NW_005347994.1:0-469 GCF_000412655.1 Myotis brandtii | reverse complement strand
AAGTGGAACAGCAGCCTGTCACCCGTGAGGGACGTTTGGTCATTGTCAGTAGTTACTCTGAATCACAGGTTTGGGACTTGGGGAGTTTCATTTAGGTTGGATTCTCCTAAGCACCATTTCTGTGCTTAGATTTTCAAATCAGAGAAATTGAAATTTCAACTTAAAATGACAATGGTTTATTTCAAAGGAGCATTTTCCTTCCCAAATGGGTCAGTTTCAATCCCTTCTTGCCATTTCCCACAGCAACGATATATTTATTCAATGGTAAAGTTAACTTACTGTTTAAAAAATTGAGTTTATTGGGGTGACATTGGTTAACAAAACCAGACAAAAGTATGGAATGCCTCACGAATTTGCGTGTCATCCTTATGCAGGGGCCATGCTAATCTCTGTATTGGTCCAATTTTAGTATGTGCTGCAGGAGCGAGCATTAGGTTAACTTACCGTTCTTAACTCACTATTCGGGAGC
>NW_005347993.1:0-241 GCF_000412655.1 Myotis brandtii | reverse complement strand
TCTCAGGGGGTTTTACCCGCACAGTTTGAAAGGTGCTTGGGATCTATGTAGGGGTCAGGGCCGCCTCTTCCCTGCCCCGCCCGGCTTCTCTGATCACTGATCACCAGTGGGGGCAGGACAAAGACAGCCCGGTTCTGTGATCATGGCTGGGGGGCGGGGCAAAGATGGCCCCTGTTCTCTGATCAGGCCATGGGGCAGGGCGAAGGCTCTTGCCTGCCGCCTGGGTTTCCGATCACCGTCA
>NW_005347992.1:0-229 GCF_000412655.1 Myotis brandtii | reverse complement strand
CCAAGTTCATATTCTTTACCGTCCAACATCGACTTGAGGACTCACCCAACACCCCCTCTTCTCCATGGCTTTTAATCATCATCCCTCTACCCCATCTTAGTCACCCCCTGCCATGATTACACCTTCGATGTTACTATTAGCAGGACAGTGTTGGATCTACTCCGCTTTCAGCTCATGCGCAACATGACTGTGATTTTATTAAATGCATGTCCTTCTGTCCACAAACGTG
>NW_005347991.1:0-265 GCF_000412655.1 Myotis brandtii | reverse complement strand
AAATGTCGAATTTCGTGCCCAAAAAAAGAGAATATGTAGAAAGTTTTAATTCATTACTTTATTTTAAAGAAAAAGTTATCATATACTTTGAGAAACTTATGGTGAACATGCTCCATCTCAAGATATGTGCGAACGATGGTTTAAACGCTTTAAAAGTGATGATTTCACTGTGAAAGACAAAGAACCTCCAGGTCAATCAAAAAAGTTTGAAGACCAACAATTATAAGTATTACTGGATGAAGATGCGTGTCAAACTCAAAAACAA
>NW_005347990.1:0-625 GCF_000412655.1 Myotis brandtii | reverse complement strand
TCTGTAAAGAATCAATAAAATATATTTAAAAAAAAATTTTTAAAAAATAAAATATGCTGCATCGGGTTCCAGAAGAACGGAACCAGTGGCTAAAGATCAGACAAGACAGGCTTCTCCTGGCCAGAATGTAACGAGTGAATGCGTTTTTTTCCTAAGGCGCGGAGACAAAAATTCCGCACTTGAAGAGAGAGAAATCGGGCCCAAAGTGTCTCCACAAAGTCTCTTTCATTTTCTGCTCCAGATAGTCATCAGGTATTAGCTGCTCTGGGGCCAGTCCTCTGCTGATCATGTTTCTTTTTCTACAAAGTCCTCGCTGTGAGGACACCGCTCCTTTTGAGAACAAAGAGCTTTGTGGACAGAGTCTGGTGACTATTTACAGGGGCTACACCCTCGTCTCTTCTCAGCGGATTCACTGGGAGGAATGCCTCTCCCATGCTGTGTTAGAAATGCTACCCAGGAAGACGACATGATCACTTTATTCCAACAGCAATGCCAGAGAGTTTGGCAGGACCCTGAGCTTGCGTGTATCTCTTGTATTTTTGTATAAAATATCTCCTGAGATGAAAGGGGAAGGCCTTGTTTGCCCGTGCTCTAGGGCAGTGGTTCTCAACCTTCCTGATGCCAC
>NW_005347989.1:0-319 GCF_000412655.1 Myotis brandtii | reverse complement strand
TCATTTATTTCTGATCTGATCTTTATTATCTCCTTCCGTCTGCTCGCTCTAAGCTTTTCTTGTTGCTCTCTTTCTAATTCTTTAAGTTGTAGCATTAGATAATTTATTACAAATTTTTCTTGTTTTTTTTTTTTGTTTTTTTTTTTGAGGTAGGTGTGTAGCGCTATATACTTCCCTCTCAGGACTGTTTTTACTGTGTCCTATTGATTTTGGATTGTTGTGTTTTCATTGTCTTTATTTCCAGGATGTTTTTAATTTCTTCTTTGATCTCTTTGGGAACCTAGTCATTGTTTAATAGCATGCTATTCAGCTTCCAAGT
>NW_005347988.1:0-1074 GCF_000412655.1 Myotis brandtii | reverse complement strand
CCAGCCCCAGCCCCAGCCCCAGCCCCCTGCAAGTTCTTCTTGCTGATGCAATCACTTGCCTCCTGGAGCTTTCCGGAGCGAGTGTGGGTGGAGTGTGTACCCCATTACAATGGAAAGACTCCTGGGGCAACCACCGTACAGGATCGGGGTACGGAGACCGCACCCAACCCTACCCTGGCTCTCCGCTTACAAACCCCCACATGCTCGAATTGCTACGGAACTTGCTTTCCTCAAAAGTGATTAGAGCAAACTTACTCACCCGGGGAAGGCGATGGAGGAGGAGAGAAAACTGTCTACAGATCCTGGGCACTTCCCTGGAGACGTAATTAGTGTATCTGGGCCATCACTCATTCTCGGCTGTTGTAATTTTCAGCTGCAGCTTAAGCTGCTGAGTATGAAGTAGCAGCTATTAATTAGTACACAGATTCATCAAGTGATGAAATAGAGAGGAATTGGTTGGGGGAATGGAAGTAGACATCACTCCACACATCGATTCTCACCACGATTGCACCAGTCTGCCTGCCGGGCTTCACTTAGGGGATCAGCTGCTGTCTTCTCTGACCCACGGCCTGGTCGCAGCCCCGAGAGCCTGGCCACTGGTGACGGGGCCAGCCCTCCCACGCAGCTCAGCCCAGTGTCCCTTCCTGTTCTCTGAAGCGTCATTTTTAAGTTCACTATGTCCTGTCCTGGACGTGGCTTGTGCAGTGGCCTTATCATCATTAACCTACTCCTGCCTTTTAACTTCCACTGTCATTTAAAAAATGCTGCCACTGAGAATAAGAACGCGAGGGGAGAGACCACACCATGCCCCACGTGTCCAGCATCGAGCCCTGATGTCAATAAAGTTACGTAGGAAACGGTCACTGCTGTAACCGAGAGGTGTATTCCCTTCCTGCAAAAACAAAAACGCAACGAAACACAGCCCACCGAGTGCGAACGTGGGCATCACGAGCTTCTGGTCATTCAGAGCTGAGGCTGTGGGACAGCAACCTGCCCACAGTGGTGATGGAGGGGGAGGCGGGACCCGATACAAGTTCGGTCACTGGGCCTTGGAATCCTGCAGTGACGCAATGA
>NW_005347987.1:0-226 GCF_000412655.1 Myotis brandtii | reverse complement strand
TGACAAAATCCCATGGGGAGAAAAGGAAGAGGCAGACCCCAATAGGAGACGATGCAACAAACTCCATCCTGGATATAATCATGGATCTGAAGACCTTGTTGGGACAGGAAGTGATAAAGGTCACCATCCTTAATTAAGCTTGAAGGGCAGCGAGTGCCAAAAAACATGGAATGCAGGATTCAGACAAAGTTATGTTTCATTCACTGGGATTCATGTGCCAACTTTT
>NW_005347986.1:0-266 GCF_000412655.1 Myotis brandtii | reverse complement strand
TTTTACAGAGGCCATATACCATGAACTGTACACAACCCCTGGAGGGGTTATCAGGACTGGTGCCAGGCCAGGCCTTTAGGTGTGGTCTCACGTCCCCCATCCCAACACACGGGGCTTTTCGCAAAGCCCGAGAAAGGTCTGGAAGTCTGATCCGTATTTGGGGGACAGAGAGAAAGCTTCCTCCATATTGGCTTGCTCAGGACTTGGAAACAGGCTCCCCTGAGTCACAGTACTAATACATCTGGAAATAAATGGGTTTTTCCGGT
>NW_005347985.1:0-643 GCF_000412655.1 Myotis brandtii | reverse complement strand
AAAAAAACTCTCAACAAAGTGGGTGTAGAGGGAACACACCTCAATACAATGAGGCCACGTGTGACAAACCCAGAGCTAATATCTTCCTCAATGGTGACAACTGAAATCTTTTTCTCTAAGATCAACACAAGACAAGGATGCCCACTGTTGCCGTTATTATTCAACATAGAAGAAGTCCTGACCTCAGCCGTCAGACAACGAAAAGAAGTACAAGCATCCAGGTTGGAAAGGAAAAAGCAAAACTGTCCTTATTAGCAGGTAACATGACACTACATCTATTAAACCCCAAAGACTCCACCAAAAAGCTACTAGAACTAATACATTCAGTAAAATTGCGGGATACAAAATTAATGTTCAGAAATATGTCGCATTGCTGTACACTAACAGCAAATTGCCAGAAAGAGAAATGAAGAAGTTCCATTTACAAGTGCATCAGAAAGAATAAAATACCTAGAGTAAATTTAACCAAGAAGGTGAAAGACCTGTACTCTGAAAACTATCGGACATGGGTGAAAGAAGTTGAAAAAAGACATAAAGAATGGAAGGGTATACCATACTCACGGATTGAAAGAATGCGTAGCATTAAAATGTTATGAATCTGAACAATTTATCTGAAATGTTCAAAGCAATCTGCAGATTCAAT
>NW_005347984.1:0-561 GCF_000412655.1 Myotis brandtii | reverse complement strand
GTGATATATGCCCTGATAATAAATAACCATATACTGTTATAGTGTGGGTCCCCAATGGTCATCAACTCAAAGGACCCTGAGAAGGCAGCATGAGCAAGACAGGGCCACCAATTGTTCTAGCACTGTTTACATGAGCACTGGTTTATTTTATATTTTCCATGAATCTTGTGGCCAGAGAAAGATAATTTATCCCTGGACAGTTTAGAAAGCAGAAATCCCATCAGAGCACAGCCTGTGGGCAGTGCCACAAGGGAAAAAACGCAATAATGCTGGCCAATTTTGACTTTTAAATACCACTTTCCTGTAGACCTCAAATAGACCAATATGGCTATCCTTTGGGCTGAGATTGAACTTGAAGCACTCAACCAGACATCCATGGCTTAATAGGGTCCATGGACATGGGATGCAGAGTGTTCATATATGTGAATGTGTGTGTTTTATGGGTGCATGAAAAAGTTCACAGTCTTCATTGGGCTCCCCAAAGAATCTATGATTCTAAAAGTTAAAACCCCAAGTTAAAATGCATTCCCCAAGATCTCATTAGAGCAAAGTGGTCTAAGT
>NW_005347983.1:0-641 GCF_000412655.1 Myotis brandtii | reverse complement strand
ATTCACAGCTTTTATGAATTTCAAGCAAAGGTGTTACCTACCTCTTGGTGCCTTATTCCCAGTTCACAATGGCTCCCCCAAGATATCGGAGAACCTTTGAAGCACCTTTTTGTGAAATAGTCCTTGGATTCAAGTATGTTTCCTTGGTTGTGTGTAACATTAAACGTGTATTAGGGTGCCATGCAAATGCGCTCCAGCTCTGGTGCGGCAGCGGGAACACAGGGATGGCAAGTGCAGGGCCCTCGGCAGTGCTGTCCAGAAGACATTTCCTCTCTCGCTGGGATTGTCACAGCCTCTCTCATAAGGACCCCAGGGGCTCCACTGAAACAGCGGAGGATCCCCAGTCCTTGGCTCTGGGCTCCAGCAGAGCTAGACTCTGCACCTTTGGCAGCCTGGTCTACAGGGTCCCATTTCCTGCACCCAGTATTGGGGTCTTAACACCCAGATGCTGAGTAAAGAGCACTAACAAATGATCTTTCACTTCTCTGTGTCTGTGTTTAATAACCAGTCATTAGATTTTATGAGCTTGATGTCAGGCTTGGCATAAATGAAGTTTCATAAGTTAAAATTTAAAAGGGTCATAAATAAAACTATTTAAATACACAACATTATGGAATTTATATATACTTATACATATTTAT
>NW_005347982.1:0-219 GCF_000412655.1 Myotis brandtii | reverse complement strand
TTAATCTCCAACATTTACAGGGAACTCAGGAAACTTACTAGAAAGATAAAAAATCCAATCAAAAAATGGGCAACGGACCTAGAGAGACACTTTTTGAAAGAGGACATACAGAAGACCGGAAGACATGAAAACATTCTCGAAGTCACTAATTATACAAGAGATGCAAATGAAAATGACAATGTGGTATCATCTCACACCTTTCAGAATGGCTATCATCAA
>NW_005347981.1:0-1626 GCF_000412655.1 Myotis brandtii | reverse complement strand
ATATAATAAATATATAATAAATAGATTGTGTATATGCGTTTATAATATACAGCTAGTTTTTCTTGAAATGTCTTATATGTTAATGCACTTGGAAATAAAAAGCTTATACACTAAAGTTTTATGCTAAAAGATTTATATAACAAAATATAAAAAAAGAAACTGATTGTGTTCTGTAAAACATAGGTTCTAACTTAATCTTTACATTTGCTAAAATTCATCAATTAAACCACATGAACTTCATTAATAATTGTGGCTCAAGTTATAATTATACCTACAAATCCCACTAAATTTAAACATTGTACCCCTTATAATCTTAAGACAGTAACTAAATGTAAAATGGAGAAAAAATGAGTGTGCCTCACATTAATTATAGCCTTGCCTAAATTTCCCTTAGTCACAATGCCAAGCCTTCTGATGCACAAAACAGCCCCTCTTGGCCTCTTGCTATATGCCAACAAATTACTGGCTACCTACTGCATTTTCTTGGAAATAGAGGTTCTCCCAGACCCTAAGCCTATGACCCTCAGACCCAGCTTCCCATTCTGTTTTATATCATGGAAACGGCACCCTATAAACTTGACACTGCTACAGAGGCCTCCCTAAGACAGGATGGAGCCAAACCTAGGGCTTTGATATATTCCCACTGCAGGAAGAGGTGGCTTTCCCTGACCTCAGTCTAGACAACAGGATAATGGAGACGGTCACCTCTCCTCCAGACTCTTTGGCTATCTGGGGAGTCCCTTGAGATTAATTGGCTGAACGACAGTGGGAATTCGTGGACTACACAAATGGCACTACTCTAATATGTGATGTAGCTCAGGAGATGTTGCTATATTTTATCGCTTAGACTGAATGCCCTTAATAAAGGATAGGATCCATGAAACAACATACTTGGCCAAACTTCAGACAGTCATCTTAACACTGGATCCTCTGGCCAACAATGGTCCCATCTTTACATTTATTATAAACCATTGGTCTATTGCCTAAAAAGTGTCCCCTTCAGGGTAAAAAGAGTCTTTGGGAATCTCTGGCCTAACAGATACCCAAAATATACATCAAAAGTGTCTCTAGATACACTAAGGACACAATACAAGGGCATACATGGATATGCTTTATAATGCTTTATACAAGGACCGGTACACCCACACTACAAGGAATAGGCAGAAAGGTAAAGACAATTCATAACATAACCACAATCCTCCAACAGATTCCCTTAAAATCAGATGTATTACCTATTCTCTTGCCTATGGCCCACAAAGGAGACACCTGGTGGCAGACTGGGTTCCATGTCCTCCTCATATGCCTAGTAGGACTATTCCTCATCAATTTTATCAAAGTTTGCCTTTGGTAGCTAAATCAAGCTGTCCTGCTCAACTTTAACATTTCCAAAGCCCAGGTGACAAAAGTTATTCATCCCAATTAGTATTATCACTGATGTTGAGGCATCATAGAATGGGTTGCATCATAGATTTTTCAAACTATCTGTTTTCTTTTTTAAAAAACTCTTTATTGTTTAATGTATTACATATAGTATTACATATGTCTCCTTTTCCCCCCATTGAGCTCTGCCCAGCCACCGCCCTCACCCACCTAGTGTCTGTGTCAATTGGTTATGCTTATATGCAT
>NW_005347980.1:0-377 GCF_000412655.1 Myotis brandtii | reverse complement strand
CTCTCTAGAATTCACCATCTTGGTTCTTCTGAAGACATAGAAACTAACCATTATATATCTCTCCACATATATTTCCAAAAGCAGAGATCTAGAACACCAAGTAGACAAAATTCAGGGTACACTTTCAGAAATGTTTTGAGATCCAAAGGAAATGTAAATTGGAAAATATTTTAATTCCCTGATTCCCTGTCTCCACTTGTCAACACTGCTCTGAGCGCTGTCGACTTTGCTGTGCTGTTCGTTGGCTGGTAATTTTGCTCTGCAGGAAGTTAGTAGGACATACACAGGAACTAGAAGGCCCATGGACAGAGAGATGGTTTGACAAATGGGATAAGGGCAACAAGATTGTTGGGAAGGCAGATTAGGAGGAAAGAACC
>NW_005347979.1:0-620 GCF_000412655.1 Myotis brandtii | reverse complement strand
ATCTTTCGGGACCTACTTTTTTACTGAAAATTATGCATCCAAGTTTCATCTGTAGTATTGAATGTGGCTGCAGTTTGTCCGTTTCAGCAGCTTTAACACAACATTGAGTGTACACTGTACCATTTATCCACTCTTCCTTCAATGAGGATTTGAGATATTTCCAGGGTTTTGTATTGTTTGAGACATTCTATTGATGCACAACCACCTTAACCACTGGGATGTTTACGTCTCAAGTTTTGCTCCTTGAATGGCCGAGGAATGATGTCTCATGATCTTCATTTGTCTTTCCCTGGACACTAGTTGAGGGGAAGCTATCCGTGTATGTTTACAGGTGCCTCTCTACATTAACCACATACTGACTATTTTTCTCAGAATCAGTGCCACAGGGCTGTATTCAAACCTAAATCATTCAGATCTTAGACCCAAGCCTTTCCCTGCAGTGCGCTGAGCTGATGGCAACTCTGGCCACAGGCACTGTCAGTACCGACACAGCCGTCAGCCCTGAGAGCTCTCTGAACCTCTTGTAAAGTTTGTAATGTAGATGTTTGGAGCGCATGTCATTGATGGGAGGTCTGCACTGCCATAATGAGATATTTATAAATAGCCCTCCAAGCTAGATT
>NW_005347978.1:0-421 GCF_000412655.1 Myotis brandtii | reverse complement strand
TAGATTGGAAAATCCATGAGGGCAGGGTTTCTGTCTGCATTTTTTTGTGTGTTTTTTGTTGTTGCTGTGACAAATAGTTGCAACGTATGAACATTTAAAACAGAGGACAGTAGTGGCTTTTAGTCTAGCAAAGAGGGGCACTGCACAGGGGAACAGTAACACAGAGAAATCTCTGCGTCGGGAACACCCAGGCCTCGTGAAAGGGGTCAGCCCAACCACGGGCCAGGTGAACATAAGCTCAAATCACTCAGGATAGAGGGAGAGGCAGGTACAAAAACCTGGCCCAACAGAATGTGTTTAGTGCCACCGTGGAGACGGATGCTCTGAGAGCACAGGAGAGGCAGCCACCGCGTGCAGCAGCCTGGTGGAGCCAGGTCTCCATGGGGTGAAAGGAGAGAGAAACTCAGAAACAGAGACTCGA
>NW_005347977.1:0-372 GCF_000412655.1 Myotis brandtii | reverse complement strand
GGCTTTGGAGCCTTGGACAAGACCAACATCAACTGACATCTGTCCTCCATCTCTGCAGGGGGCGGAGGAAAACGCAAAGGGAAAAGCAAGAAGTGGAAGGAAATCCTGAAGTTCCCTCACATTAGCCAGTGTGAAGACCTCCGGAGGACCATAGGTGAGCGTCCGGCCTCGAGGGGGCTTGGGGAAGGGCTGGGGGGCGCAAGGGGCTGTTAACTCCCACACAGTGAGTCCAATACAAATCACTATCACCATGATTCCAGCAGGGCTCCAGGCCGATGTCCTTGCTAATTGACGTAAAGACGCAACAACGTCTATTGAGTATTTGGTGTGTGCTGGGCAGAATTGTCTCTGTTACCCTTTGAGACGGGTTCT
>NW_005347976.1:0-225 GCF_000412655.1 Myotis brandtii | reverse complement strand
CACCATGACCAAGTGGGATTTATTCCAAGGATGCAGGGTTGGTGCAATATTCACAAATCAATAACTGTGATACATCACATAAACAAAATTGAAAGACAAAAACCACATAATCATATCAATAGACACAAAAAAAGCATTCAGCAAGTTCCAATACAATTTTTGATAAAATCTCTCAGCAAAGTGGGAAGAGAGGGATCACACCTCAACATAATAAAGGCCATATAT
>NW_005347975.1:0-398 GCF_000412655.1 Myotis brandtii | reverse complement strand
CTCAGCTGCAGAAATGCAACTTTCCACCTCAGAGCTCACCCTCCGGAAACTGCCAGGGGAAGTCAGCCGAAGCCAGTGGCTGGTTCCCTTGCAATGACTTCTTGAGAAGGACTAAGTGGTGGCCAGGGGCCCAGTGCCTGTTAGGGGAACCTGCACCAGCTTCCCTCTGCCTCAGCGCAGCGCAGACCCCTCTGACACATCTGAGGGGAGGCTGCTGGGTTTGAAATCCAGCTCCACCTCTTCCCAACGGTGTAGCCTTGGGTGAGGATCCACCCCTCTGCACAGCTCTCTGACTGGTAAAGCGGGGAGGGTAAGTAATAATAATAACTGGCCTCAGGGTATTGTCATAAAGATTAAGTCCGGATACAGAGGCAGAGCTGCCTCAAACAGATTGTCAA
>NW_005347974.1:0-784 GCF_000412655.1 Myotis brandtii | reverse complement strand
CTAAAATCAATAAAAATATATTTTTTTAAAAAGAATTAATTAACATTGCAGCAATGACTATGACAAAAATAATCAACAGTTATTCAGTCAATAAACATTTACTGAAAACATGATATGCCAAGAAGAAACTGGCCGGAACAGTCAAATTTCGATTTTGAGAGCTCTGTGTGCAGGGGTCAGTCCTAAGCAGGCAGAGAAGCTCATGCTGAAGGAAGAGGAGTCAAGAACCACAAGAAATGCTAAAACATCTAATGGTGAACATTTTTAATGGCATGGGAGGGTGCAGGGGAGGCAAGGGAGTATTGAGGGGCAATGGGCCAGGTCACAAGCACAGGGGTTAAAATCCAAATGAGAACGTCTGCTTGTAGTGCCTGGGATCCTTTATCACAGCTGAGCTCAGCCAAGAAAAACTCAGAGGTGACTGAACTCATTCCCAGGAACTGAGCCTGGGTCTGTGCTATTCCTTAACACAGGGCCCAGTTCACAGCAGTGCCCAGGTGCTGCGTGGGGGCTGCTCCCCATTCCAGGTGTGGCATCCGGAGCCAGCAACCATGTCAACGTCCCCCAGTCTTTCTCAGCTGCCTTGAGCTGAAAGCTCAGTCCCACTGCCTGCTGGCATTGTGGTACAGATGACAAATGTCCATAAGGTCAGCCTGAGGAAGCAGGCGAGGCCGTGAGCTCTGTGTCGGGGGAAGCTTAAACCACGGCCTGTCTTCCACACTGTCCAAGGGAGACACTACAAGCTCACTAGCCTCTTCCTTGTTTAGCAAGTACTCAGACAACC
>NW_005347973.1:0-245 GCF_000412655.1 Myotis brandtii | reverse complement strand
AGAGAGGGATAGAAACATCAATGATAAGAGAGAATCAGTGATAGAATGCCTCCTGCATGCCCCCTACTGGGAATCAAGCCTGCAACCCGGGCATGTGCCCTGACCTGGATTCAAAATGTTCATGGGTCGAAGTTCCACCACTGAGCCACACCCAGGCAACATCAGTTTCTTAAGTATGTTTTGTCAGTGTTGATAATGATTGACAATGGATGTTAAAAACATTAAGAAAGGCCTTTTCCATTTTT
>NW_005347972.1:0-455 GCF_000412655.1 Myotis brandtii | reverse complement strand
AAAAGCACATTTATCTTCTTAATCTAATTTTATTCTTCTAGGCATCCCTTGCAACCTTGGGCAAGATGCTGCCGACATAGCACCAGCTATCAGTTTTGTATTGTAATTTCAAACCCTAGATTTCCAGCGCCTTTTCTGTACAATTCTCCTCAGCTCTTTCAGGCTGAACAGTATCGGAAACCTACCTGTCACCTTGTGATTCACTAGTCCTATTGCTGGTGACAACGAGAATTCTGTCGGGCCATGGTCAATTCCAGTGCAGTAACCCTATGTTTTCACATTTCACAACTGAAAATAATATGTGACGTTACTTTGATCATGGGTATACCTCTGCTGTCTTCTCCTCAAAGTAATTTAGGATAGTAATGGAACAGCATATAAGGTGACCTTTTCAAATATTTAATTTGAAGAGTCCGCATAAGTGGCCACTTCATTCGTTGAGTTTCTAGCGTTGG
>NW_005347971.1:0-506 GCF_000412655.1 Myotis brandtii | reverse complement strand
GATGAGATTACTCTAAAAATCAATACGTTTAAAACTGGGCTGATACAACTGAATTATCTGTTTTTAAGATTCTTTTGTGGACTGGGCCCATATTGCTCAGTGGTTCAGAATGGACCCAGACACCAGGGGCTTACCGATTTAATTCTCTGAAAGGGAACATGGCCAGACTGCAGACTTATAATAAACCCAGTACAGGGCATGCAGGAAGAGGTCTATTGATTTTTCTATCTCTCCCTCTCACCTCCACATACTAAAATCAATAAAAACATATTTTTTACCACCAGCGAGGCTCAGTGCTTGAGCACAGACCTCTGAACCAGGTGGTCATCTTCAATTTCTGGGCATATTCCCAGGTTCTGGACATGATTCCGAATGGGGGGCATGCAGGAGGCAGTCATCAATAATTGTCTCTCATCATTGATGTTTCTTTCTCTTTCTCCTTCTTCCTACCTCTTTGAAATAAATTTTAAAAAATATTAAATATATAAATAAGTAAATAAAAAATA
>NW_005347970.1:0-254 GCF_000412655.1 Myotis brandtii | reverse complement strand
ACCACCAGGGGGCAGTTCCTGCATTGAGCATCTTCCCTCTGGTGGACAGTGAGCATCATAGTGACTGGTTGTTCCACCATTCGGTCGATTTGCATATTAGGCTTTTATTATATAGAATCATTTTACCTCTAAAACACCGCTTTTTTTAATCTTTATATTTCTAGGATTTATTCACCCCATTTTATTGATGAGAAAGACTAAGGCTTTGATAAGTTGAACAGCTTGCCTGAGATAACCTGGTATTCAAGCCAAGA
>NW_005347969.1:0-1188 GCF_000412655.1 Myotis brandtii | reverse complement strand
ATCTTATAAGTATAAATAATCTTTTATATTTATAATGGTCATGATTTAATGAGTGCTTTAGCCAAGTGATAGCATACATATTGCTAGAGCAAAGAGCTCCCAGTTCGAAAGCTGTAGGAAGATTAAAAACAAAACAAAACAAAACAAAAAACACACACAAAAACTTGTGCGCCATACAGGAGAGACCTATTGCAATTGGCCCATTTTTTATGGGCATTTGGAAGTAACAGAAATAAAATTGTGTGCCTGAAATATAACCTTCACGTAAGAGCAAAGCTTTATATAACAGTCTACAACAGGTTTCTCAACCTCAGCATTTCCGCCACTTGGGGTCAGACAATTACGGTATTTGTCGCGGAAGCTGTCTTCTACATTGTAGGATACATCCCTGGCCTCTCTCTGTTCACCAGATGTCAGTATCACCTCTCTTCCCTCCCCTGTAACAACCCAAAAGATTTCCAGACATTGTCAAATGTCTCCTGGGGTAGGGAGTACGGGGTAAAACTGCCCCTGGTTGAGAACCACTGATTTAAAACAGAGATATTGGCTAGTTCAACATTACCAGAATTACAGAGATTCCACCCCATACTGTATTAATAAGTTAGGTAGTATTACTGTGAAAAAGTAATATTTTTTGGCTTCAAAACAGTTTATAAATATAGGCTCTACTTAAGGGATAGATTTTTCAGATTCATCCCTTGGCTATACTTAATTTAACCTTTTTGTCTGATCCTACCCCAAATCTATTGAATCAGAATGCTGTAGTGGTAAGCTAGGGATTCTGCCTTATTAATGTGCTTCTCTGGTGATATTCATGTACCAACTAGGCAGCAGACTAAAGCCACATCTTGTTAAATAAATATTTGATTCAGACATCATGTTAGTGAACTTTTTCATAACTCATCCATTCAGCAATGATTTACTAAGTGCCTACTTTGTGCAGGCACTGTTTTAGGCTCTGCAGATAAAGTAGTGGGAAAAAAAAAAGACAAAAATCCCTGTCACTGGGAAGTTTATGTAAAGTAGCAACTCATCTTAAAGCCAACTTACTTAAAAATCCCCTCTATTAACAGAAAGATAAAAAATAAGTGTTTTTCATGTTTTGTTTTGTTTTTAATTGATTTCAGAGAGAGAAAGGGAGAGGGCAAGAGGGATAGAAACATTAATGATGAGAGAGAATCACTGATT
>NW_005347968.1:0-871 GCF_000412655.1 Myotis brandtii | reverse complement strand
CAGGTGAGAACCACTGGCTTATTGAGAGGAGTAAGTTCACAATATCTGTAATGAGCTTGGCACAGAGCACATCTCTCCCTCACATTGCCATTTAGTAGCTCAACGACTCAGCATTCTCTTGTTGTGTCTGCCTGCTCAGCACCCATACCCCTATGCATGGTGACTAAATTGTGACCGCCCTGTTTGGTGGCGGGTCTGTTAGTCCCAATGCTCCATCTTCCCCTGGCTTAGGAGTGGACCTGGGGCTGAAGTTAGGACATCTGGACCCTCTTTCTGGAATTCGGAGGCCCACAGCAAGGGCTCCAGGGCCCTTGGTGTTGGTTAATTGCAATGACCTCACCCGAGGAGGTATTACTAGCTCCTGCTACCAAAGCCCAGGCTTTCTGGCTTCATGGCCTCTCTAGGGATCAGCGTCATCAGCTTCAGTCAGTTCAGGGAGTTTTCCAAATGCATCCTTTTTATATTTGTAATTTCATCCAAGTGCCTTTTAAATTTTTCAGCAAAGTCATATTAAGTGACATAATTAGTCACAGTGGCAAGACAACAAGATGACCTTGAATGAGAAAAGGGATGTTAGTGGATGGATATGTAGATTGCTGTTTGGGAACACAAGGTTTCATCTTGTGCTTTCTCTCTCCTCTCTATTCAGTGGGGTCCAGGAACCCACAGCATCAGCACCACCTGGGAGCTGGTTAGAGATGCAGAATCTCAGACTCCACCCAGACCCACTAAGATCGCAGGTGCTTCCAAGGAACATCTATCAGTTGAAGCATGTCCCTAAGACAGACTAAGCTTAAAGGCAATCGTGTGGCCTGTTCCCACAGACTCCCTTTTGTTGGATGCCGGGCCATGCAGAACCCACTGTGCCAGG
>NW_005347967.1:0-757 GCF_000412655.1 Myotis brandtii | reverse complement strand
CTGCTCAGCTGACCACCCATCCCAGCAGCCCAGCAGCTCAGCAGCTTGGCGGCAGCCACTCACTCCCTTAGTCGTCCTGTAGGTCCAATCTCCGGAGAACAGGCCAGACACTGAAAGACCAGCACCACCAGCATGACCCCGACAGTGCCACCAGCCTCCTGGAAGTGAGCCTTGGGCACTGCAACTGTTTCCCCCTCCCTAGATGCTCAGCAAGGAAGAAACAATATAAAAGTGTCCGCCAGGTGGCTCCCGAAAATTAGCACAAATGTCAGCGGGATGGATCCAAATCCCAGGCCAGCAAGGGCATCCCACTGCCCACCTGGAGGGGCAATTGTGTCCTGGCACCCCCCACCCTCTTTGGGATGGGAGCCAGACGCAGGGCTCATGGCTGCTGAGCACCGCCTCGGTGGCACGAGACTTTCCCGATTGGAACTGTATGGGCAGGAGCCCACAGCAGGCACAGCAGGGCCAGGATGAGCAGGAGCAGCAGGCAGGAGAGGCAGGTGGCTTTGTACTGATGGTTTCTGCCCGATCCCCGCAGTCCACCCTGAGGGACCCCACCCATGCACAAATTCGTGCACCAAGCCTCTAGTTCAGTAATAACTTTCCTTAATCACTTAGAACTTATATTCAGCTACAAATATCAGATACTCAGCACGGACAATAGTGTGATGATTGCCGGGGCCAGGGGTGGGGGGTGGAGCTGAAAAAGGGCATAGCAGGGATAAATGGTGATGGGATAAATAAAATAAAATAA
>NW_005347966.1:0-764 GCF_000412655.1 Myotis brandtii | reverse complement strand
TGTTCCAAATACTCACATATGTACTTATGTGAATTATCTTATGGGACATTCATAATTCAATGAAGTTCCTGCATAAGCAGTTTCTCAACTCCAGAAGCACTCACATGAGTCTTATTCTACCCACTCCATCACACTTATCTCCCTAGGATTTCTCTAATACCGACATCATCCATCCTGCTAATCAAATCAAAGCTCTGAGAGCCACACTTGGTCTCTCATATTTTCTATGCTTCCTCACGTCCTGTCTTTTAGCAAATAGTATACATTTTATTTACAAAACCTGTCTCAAATCTGTCTACTAATTCATAACATCATCATCTCCAATGATTTCCAGAGCCTTCTAGTCTCTGAACTTAATTTCCTATATTTATTCTTCATATAAGCAAAATTGAATTTAGCAAAAATTCTCCAAACACCCACCTGTCTTCTAGTCACCTGAGGAGCAACAAATATTAGCAGTTTCCTTTATATTTGAGACATTGAACATGTACAAGCAAAAAATGTATATATAGTCATAATATACATAATAATCAGGATCATGTTTGTTTTTAATTTAATACTACATAGTAGAGAAAATTTAATTTCAGAATTTAATAAAATCTTTAATACATTTTATTTTTAGCAAGATATTCTATTAAATGGATGTGGCATATTCATTGATTGAGTTCCTGATTAATGAAAATTAAGATTCTTCAAATCCATGATGTTACAAACTATGCTTCAAACTTGTATGTATATGTGTGTGTGTATATATATATATATAT
>NW_005347965.1:0-1087 GCF_000412655.1 Myotis brandtii | reverse complement strand
ATGTGGCTCGCGAGCTGCAGTTTGCCGACCACGGGCCCAAGAAAAGCACAACTGTCCCAGCAGTTAAGTAATGCAGAGTGTTACCCTAAAATATATTTAGGGCCAGACCACTTCATCCAAGTAGAAGATGTTTTTCCAGGGTTGCAAAGACTGAGAAAATAAGGAAAAAAAATTGGTGGCGACTCGGCATTAATGAATGTGAAGTACATCTGGAATAAGGGTAAGACGAAAGCCATTGGTTTCACTGCGAGCCGCCTGCTGAATACGTCCCTAATATAATCCAGAAACACACTGCCCTGGTCTGGGCTTCAGTCACCCTGTGCAGCTCAGAGGGTGAGGACCCTCTGTCTGACCCAGCATGTCACCCAATGAAATAAAGCCTCCACGCCATGTTCCTCAGCTAATAAAAGGCCACTGACCCATTCGAGTCCACTCTGATCCCTCTACCATCTACTGTTGCCGTGAGGATGACATGAGATAGCACGTGTGTAAACACCAGCCTGACACACAGCAGGCTCTGCAAGCGCCCCTCATTGTCAAAATCCCGCAACCCACTTTCTCCCACCCTTAAGCAGAGGACATGTAATCAGATGGTACCATCTCACATGAAAACCATTTTCTCCAACATTATATACTCTTTGGAGTAAAGAAAAAAAAATCAGTGTTTAATTTCCTAAACAAGCAACAGCAGAAAGAGATTTGCTTTTAAGAAATGATCAGTTTAAACCAGAACAGAGAACTGAGAAAAGGGAATTTTTCCAAAGCAGGCTTCAATTTGTACCTTGTCCATCCAAGGACTGTGCTGGGGGCTGGAGGGGTTGGGTGGATGGAATGTCATCTTTGAGAGTTTGGGGGTGGTTCTCTCCCAGTGAAGGAACCAATCAGACTAGGGCACTGCAGTTTTTTTTCAATGCGCCCTAATGTTCTACAGATTCTCAGGGTTTGGTTTTGTGATGGCGAGGTGGGCTATGCACCCATTCATTTAGGAGGCTCAGAGCACTGGACACCCCCTCCCTGGTCCCCAGGCAGATGCTGAGGACCTGGACGCCATTCAGTAACCTAATTATTACACATTCTTGGCGAAGTT
>NW_005347964.1:0-269 GCF_000412655.1 Myotis brandtii | reverse complement strand
ATTCGTGCACCTTGAAAGGAACTGTGGGCCGCGAGGTGCAGTGGGCACAGGGGCGGGTCTCAGCCTATCCTCCGTGTCTCCTCACAGCCCCTCCCACCATGGGCCCCTGGTCCCCTGTCTGCCAGCAGTCCTGCTCCTGCCGCCACTGCTCCCATGTGCTGACGGCACATGCCCTGCTCGCACCCACTATGGTGCAGAGCAATTGGGGCCGGCGCCAGCAGCAGGTGTGATCGGCAGCTGCTGTCCTGATTGCCCCTCAGGAGCAGGGA
>NW_005347963.1:0-286 GCF_000412655.1 Myotis brandtii | reverse complement strand
GATGAGAGAGGATCATGGATCGGCTGCCTCCTGCACATCTCCAACGGGGGATCGAGCCCGCAGCCCGGGCCTGTGCCCTGACCGGGAATCAGACCGTGACCTCCTGGTTCCTAGGTCGATGCTCAGCCCCTGAGCCGCGCCGGCCGGGCTGTATGTGACTTTCTAAGGGAGCAGGAAGAAACAATGAAACGCCGAGAAAGCCGGCCTCAGGGCCCGTGGTGGGGCCATACCGTCTTCCAAGAGCAGAGGCAGGGAGTCCTCGCCCGACCCACGGCTCAGAGTGAAC
>NW_005347962.1:0-627 GCF_000412655.1 Myotis brandtii | reverse complement strand
AGCCTGAGCCAGGACAGGCCATTTATATGTAAAAGCCTCTGCAAACAGCTTGGGTGGGGCTGCCAATTGAATGGAACAGGACCTCAGGGAATCCCCAGGGTAGTGTAAACAATGTGCTCCAGGCTGATGGAGACTCAGGTATGGCTACCAGTTGGCCCTGAGACAGAAGAAGTCTCAACACAGGAACAATGACCCTTTTGAGTACCCCTGTCTGGGAGAAAGCCACGCCCAAGTTCTTGCCCTGATGCCAGACAATCCAGTTCCTCCCAGTATGTATCTGGGTCCCTCCCCTATGTCCCGCCTCCTCCCCGCTGGTGCTGGAGCTCCGAAGAAGCAGGACCATGTAAGTTTGTGCATGGGGCCCTTTAAGAGGAAAAACCTGGGATTCCAGCAGCCTCCTTGTTACTTAGCCACATCCCTGCTGGTTTTTACAGCCTGTAGTTGTGGGGAATTCTCTTTCCAACTCTGGAATCCCCAGATGTGGGTCTGGTGTGGAGCTGGGACCCCTTGCTGTTCATGTGCAGCCACCAAAGCCTCAATATTTCTCCCAATTAAAAAACACCACACATTAGTCTTGGACCAGCTTTCTGTGCCTCTGCCCCTCCTACTAGTCTCCATGTGCTTTCT
>NW_005347961.1:0-235 GCF_000412655.1 Myotis brandtii | reverse complement strand
TGAATTACCTATGAATGTGTTTTAATATCTCCAGATTGTTCTATGAGAATATTAAAAATCTAGAGGCCCAGTGCATGAATTTGTGCACGGGTTGGGTTCCTTGGCCTGATTGACGATCAGGGCTATTTGGGCCAGCCGTCTTGCCCAATCCTGATTGGGGCTGGCGGCCAACCTCCCACAGCTCCTCCCCCCACTGGCTGTAAGAGGTTGGTTGGCAGGGGGGAGGGACCGCAGG
>NW_005347960.1:0-225 GCF_000412655.1 Myotis brandtii | reverse complement strand
CACACATCAACTTGTTGTTTCACTTATTTATGCATTCTTTGGTGATTCTTATATGTGCCCTGACCAGGAATTGAACCTGCAACCTTGATGTATCAGGGTAACACTCTAATCAACTGAGCTATCCAGCCAGGGCCTACATACTCTAGAAATATTCCTCAGCTATCACCTTTGGTCCTAAGAATTTTCACTGCTTTTCCTAATAGTATTTCCCTGTAACTATCTGTA
>NW_005347959.1:0-298 GCF_000412655.1 Myotis brandtii | reverse complement strand
TAATGAATGGGAGAACATATTCACCAATGATACATCTCATAAGGGGTTAATCTCATAATTTATAAAGAAATTATAAATTCATCACCAAGTAAACAAACACCCAATTACAAAATGGGCAAAGGCCCTGAATAGACACTTCTCCAAAGAGGCTAACTGCAATAATATAAAATGAGAAGTATAAACCTTATAAAAATAATAACCAGAGCTGTGGAGCTGAAGGGAGGCAAAGGACTTGCCCCTCTTGGCTAGCACCGCCCCCACCCCCCAACAGGAGACCCGTTGGATTTTCCCTGCTGAG
>NW_005347958.1:0-673 GCF_000412655.1 Myotis brandtii | reverse complement strand
TCAGCAGGGACAGAGCAGCATTTGGGGCTCACTATCACTGGTGCAAGCTAGGGTGTGAGTGCCTAGCAGAGGCTGCAATGGGTCATACGGTTGGATGGTGGTCCTGCTCAGATAGCCACCCAGACTAGTTTTCTGGCCCTGTTGAACATCTTAACATTTTTAAATAAACCCCTTTGTCGCTAAACTTCCTGGAGTAGATTCTGTTCATTGTAACTGGACACCCTGTCCCGCACACCTGGGTTACTGAAGCACACTCCTGTTGTGCAGGCCTATTCCATGGAGTGCCCCCTCCAAAGTACTTTTAATGTTTTGGTCTTACAAAGACTTTGAACAATACATTTTTTCTTAATTCTGTGTCTAAGCCTTACATGTTTAAGAAGAAATAATATGTACGGGGATGAACACTTTTGTGTATGTAACCAAGAGGCAGCAAACAGCAGGTAGAAAAACATGTTTCTTCAGTGACTGAAATGACAGTGGTGGAGATCATAGGAGGCAGTGGTTCTAATTATCTCAGTGTATTTCATAGAATTAAGTCATGATTTCAGTTTCGGCTGGAATATCTTTAATATCAAGTGCATGAGACTAAAAAACTTTGGGACAATGGTCCAAAATTTAAGGTTATCTTCTAGTTGGAGTATTTTTTAAAAAATATATTTTATTGATTTTTACA
>NW_005347957.1:0-563 GCF_000412655.1 Myotis brandtii | reverse complement strand
CCAGTGACTGCGAGTTCACCATTTCTGATTCATGACTGTCTTGGCTAGTGTTACTGCCAGCAAATTCTTCCTTTTATTCAGTTGAAAAATGTCTGCATCTGGAACTGGTTCATTATCGTGCTGGGATACCCATTTGTCCCCTGCTCTGCGTCTCCTAGTGGTCTTAGAACCTGTCCTAAAATTTCACAATGTTCTTCAAGTCCTTCACTCCTCTTCTATTTCCTGTACTCAGCGATGACCTACCCTGGGGCTCCACATCTACTTTGGCCAATTCACGGACATGATCACTTTACACATAGGAAACAGTGTCATTCCTCTTAGGTAGAAAGAATTTTCCCTCCTCAAAGGATAATTCACTCTGAGCAAATGCCCCATTTTAGAAGTTTGAGTAGTGAATCTCATCTTCATCAAGGAAACTACTGAGTCTGCCATTCATCTGCTGTGCTGTATTCTTTTTTTTTTGTTTTCTTTTTACTGTGCTGTATTCTTCCTTTCTTTCTTTCCTTCTTTTTTTCTTTTCTTTCTTTATTTTTTATTGATTTCAGAAAGGAAGGGAAAGGGAG
>NW_005347956.1:0-492 GCF_000412655.1 Myotis brandtii | reverse complement strand
TTTGACCTCACCTAGGAATGTGAGACTCAAATTTTTCTTTTCTTTTTTTTTTGAGAATCAAATTTTTCACCCATCCATGCAGCACATGGCTACAAGTAACCACAGACATGCCAAAGAGCACTGAAAAAGAGTATTGACTTGGGGGTTACAAATAAATTTTAGTGAGTAGGTGAATTTGCAAATATGGAATCCACAAATAATGAGGACCACCTGTACCTACCTGATGAAGTAGTGATTGAGAATCCAGAAGAGAGAAGGTTATAGGACTATGCCTGAAATAGTAAGCATGGATGAAATTGCTACCTTGTTATCTATACTAATAATCTATACTAATAAAAGGGTAATATGCTAACTAGGCTGGACATCTTCCAGACATCCTTACGGACATCTTTCCAGACAAAGCTATGGTGGCAGGGGCTGAGGCAGAGGTGGTTAAGGGCAATCAGACCAGCAGGGAAGAGTAGTTAGGGGTGATCAGGCAGGCAGGCAGAG
>NW_005347955.1:0-1146 GCF_000412655.1 Myotis brandtii | reverse complement strand
TCTCAAATCAATAAAAAAAAATTTTTTTTTAAAGAGAGAGAACGCAAAGAATGGACAAAACTGAGTCGTCACTTTCTGAGCGAGCAAAAGGTAAAGTCATCTTCAGCCTGATTGCATATTAGCTCCTCCTCTAAGCCCAGGGAGACCCCGGTCCTGCCTTCAGGGGCTCACCTGCTGGAGGGAGGTTGTCACTCAGAGACAGGTAACTGCAGGGTGTCAGGGAAGGACTGGACAGAGAGCCGGGGAGCTGGCGAGCAGCATGGGGCGAGCGTGTTATCCAAACATGTCAGTTTCTGGTGACAAATGGAGCCACCAGGGGGGTGGCGGCCTCCTCCAGAGCAAGCATGGCATGTGATGACGGGGGCCTGGACGCTGCCGCGTGTTAAGCCTCGGCCATAAATCGGATGATGTTCAAATGTGCCATCGTTGGGTCAGGTCAGTTTCCAAATCTGTCAACCCACTTACCTCGGCCCCGGGGCGGCCTCTGTAGGGAGAACTGCTGTCCCGAGCCCCCCTCCCACTTCACTGCCTTATGTCTGTGTGCAGACCGCTCGGGTTTGGACCATTCCAGATGGTCTTAGAAAGCCTGCTTCCTTAAAGTGCAAAAGCATCAGTGGACATTGCCGGGACTTACAAAATACACCTAGAAGAAAAAGGTTAGTTATCCCACCACCCAGGGAGAAGCACTGTTGAGATTGCAGTGTTTTTTCTTTGCATAGACATTTTTACACAAAAATGGGATCGTTCTGTTTTTATTTGTATTTTACTTCTTATTTGGAAATAACCTTAGACTCGCGGGGTACTGCAGAGAGCACAGGGGTCCCTTTATGCAGCTTTCCCCAGTGGTCACAGCCCCCAGACAATAGTATACTATCTGTGCATATTGTTGCCTAACCTTGAACAAGTTCTTACTCTAATGGGAACATCTGCCTGTGATGTTTCTGGGGTTTGCCCCCTGCAGTCTAGTTTTCACACTGCGGCCAGAGGCACTGGTTAAAACCTAAGGCTGACCCCAACCCTCTTTTACTGAAAACCCCCAGGGGTGCAAAGTCAAAGCCATAGTCGGATGGGGAGGCCCTGATGGTGGGACCAGCACCCACACCCACACTCCCTAAAGCTTTTGTCACTTTTGTCACTCTCCCCGTC
>NW_005347954.1:0-1117 GCF_000412655.1 Myotis brandtii | reverse complement strand
TGTGTCTCCAGAAACCAGAGCCATGTGCAGGAATGCAGCGCCAGCACCCGGGCAAGAAGCTAGGAACCCATGGTGGCAAATGTCCCTGGATTGTGACAGGGTTGGGGACGAGATGGCAACCAGCTGAGCATTTGCAGGCTCAGGAATCCTGTGTGATGTCAGGGCCACGGAGGCCTCGGGAGCCGAGCAAGCTCCATGTCACACGGTGGAGAGCTGTGAGGATTCCATGCCAGGGTTCCTACCATGCACTGTGGGAGGAGAGAAGCAAGGCCTGCGTATGGTTCAGGCTAGAAAGGCATCTGACCGATGTGTAAGGCTATGCATTCTGGGAAGCACATCAGGTGGATGGACAAGTTATCACAGGAGAGATTTATGGCAAAAACATACCAATGACCTTAGAGACACGAGCGGCCCTGGCTTCTCATTCCCTGTGAAACTAATTTCACAAGAGGAGAAAAGGAGGCCACTCTGATTGTTCTTGGCAAATGAGACCAAATAACCTGGTCGACATGGGTGGCACCGGTTTGCACTGGAGGCGGGCAGGTGCAACGGATGTGATTCAGTTTCCCGGGGGTCAGATGGAATAGGCAGAGTCCCAGGGAGCGGAGATCAGTGGGTCCCCACCTCTGACCCCTGAACCAGTCTGCTGCTTTGGTTGAGGACTCTGGCTGCACATGGGCCTGTGAGCAGAACAGGTGGGCAGGGACTCAGCCTGGCATTCGCAGGCCTTGTTCCGCGTGGGGTGGATATAGAAACGGGCTGCGGGGACTCTGAGCAGACACTTCACCTGTTGCTGTGTCACATCTCATGGTAAGTTGCACGGACACAGAGAGCATTCTCCTGGGCCTCCAGTCAGGGAACACAGGGGCCAGAGTGATGCACAGTCAGGCAGAAAGGGAGCGAGAGCGAGAGCGAGCTCACGATTCCCTGTCAGAGGCCACAACCCTAGAGGGGGGCAAAAGCCGGCAGGGCACGCTCTTGGTGACATGGGGTCGACTTGGGAACCCAGCTCAGAATTCAAATCCACCTCCAGGTCACCTTAAACCCCTAATGATGCTGGACTCCCTCCAGTAACACTTGTCTGTTCATAGTATCCCCAGGCTATTCCGATGATTTC
>NW_005347953.1:0-260 GCF_000412655.1 Myotis brandtii | reverse complement strand
CGCCCACAGGCAGAGCAGGATGCGGAGCCCTTGTCCCAGGCCTCTGCACAGCACCTCCCCGCTCAGCACGCCCTGCGCCCTGCGAGCCTGCTGCGCTAGATCTGTGTGGTGGGAAGGGAAAGGGACATGCCCAGGGCCAATTCTGGCCAGGCCTGCGCACTGTCCTGCCTCAGACCTCCACTTTCTACTTCTGAGCCCATTGTGCTCTTACCTTCCGCCCTCTTATATTTTTTAAAATTTATCTTTATTGTTGAAAGTAT
>NW_005347952.1:0-447 GCF_000412655.1 Myotis brandtii | reverse complement strand
AGCTCTAGATTAGTGAGGCTCTGGGATCCCAGACAGGTGAGGAGAGGGGGCCAGAACCAGGCTCCGCACATTTTATGTCGTTCGGTCTTCCCAGCTACTATGGAGGGTAGGTACTATTTAAGAGCCAAGGGATCTGAGGCTGGGGGGGCGGGGGGTTTACATGACAGGCTTAAGGTCCCAAAGCTGGCAGAGGTGGGACTGTGATTAGAAACCTTGTGTAGCTCCAAAGTCCTGCACAGTCTACTGTGGGCAACACAGGCCATTCAGAATCAAATATTGTTACGGTTACAACACCCCATTGTTACTCTCATGAGTTATTCCATTACATTACCTTCTGTTTTGGAGGAAACTCATCATGATTACTCTTCTTGATTTTCCCTGTTGTTTTGTTAAACACTTGACAACTGCAACATTTCCATCTAGATTTTCATTTAAATCCAACATTGA
>NW_005347951.1:0-652 GCF_000412655.1 Myotis brandtii | reverse complement strand
CTTTTTGAATCTGTAACTTTATGTCTTTTACCACATTAAAAAAATTAGCCATTATTTTATCAAATTTTTTTTCTGCTCTGTTTTCTCTTCTTTCTCTTTGTGGTAACCTAACCCACGTGTTAACCTTTTTTTTAATGTCCCACTTATTGCTGAGGCTCTGATTATTTTTATTCTTTTCTCTCCATTAATGATTAGACTATTAACATTTATCTTTAAAGTTCAATAGCTATTTTTCATCTTCATTTTGATAAATTAAGTTCATTCAGTAAATTTTAATTTCCAATATTGTAATTTTTTATTTCTAGTGTTTACATTTCTTTTTTAAAATAGTGTTTTATATATTTTCTGTGATATCCTAATGTTTCATAGAATACTATCACATATTTCTTTAGCTACTTGAGTATAATTTAAACCCTTTAAGATATTTGTTTGTTGATTCTCACATTTTGAGAATTTCAAGGGCAGTCTTTATTGTCTTCCTCTTGAGATTATGATTTTTAAAATTTTGAACATTGTGAATGACATACAGTAGAGGCTCTAATTATCTGTTATATTTCTCTAGTGAGTATTGATTAATTGATTATTTCACTATTTTTGGCAAACAGTTAACTTGGATTAACATAAACTACAAACTTTCTCTTCATTGCATTGG
>NW_005347950.1:0-641 GCF_000412655.1 Myotis brandtii | reverse complement strand
AGTTGGATTAGGTACTACTTTATTGCTGTATTGCTTACCTCTTTCTTTATTTTCTTTTATTTCAAGGATTATTAGTATGAAAAAAATATTAAAAAAACAAAGTTAAAAAGGTGAGAAGATAATCACTCTTTTAATTAGCTCCTCTTGTTTTGTTGCTTCCATGTGAATTGTAAAAGCTTGTCCATTGTTAGATAAGACAAAACCTCAAACACTCAATCTCAGAAAGTTTTATCAGACAAAAGTGATGAATTCATGAGTATTAGGTAATTTTTCCATTGTAAGATGATAATATTTTCAAAGACAGGGCTGGCCTCCCCTGACTGGGTGGTTCAGTTGGTTGGAGCACCATCCTGTGCACCAAAAGGATGCAGGTTGAGTCCTGGTCGGGTTGTAGATTAGACCCCTGGTCCAAGCATATGTGGGAGGCAAGTGATCAATTTCTCTCTCTCAAATTTCTCTGTCTGTCTCTCTCTCTCCCTCTCTCCCTCTCTCCCTCCCTCCATCCCTTCCTGCCTCCCTCCCTGCTTCCCTCCCTCCTGCCTTTCCTCTCTCTCTCTCTCTCTCTATCAATAAAAACAATCCCTGCTGGGGATTAAATAATAGTACTAATATTAAAGACAGGGCTGGCCTATTGTTCACAT
>NW_005347949.1:0-501 GCF_000412655.1 Myotis brandtii | reverse complement strand
TGCTGTGCAAGTTCCAGAGGCCAACGTGCTTTCTAAGAACTCACTTAAGGATCACAAGACCCTACTATGTAGAGACTACAATCGCTCCATTTTACAAATGAGGAAACTGAGGCCGAAAAGGTTACGTGATTTACTCAAATTACCCACAGCTCCTTCATGAGGAAATGGGCTTTGATTCTTCTTTTTACAGGAGAGAAAGAACGAAAGTTAAGGACTGAATTGGCCAACAGTAACCATGCACTTGCTGTGTGCCTGCCACTGGAACTAAGCTTCAGCCACTCTTCTCTCCAACATTCGGTGCTGTCAGTATCCCCGCCTCCACCTCCTCACCCTCCTGCCTTTGCATGTGAGACACCAGAAGGCACCAGACAGGTAAAGTGATTTGCCCAGGCGCCACCAAGCAGGATCAGACTCTTCACAGCAGCGCTTGGAACCCTGCTCCCACCACCCCTCAGCCCCAGTGCCCTGAGGTTTACTACTAAATTGAAATGGTTTTAATTT
>NW_005347948.1:0-215 GCF_000412655.1 Myotis brandtii | reverse complement strand
TCATAGGTCGACGCTCAACCCCTGAGCCTCGCCGGCCCCGGCGGGCGAGAGAGACGCGGCTCTTAAGCCCAGGCAGCTGCAGACCAAGGTCAAGACCAAGGACGACGGGGCAGGAACCACTGGTCCTTCAGAGGCTGTGGTTCTGGATGCGTCTTGTTTCGATCATTAAAAATACACAACGTCCCCCAAAACTTAACAAAGTTCCCACTGCTTCC
>NW_005347947.1:0-227 GCF_000412655.1 Myotis brandtii | reverse complement strand
AAACCTGGGACCCTTCAGTCCACAGGCCATGCTCTAGTCACTAAGCCAAAGGGGCTGGGGCCAAACAACAATATCTGGAGCACCAGTTGCTCTCTGGGTCCTGTTGGGAGAACAGCCTGTAGGGGGTGTGCACTAGGAGCTGAAAGATCAGGGCAGAAGTGACTGTACTGGTCCAAGTGGGCTATAATAAGGCTTGTCCAGGGTTAGGGCCATGGAAGAGGTGAAAA
>NW_005347946.1:0-598 GCF_000412655.1 Myotis brandtii | reverse complement strand
GTATTTATAAGTTAACATTTATCCCAAAATGAAGCATCATTGATTACTAGAGGCCCGGTGCATGAATTCGTGCACAGGTGGGGTCCCTAGGCCTGGCCAGCGATCAGGGCCATTTAGGGCCATCTCGTCTAGTCTCAATCGGGGCCAGGCCAATCAGGGTCAGGCCAACTGGGGCCTGCCAGCTGTGGGGAGAAACAAGTATATACTAAACGCTTCCCTGGTCATATAAAGAAACATATTTTCCTATCGTTGTTTCTACAGAAACATTTGGGTATAATGTGATTACATACGGAGAATATTTATGTTTATGTAGCTATATACAGATACAACCTGTTTTCCCAAATTTGAGCTCTTGATTAAAATCACTTTAATTTGTAATCTAAGATCATTGCTGTTCTGAAGCTGTCAGGTTTTGAAGAAGAATATTTTCCTTTCTATATTTCAGTCTTTCTCTCTACATTTTTGAACCTTTTTGCCCTCCTCCTAACAGTGCCTAATATAAACCTTCACCTTTTTAAAAATACTTTTTATTAATTTTTATAGAGAGAGGATGGAAGAAGTATAGAGAGATAGAAACATGGATGAGAGAGGAACATCA
>NW_005347945.1:0-230 GCF_000412655.1 Myotis brandtii | reverse complement strand
ATATAATAAAAAGCTAATATGCAAATTGTCCCCTCGGAAGTTCGACCAACAGGGAGTTTGACCGCTCGCTATGATGTGTACTGACCACCAGGGGTAAGCACGAAATGAAGGAAGGCCCTGGCAGATAGCCAGCAGCTGGGAGGAAGGAAGCCACTTTCTAACCACAGTGTCTCTTCCTCTCCCCAGGAAGGAAGGAAGGCCCTGATCAGCCCTGATCCCCAGCCAGGCCT
>NW_005347944.1:0-376 GCF_000412655.1 Myotis brandtii | reverse complement strand
CTATTTACAACTCCTTGTATCATTAGTCTTCTGTTGTGCACACAGAAAGGCCCATGTAGAAGCAGTTCAAACTTTGCTGTTAGCTCATTCACCTAATTGCTAGGAACTACGTGAGAAAACACCATAGTTTTTTCTCTCAGTGATACCATAACACTTGTTCTTCAGCCTTTTGTCAGTCCTTTAATCTGTCAATAGTCAGTCCATTCTGCTTCCTATGCAGTGGCTATTTAAAGCCCATCCTCTTTATTTTCTGAATTCTTAAGGGATCATCCCATCACTCTCAACCTTAACCACCTTACCTACTTTCCAGAGAAGACAGAAACTAATAGACCTTAATTTCCTGACATCTCCATCTCTAAGCTACCATATCTTCTTT
>NW_005347943.1:0-532 GCF_000412655.1 Myotis brandtii | reverse complement strand
AAAAAAAGTTTTAGTTAATTACATAAGAACAACATGATGTATTAGCAAACACATATCTTCATGGTTACTTAGGACAGGATGAATAGGAGGATGTTTCATTTCAGGAGGCAGTGTTGTAGGTGAGCTTCCACCAATATCAGGGCCTCTATATGCTGGAAGTAACCAGATAATTTAATGAGAAGCATTTCTATGGAAACAAGAAAAACAAAGTTTCATAGTTTGAGCAAATTATAAATTCAGTTTCTGAGTTTAGAGAGAAGCCAGCTGAGAAAATGTCTAGAGGTCAAGTTCAAAGCATTTTAGAAGGCGTGAAGGCAAGCAGTGGCAATCTGACAGATCTTCCTGATTTACAGTTGAAATGCCTCTGATGATAACATAGCCATAGGCATGCAGATTATCTGTACACAAGCTGCTGTGGTGATTAAGTGAGGAGTCAGTGTCCAACAGGTGCATTACAGCTGCTGGCATTTTTAGGGCATCCCAGTACTCACCTGGTGGTTCATCAGTAGTTAGTATATGGGCCACCCATGCC
>NW_005347942.1:0-688 GCF_000412655.1 Myotis brandtii | reverse complement strand
CCTCTTTCTGTCCTGTTTGTGATCATGTGATGTCACCTAGGAAACCAAGCCTAATCCTGATGGCTATGGGTCTACAGAAGAAGAGAGGGTTGGCCATCTATCAACCAGTGGCTGATGCACCAAGAACCACATTCCTCAACCAGCGAGGGGGCCCACCACACCAGGCAGTATCTCAGCTCAGCTCCTCAGGACACCGACGTGGGAGCTGGCTGGAATCCCTTTCTTTGTTCTCTGAAGTCCTCAGAGCCAACTTCTTAACATCAGGATCCTTCTAAGTCTCAGTGCACTTGCCCATTGTGCTAAGTTCACACTTTCATTGCCAAGTTCATTTTCCTGTGAGTGAACACGCAGCTTCCCTTGAAAAGCATGAGACTGCCATCGGGCTTCCCAGGAGAGAAGGGCCACCTTGTCTGTGGTTTTCATCATTCTAGGTCTTAATAATCACCTCAAAGAAGTTAAGCCATTTTTGTAAGAATAGAAAACATAGGAAGTTTTTACCTCTGGTTTATGACCCTAAAAGCAACCAATATGGTTTGAACTAATTCCTAATTCAACCCCATGTAGGTGAACTGTGGCAGGACGGTGGTGTTGACCTTTGTTCCTGAACAAGCATAAGGGATCCCAGAGCCAGGAGAATGTGCAGAACAGGCGTGAGGAGGAGGTCAGACCATCATGGACACTCAAGGTA
>NW_005347941.1:0-435 GCF_000412655.1 Myotis brandtii | reverse complement strand
GAATATATGCTACATACAAATAGAAAAAAAGAAACCTATAGAAAAAAGACAAGAAATAATTATGAAACAATGTTTATATGGGTATCACTGCACAGTGTTATTATGGGTGGCCAATTATTTTCTTCCTTATGCATGCCTATAATTTAAAAAAATTTAAAAGTGGCTTTACTACTTTTATTATCAGAAAAATATCTTTGACTTAAAAATGTTAACTACAATAGAAATGGGTAGTGTTCAGAATGAGAAGATGACAAAATATGAGTTCTCAAATTTCATTTTTTGAAATGATTATTGAAGTTATTAATGTCATACAACGGTCTTCAGAGCTATGACCAAGCAAAACCCACAAAGGCTTATCCATTGAATGGAAAATATTAGCTATATTGTAGGTAGCCTCCGGATCTTTTGTGTGTCTTGCTTATGATACCATTATTC
>NW_005347940.1:0-880 GCF_000412655.1 Myotis brandtii | reverse complement strand
CAGCCTAACTATGCTAGACCTGTCTATGTTCCCAAACCTGTTTGAAAGGACATTGAGCCAAGTTAAAATAAAGGAAAGGAAGAAAGGTCAGTTGTGTAATTTCAATAAGATGGTTTGCGTATGGAAAGAAATAAAAGATCGGTAGGAAAAAATAACTCTGTAATATTCTCACTAACATATCTTTTGCAAGTGTAGTAATATAGTGAGTCATCAAAAATAAGGCAATGTCAGTGATGTCCCTTCTCTTGAGCAAGAAACTCCTAAAGCAAGCCCTTGCAGAAAAGCAAAGAAAACAAAACAGCAAGACTGTTAGAATCAACACCAGCAAAGCCCTAGAAACTAATCAAAAGCTTGCCACAACCTGGGGAGCATTTCCTCAGGAGGAAAAAACCCCACTAATTTCATTAAGAAGAGTGAGCTTTGTGGTGTTTTAACTTACTTTACATCCATGCTGTGCTCCCCAGCTCAGTGGTAGCCCTGAAAATAAACAGCGCATGTTCCCAGGACTGGTCCAGGAAGAAAAAGAATGGAACTCATTCACAAATTGTTCTTACTTGATCTGTCTAGTAGCTGCCTGGAGACCCACTTAATGGCTTCTCCTTTTCACCTGACTGGAACTTCCCTTTTGCCAAAGCTTCTATTCAGGAACACTCGTTTAAAATGTTTCTAGATAAATGTTTTAGTCACTGCCACTTGGGCTATGGTGAATAGTTGTAGCAAGTAATAAACTAACCACAAAGTTTGAAAGGGAAGGCGGGAGAGTGGATGCTTTGGGAAATAAGGCCTCTGAAAAGCTCTGCCATACTCCTGGGAAACAAGGACTATGCACAAAGAAAAGCCCTTAGAAGCCCTGTCCTCTGACATCTGGGTGACCTTGAGA
>NW_005347939.1:0-395 GCF_000412655.1 Myotis brandtii | reverse complement strand
TTGAAATAGTGCTAACTAGTATTTTGTTTAGATGATAGCAAATAATGCATATAGCAAATTTAGATGCATGACTAGTCTTTGTCACTAACTCTTTGAGTAACTTGATTTGACAAAATTTTAAGATCCTATTGTTTAAGTTTGTATACAAATCACATGAGGACAAGAAGAGTGCCTGCACTGTTTACCACTCAGTCTCCAAAGTCCAACAAGGACCCTCACAGTGCAGGCTCCAATCCAGTATTTGTTGCCTTTGAATTTATATTTATAAACCATGTTTTAGATTATTTAAAGCCTACTATATCACTTAAATAGGCAGGTTCATCCTTAAATGTTTGACAAAGGGAAAAGGAAAGTAAAAGAAAGCAAAAACAAACAAAAGCAAACAAAAAACATCA
>NW_005347938.1:0-235 GCF_000412655.1 Myotis brandtii | reverse complement strand
TCCATTCTGTGGCAACCCGGTGATCGATTAAAATGTGGAGATTTGGGGACACAGGGGAGGAAGTTCTATGCCCTGTGTGGAGGGGACCCTCTGGAGGCAGAAGACAAACCAAGGTGCAAGGCAGCACCAGGCATTCCTGGCATGGCAGGCAAAGTCCTTCCAGGCTTGGTCCATGGAGATCTGCTGCCTTTTGCTCCCAGCTGCAGAGTTGGCTCAGTTGGGTGGGCAGCTGTGT
>NW_005347937.1:0-217 GCF_000412655.1 Myotis brandtii | reverse complement strand
CTGCCCCCTGGTGGTCAGTGCACTCCCACAGTAGAAGTGCTGCTCAGCTGACTGGGATGAGTGGCGCTCCCACAGTGGGCCTATCCCCGCCGGCCACACCCCCCAACAGTACATGAATCCATGTACCGGGCCTCTAGTAGTAAAGATAATGTGAGCTGGAATTAATTTTCATTGATTGCATTTCATTTTTTTGTTGTTGCTTTGTTTTTTCCCTCAC
>NW_005347936.1:0-229 GCF_000412655.1 Myotis brandtii | reverse complement strand
GTAATTTGTACAATATGCTAAATTAACATTGCTCCTTTCTTGATGTTTTTAGAAAACTTGCTGGAACCTTTACTCTTCTATTCAAAATAACTTTTAAATATCTGGAAAGTATTATTGTTATAGAATATTATAAGTTTTTTATATGTAACTCATCTATAAACAACTATTCAAGTTGATGTAAGTTAACACTCATTTATTAGATATCTATAATGCATCATTGTGTTTGATG
>NW_005347935.1:0-948 GCF_000412655.1 Myotis brandtii | reverse complement strand
TGTGAATTCAATTTAACACAAAAAGTACCCACTGGGACGGGTGCAGACTTCACTAGGGAAAGAAAGGTTACTCCATTCATCTCTCCTGGGGTGAGCTCATATGAGGTCAGGGATTTGGGTCTTATTTCCCTGCAGATTCCAGGAGCTTTTGTTGGCTGAGCAGCGTCTGGCACTAGCTCTGACTCAACAATAACACCGGGTGAACAAGTGATTGAATGTATGAATGGAGAGAGAGCACAGTGTTGGGTCAAAGAGCCTGAGCTTCAAGTCAGACAGAAGTGGATTCAAACCTGGGTGTCACCTCTGACTGCCTGTGCCACCCGACCTCCTCAGGTCTCAGCTTGATCCTCTGTAAGGCAGGACAATGATAAAACCTGCTTCGTTTTGTAATTTTGAAAATTCAATGAGATGAGGCCGGCTGAGGGGCTCAGCTCAGTGCCTGGCACCTAGCTGGTGCTCAGTGAAAGGTCACGATTATAAGTAGTGTTACTGTTGTGAATTTCCACTAACACTGAGAGCTCCCTGAGAGTAGGCACTGTGTCTGCTTCATTTCTGTACCCTCCACACTGGGCACCTAGCAGGTGCTCACTTAGTTTTGCTGAGTGAATGCATGACCTCTCCGGCTCTGGCTTCCATATTCACCCCACTGCCCCAGCTGGCACTTCAAATAGAATTTGAATTATTATCAAATTTAAATATCAGGTGGGTGTTTGAATATCAGGCAGATATTTGAATTTTAATAAGTTTACTGTAATTAATGTTATATAAATTACTAGAGGCCTTATGCACAAAATTTGTGCACTCGCAGGGGTGGGGGGTCCCTCAGCCCGGCCTGCACCCTCTCACAGTCCAGGAGCCCTCAGGGGATGTCTGATTGCCGCTTAGGTGGGAGAGGCTGCCAACGGAGATGTGAGAGGCTCCTGCCACCGCTGCTGCGCTCGCCAGCCG
>NW_005347934.1:0-213 GCF_000412655.1 Myotis brandtii | reverse complement strand
GTGACAGTAAACATGATTTTAAAAACTGTCAGTGGTCACTCAAGGCCTTGGAAGCACCATACAGTTTCCTTCAGAAGCGCCCAAGGGCAACTTCTTCCCCATCCTTATTAACAATAATGATAAGAAGGGTAATCACTCATTCAGCAGATGCTGGCGGAGTGCCGACGACACCCTGTACCAGGATTGTTCGGAGGGACATAGTGGGGAGAAGCT
>NW_005347933.1:0-240 GCF_000412655.1 Myotis brandtii | reverse complement strand
ACCGGACATCCTTCTGGACGACCTTCTGGACGAAGCCAGCACTTGGAGGGAAGCCTGGGTCCCAGGTGCCAGAGGGAAGCTGGTGCCGACAGCCGGGGGAAGGAGGGCCTATTCTTGCATGAATTTCTTGCATCAGGCCTTAATATATATATATGTAATCCAAAGTTAGTAAGGTTTAGCAGGGCTTCCTCAGCAACCTGCTCACTGGTTCTAGACACAAATCTTGGTAGCCTTAGTCCG
>NW_005347932.1:0-338 GCF_000412655.1 Myotis brandtii | reverse complement strand
TTTTTTGTAGGAAAAACTCCTGGATGTGGTATAGTTGATTAGATTTTGCACATTTAAAATTTTAATAGATGCTATCTAATTATATTCCATAAAACTTTACCAGTTTATATAAAAAATAGACAAAAATATTTACAAAATTCCTTTGGATTTTATAATCATACTAGAGGCCCAGTACATGAAATTTGTGCATGGGGGGGTGTCCCTCAGCCCAGCCTGAACCCTCTCCAATCTGGGACCCCTTGGGGAATGTCCGACTGCCGGTTTAGGCCCGATCAAACCGGCAGTTGGACAGCCTTCTCAGAATCCAGGACCGCTGGCTTCTAACTGCTCACCTGCCT
>NW_005347931.1:0-433 GCF_000412655.1 Myotis brandtii | reverse complement strand
TCAAAACTCAGTTTCAGAAGCCCCCTGCAGCCAGCCTTCTCCCATCCTCACCGGCTCCAGGGCACTGCAGGTCCTGGGGGAACAAAGGCCCTGGCTGGGAGGTTGCCAGGGGCAGGATATGGGCTGCTTGTATGGAAATGAAGCTGAGCTATGTTAGGCGACCTCTGTTCATCGAAACCGGCCAAAGGCATCAGCAGCCACACACAGCGTTATCAGGAGACCGACAGCCACTGGGTATGCCCGAAGAGCTATCCCTTGGATCCAGTTGGTAGCAGACCCAATAGGTGCTCAACTCCACGAGCTAATGGATCATTGTCATGCCATTAGCGTTGCTCACCTCCCCCACCACGTTCCAGGCTCAATCCCCTCTCTGCTCATCACATCAACCACAGGGTTTGTTTTTGTTAGGTTAGGTGGCTCAGGAGGCGGCGCA
>NW_005347930.1:0-852 GCF_000412655.1 Myotis brandtii | reverse complement strand
TCTAGTAGATAATAACAGAGAATAGATACTAGTATCACCCCCATTTTTCACATTAAAAAACCACCAAGGCTTAGAAAACTTAATTGCTCAAGGTCATATATGGCATCCAACAGAGGTGTGATTCAAACCCAGGTCTACCTGTCTCCACAGGCTTTTAACTCCTGCAGTGGACAACACTGCAGTCAGCCTGGGCTTTAAAAGGGGCATAATTAATAAGGACATGGAGGCCCTCTAGTAATTACAGCCATCAAACGGGCAAAGGCAATTGAGTGCAGGGTGAAGCACATCTCTTTTCTGATCAATTTCAAACAGGGGTACACCACTCAAGGGCAGTGACTCAGACTAAAAATGAACCAAGGGCAATAACTCAGGATAAAAAGAATATTTTAATTTTTAAAGGCCATTATTTAAACAAATAATAATTTTCCAGACTCAAGCATATGATGTTCCATGACACTGGGGCTCAGTCGGTCCTGAGTGAGTGAAGGACACTTTCTGGAGATGTGTCTCTTCAGAACCTTCTGCAGATAGTGTTCTCTCCTCAGGAAACCGCTCCCCACACACCACTCACCTGTTATGAAGCTGATGGTGGAACTGTCACAACAGCTCAATTCTGGGTCTCCCCAGGTCACCATGGTCACTCGGAAGTTGTAGTACCACGCTGGCAACAGATTAGCTATTCGCTAAAAAAAGCAAGGAGACAAAAGACTAAGGGGAAAAATCATATTTTTTTTTGAGTAGAATTATTTCTATTTGGCCATGAAAAGAACTAATAAATGATTTTTATTTTATATTCTGTGCCTTGTTGTATTCACAAAATTTTCCACTAAAAGCACACACAACAACCTCTTT
>NW_005347929.1:0-1874 GCF_000412655.1 Myotis brandtii | reverse complement strand
ACACACGATAGGATGACATCATCGCAAAGTCCAAAGGTCATCACGCACGCGGCCTCACCAAGGGAGGGCTAGGCTGGTGACGAATTCAAGCTGCTTGCACAAGGTTGGACTATAGCGTCGAATGGCAGCCGCCTCAGCGAAGCGTAATAACCGGCTGCTGTTTTGACGGTTGATAATCCGAAACGATTGCTTTGGTTCCTTTGAAATATTGCAATCCAAGAGATGACGAGCTATTGAGCTGGTAGGAAGTTTTGTTCCCTTGAGTGCTAAGTTTTTGGGAACATGCTCGGAGATTCTAGTAGCCAGTCGTCTCTCAGTTCTTCCCACGTACTTGCTACCGCAAGTGCATTCAAAAAGGTATACACAAGAGGAGGTAACAAGAGAGTCCGGCTTGTCTAGATTGGTCTCCATAAGCATTCTTCTTGTTTGGTGTAGTAGCACAAGAGAAGCTGCGTTATATGTTTGTGCGATGCTTTGTTTTAATCGTCGTTCAATGCGTCGATCATTGGGATCACCTGTGAATGGCAGTGTTATGAAAACAGATTTTTTCGGAACGGTTGTAGGCCGTTGAGTTTGCTTCTTTTCCATGCCGTACTTTGCGATAAACTTTGACGGATACCCGTTTTCGCGCAGCACATTGGTGATGCCCTGAATGTCTTCTTCCAGGGTTTCATCGGAACAAATCCTTCGACATCTGGTGAACAATCCGTGTACTAGTGTTCTCTTGTACTTTATTGGGCAAAAGCTTCTAAAGTTTAGATACTGACCAGTCCACGTCGGCTTGTGGAAAGAAGATCTTCTAAGACTTCCGTCATCTTTTCTCTCAATTTTCACATCAAGAAAATGGAAAGATCCGTCTACTTCATGTTCAATCGTGAAATCGATATTTTCATGACACTTGTTAAGGGCTTCAAGCATCAATTCAGCATCTTCGCTGTTTTTGACAACAACAAAGGTGTCGTCAACATAACGACTATAAAATTGTGTCTTTTGTATTTCACACTTCAAAACCGTGCCCTCTAAGTTTCCCATAAAAATATCGGCAAGACTCGGGCCTAGTGGGCTGCCCATCGCGACACCATCCGTTTGTCTATAGGTGTTTCCATTGAAACAAAACTGAACATTCTTGGTGCATAAGAGCAGCAGAGTCTTCAGACGATCTGGAGGTATATTAATCTCGTTCGCATGAGAACAAACAATATCAATAGTTTCCTCAAGTGGCACATTTGTAAATAATGAGCATACGTCGTAGGATACCATGTGTTTATGAGAAACATTTAGGGTCTTCACTTGATCGACGAAATCAAACGAGTCTTTCAAGCTATGTTTGGCCAACTTCATTCTTATAGGTTCTATGAGTTTCGATAGCCAGCGCGCTAATTTCTGATGTGGAGCATTTACCATGGACATTATTGGGCGTAATGGAACTCCCTCCTTGTGCACTTTTGGAAGGCCATACATGCGAGGCATTCTTGAACCTCGAGGTTTTAGCTGTGCAACTGTGATTGCATCTATCAGACCTTCTTCATTTAATCGACGTAATTCACGTGATACTGATTGTTCAATTTTTGCCGTTCTATCACGAGCACTGAATTCAGGGCTGAATCGGTTTCTGTCGGCAAGAACATCTTGCATTTTTGTTACGTACACATTCCTATCCATAATCACTGCCCCAGATCCTTTGTCTGGTCTCAGAATTACGACATCGTTATTTCTACGAAGTTCTGTTAATGCTTTCCAGTGATCTGCAGACATAATACTTGACTTGCCTCGATCAGCGACACAAATTTGATTCGCCAGATCCACCGACTTTGCTTTGAACCAGCTCACGGCGTCCGGTGACTTCGGTGTTAACTCAGAAAGCTGTTCATATA
>NW_005347928.1:0-622 GCF_000412655.1 Myotis brandtii | reverse complement strand
CTAAAAACAAGTCAACAGCTTCAAAAGTCGTTAACACCTGTGTGCTTTAGTGACAATCTCCCGCCAAACCCAGAAAGGTACGTCATTAATCAATCAAACGTTGTTCTTAATCAGTTACAAATCGAGGCTCTTTCTCTTGGTTTTAATTTTCACGTGCCTCACTCAAAAATTGATCGTATAAATATCGAAGCACAGTTTGAACATTTATATGAACAACTTTCTGAGTTAACACCGAAGTCTTCAGACGCTGACAGTTGGTTCAAAGCTAGATCGGTGGATCTTGCAAATCAAATATGTGTCACTGAATCAGGTACATCAAGTATCATGTCAACAGACCACTGGAAAGCATTAACAGAACTTCGTAGAAATAATGATGTGGTGATCCTGAGGCCGGACAAAGGATCTGGAGCAGTTATAATGGATAAGAATGTGTATATAACAAAAATGCAAGATGTTCTTGCCGACAGAAACCGATTCAGCCCTGAAAATAGTGGTCGAGATAGAACGGCCAAAACGGAGCAATCAGTATTACGTGAGTTACGTCGGTTAAATGAAGACGGCTTGATAGACGCAAGTACAGTTACGCAGCTAAAACCTCGAGGTTCAAGAATGCCTCGCATGT
>NW_005347927.1:0-223 GCF_000412655.1 Myotis brandtii | reverse complement strand
CCACAACCCAGGCATGTGCCCTGACCGGGAATCTAACTATGGCCTGGTTCATAGGTCAATGCTCAACCACTGAGCCATGCTGGCGGGACTATCAGGTTGAATTTTAGATTAATAATTTATAACACTTTACAACACGAATGATGTTATAAATATCCCAATGGCCCTGGGCAGGGTAAAGGTTCCCCACCCTGATGTAGAGCCTTAGGACAGTCAGGAGGGACAG
>NW_005347926.1:0-1413 GCF_000412655.1 Myotis brandtii | reverse complement strand
TTTTTTTTAAATTTGGCAAAGTAGAATGATATGCTTCTCTTTTCATATTGTTTCTTCTTGTGTCTGATTCAGGTTCTTAAATGACAATCAAATAAACAAATACAATGGTACCTAAAGAAATAAAATAATAAGGCAGCTCTCCCACCAAGAAGTACACACCACTGTGGGTGGGACCAATAGTTTCTTGACTTCTTTACAGCCTCTCTGTTCAACCTTTTTCTTTGTAAACACCCTCCCCTAACAACTTCATGTGGTTAAGTCTTATTTATCCTTCAGATCTAGTTTTCTCTATGAAGCCTTTAGGATACCATTATTTTGGCCCCTAATAAAACTCAAAATCTTTTTAAGGGTCTCTAGCAAAAGTAATTGAATTTGATTTTTAATTCACAGAGAAATTCAGTGTCTTGGTTATTGACCCTCAGTTCTGCTTCATTTGATATCTCTATCTATCTCTATCTATTAATCTATCTTCTATCTGACCTATTTACCATTTATAAAACAAATATTTATTGAGCTTCTGTGCATATTTATGATCTTCTCATCACAGAGTTTATAATTTGGTTGAGAAGATGAATAATAAGTAAGCAAACAGATACATTTGTCATAAATATTAGGAAAGATGCTTTGAGAAGAGGGAGGTCTACTTTATGTTGATTTGTCACTGAAGTCCTCTCCGTGGGAGTGATTTTTGTGTTGAAATCCAGAAAAATGACAAGTCAGTTATGTGTATAATATCAAGAATATTTCAGGATCAGCAAAGAATAGCATCAGCAAAAGCCTTATCTATGGAAAGAAATAGTTGTGTTCAAGAAACTGAAGAAAAACCAAGTTGAGTAGATCATACTGAGTAAAGAGCAAAGATGATGAGTGTGATGGAAATACAGATAAGGATTTGCTCTCACAGGGAAGTGTGAAGGCACTGGTAGACATCTGACATAATTTTAAATGTAATGGGAAACTGTCCCAGGGTTAACCCAGAAGTGAAAGGATCCAATTTGCATATTGACAAATCATTCGGGCTTCCCTGTGGAGAAGGGAATTAGAGTGGGGTAAGAAAAGAATCCAGTAGTTCAATTATGATTGCATTACTGGAGTCTGGAAGAGAGACTGTAGTAGTTTAATTTAGGGAGGTGGATAGGAAGTAGATGATTCAAGTGCTCTCCTGCTCCTAGGAGCATGTCTGTGCCTTTCTCCACCCCATCTTTCCCCCCTCTCCCCAAGCATATCACTTTACCTCCCTCTCTCCTAAACTTGTTTCTTGAACCCACTTCTTCTACCTCTGTGACTTACTAAATAAACTTTCTCTTATTAACAACAACAAAAAATGAAAGTAGATGAATTCAACACACATGGTTGAGGGACTTGTTCTCATATAGTTTCTTCACTCAAGATAAAAAGTAGTGCCCTCTCTTC
>NW_005347925.1:0-226 GCF_000412655.1 Myotis brandtii | reverse complement strand
TGCAACAGGCCTCTAGTAAAATATAAGGAGGAAGCACAAGCTCTTGGTTTTGGTGTTCATGGCTAAATACTGCACTTTGTGACCTGTGAATGCTGGGGCTCTATCCTGTGGCCATCCTGTGGTTTTACTTGTACTAATTCTCATGTTATTGAGTTTGTCTTCTTGGAATGTCCTTTGGGGGTAGTCTTCTCTGTGGGCTTTGTAGTGGGTGAAACTATTTGACACT
>NW_005347924.1:0-244 GCF_000412655.1 Myotis brandtii | reverse complement strand
CTATCAGCTGCAGAATTCCTCAGAAAAAGACTATCTAGATAATAAAAGCCCAGTGGTGATAATGCCGTAACGACCAAAGACTGGTCACCAGGAGGGACTTGAGCGGGGGTCCTACAGCAGGGTCTGGGTCTCGCGTGATTTCGCGCACTGGGCTTCTAGTGTTTTATAGGCAAATCTACTTGCTGACTTTGGTTGTAAAAAGACAGCTCTTCACACACACTTAGGATGGTTGAAGGCTGAAAAA
>NW_005347923.1:0-1888 GCF_000412655.1 Myotis brandtii | reverse complement strand
CAATAGCAGTAGTCAAGGTGGAAGGCCTGGAAGGCCCTTTAATAAAGAAATCAAAAGCCCTCCATCCAGTGTCTGTGATGACCCCACCGCCCTGGAAACTCCAGATGCCCGGCCCGTTAACCGGTCAGCAGCACACCAGACTACACCAGCTCCCCATCTCCGTCTTCCATACCGTTCACTGTGATAGCTCCCGAGTAAAAACAGACAGCAACACCCAGGGCCTATTCACTGTGCATGTTGGACCCATGTACAATGGGGAAAGGAAACTTATCTGCTCTCTAAGGAACTGGGAATTGTATCTGGGAAACTGATTGAAGTACAGCGATGTCTTTCTGAACTCACAGACTCCCTACGTAATGAAAAGAAATCCTCTCCAGTGGCTCCACACTCTCAGGATCTGCCTCACGTCTACCTCTTTTACCAGAAACACTATGTAACATCTGTTGTTGAAAAAGAGAGAGAGAGATGTGCTTCTCTGCGGTGGCAAACTAAGGCTCAGTACAGGTCAGCAGACTTTCAGCCTCACTCTTACTGAAATGCTGTGTGACTCCCGCTGGATCCTTCTCTCTGCTGATAGGGAAGGCTTCATCCCATTCACTTCGCAGCCACACAGGAAAGAGTCATGAGAGATGCGGCAGCTCCAGGTCAAATATCTTCAGAGACTCTCTCTCTTTCTCTCAACATCTTTAGAGACTTAACAGCCCAAAGTTTAGAAGCCACCAGCTATTTTAACCATCGAGGCAATAAGCATATCAAACTCAAAGGCTAACATGGGCCAAATAAACATGTGGCCCATGGCCCGCGCGTTTGACATGCTCATTGTAGAGTATTTGCTGTGTAGTTTTTAGATGAGACCATTACAAATAAGATCTGGTTTCCACTGTGGACTCTCCCCACTGCACGGTGGCACGGAGGTGAAGCCCTTTCTGTGGTTGGCTCAGCCACTTTCCCCGCCTTCCCCCAGGCTGAGGCTCACCCTCAGAGCTCAGAGCGCAGTCTCAGAAATTGCTTACGTAGTCATGAGGTGTGGTTTCGTCTGAGGGTGGGATTCCCAGAACAAGGGAATATAATGGTGCCCTATGGATTGTGCTGTATGGTTTCTCTGAGGCTTTCTGTCCCTAGCCCAGAGCTGTAGTAAAGCTGTCTCAGAAGCACTTAAAAGGTACCTCAGCACGGTCACAGATCTTTCTCTTGGCTTAAAGATGAAGATAAGGAGTGCATACCTTCCAGCATATTCTTTTTAGCCCAAACCAGCAGAAATCTCTAGAGCTCAAAGGAAGATCAAAACCCATTGACTGCTATCCCCAGGGCTCCCTGAACAGGAATTAGTTATCCTGTGGGCTGGACCTCCCAGAATTTATCTAATTCTAACCCTATTGCTTTGCTTCCTTAAAAAATCCTGGATAAGGTTCAGATACTCCTAAAAACTGGCCTTGGGCAAATTTCAAATGACATTTCAGTGTTTTGACCCTTCTAGACCCCACTTGGGTGTGTGCTGGTATTACTAGTACAATGCCAAGAACGGGCAAGGTCTAAGGCGTGGTTTCCTGCTCTTGCCTCTCCTGATTTTCTCTCTGAAACTTTCCCCCCAGTTTTGGGATTATAAGAAATACCCTATTTCTTCTCCTCATAATCAACTCTTTTTTAAAAAAAATATGTTTTTATTGTTTTTTAGAGAGAGAGGAGGGGACAGGTAGAGAGAGACAGAAACATCAATGAGAGAAACATCAACATGGATTGGTTGCCTCCTGCCCGCCCCCTGCTGCAGATGTGCCCTGACTGGAATCCAACCAATGACCTATTAGTGCATGGGTCAACGCCCAACCACAGAGCCACACCGGCCAGGCTCAGCTCTTAAATTGTAACTTTAATTTTGGTATTTTTCTTT
>NW_005347922.1:0-1564 GCF_000412655.1 Myotis brandtii | reverse complement strand
AGCCGCAGTTTGCTGACCATGGTTCTAGTATAATCAAAATATGTATCAATTTACCAAAATAAAATGTTATTTTCTCACACAGGTTCTCAAGGGCACATAAATGGTTTCAAATAAGTGTGTATGCAAAATATTTTCCCCCAAACTCCGTCTCCTCAAGCACGCCCAGTGAAGAATAAATATCTACTCCTGGTGGGGCCAGGAGCTACCTCCAAAAGTTAACTATAGTAGAAAAAGGTTATTTTTGCCAATGAATCAACCAGCACGTGTGGTTGGCATCATTAGGAAATTTCTGCACTGGTTCTCAATCTTTCCATTTTCATCTACTTTTCTTGCTGTGCAGATAACAGAAACAAAGAGACCATCAATAGTGGGAAGAAACGTGAAGGTCCTGTGTATGTAAGGGAGGGAGGGGTTATTCTAAGCACTCATTCTCATGCCTCCTTTGCCATGGCATCACCATGGCTGAGTCAGGCCGTCAGAGCAGCAGGGCTGCACAGAAAGGTCTTGGATTCAACCCAAGAAAGGGAGAGAGAGAAGAAGAAGGTTTCTAGCATTTATTGAGCATTCTCTTTATGTTGAGCCCCATGCTAAGCCTTTAACAAACATCATTTTGTTTCATACTTACAATAATTCAATTCAATAGCCCTGTGATAGATAGAGGTTCAGAGATGTAGAATAGAGGAAGGAAACAAAGACAAAAGAAGGAGAAAGAATATGGATATATGTTGTGTGAAACGAAGAATGTAACAACAGAAGTGAGTCTCACACAACATTAAAATTAAGTATAACAGGCAAATCAAACTTGATTGAGTACCATCTAAGTGCTTGGCATTGTACTGAGCACTCCAAAGACAAAGGTAGGAAATGCAAACATGTGACGTTTTTGTGGTGAGACGGATCTTGATTTGAATTCCAATTCTCCTGAAAACTAGCTAATGACCTCAGGTGCATTGCTTAAATCAGAACGCTTAGACTAAGATTCTCCATCTGTAAAATTGAGCCTGCAGTATTTCCTCCAAAGCTTAGCAGTTAGGATAAAATCACATAACACACAAATAAAACATTAAAGGATGCATAGCAAATGTTGAATACATTGTGTCTAGTATCAAAATTCTGGTAGCCTAGCATGTTTGAAATGAAGCATAATGTTTTAAAATGGCAAAGCTATCTACATGCTTTATGTAAATATTTGATTCACAAAGTTGTCAAGGAAAAGAACATAAATCACTTCATTGGCCTCAACTTCAATGATCTTGCTCAACCCTAGACAGATAAAATATTAAAAGCAGAACACAAATTCTTACTTGGACTTTTATAAGTCTTTACTTTTACCAAGATTCTACCTAAGAAATAGACATGTTCTGAAATAAATCATGAGATTAGTAAAAGGCACCAAAAAGCACAGATCATTATTTAATAAACTCCTTTATTTTGAGATCAGCTATATCTTCAAAGACTTCCATCTCAAATGTATAACAGCAAATAGGCCAAGTGAAATGCATAGATTGTTTTTGCAATTTTTTGCATCGATGCACCAGAATATTTTAGAGGCTGGAAGCTAAAC
>NW_005347921.1:0-390 GCF_000412655.1 Myotis brandtii | reverse complement strand
AGTAATGACCTTGACCTATTTCCCAAATTACTTTGTATACACACACACACACACACATGCACACACTTTCTATTCCAAAGTGCTTTAACTTTTATTATCCTATGTCCTTGCGAGAGGTAACGGACATCCTATATAATAAAAGCCTAGGTGGCGTCCCGCCCTCGCGAGATGCCCTCATGTAACATCGTCACAAGATGGCTGCACGAACAGCGGAGGTGGGGCCCAGTGGCCGCTCCGCGCAGTGAGGTCTGGGGGTCCCGAAGCTCTGCGCAGTGTGGAGGAGGCCGGTCCCAACGTCTCCGCTGCCTCACACGGAGGAGGCAGGTCCCAGCAGAGGAGGCGTGTCCCTGCAGAGAAGGCGGGTCGCGGCAGGGGAGGGCAGTTGTGGGC
>NW_005347920.1:0-228 GCF_000412655.1 Myotis brandtii | reverse complement strand
AAATGCTGGCACGCGGAGCTCAAAAGGTTCGCCACCAGACTCTAGTGGCATCCAAAGGGCAGACTTCCCTGCGGACGCCTGTTGCGGGCATGTCCCGCGAGGACACTCTGGTCGGGGCTCCGCACGGGCTGGAGCCTGTGCCCAGTCCAGGCCCATTTTCCCGTTGGCTCCTCCCCGGGGCGGAGCTGCGGTCGGGCGGCTATAAAGCGGCTAGCGAGGAGGGGAGAG
>NW_005347919.1:0-732 GCF_000412655.1 Myotis brandtii | reverse complement strand
TTTTTTTGCTTCTGTTGAAGTTCTATGTCAATTCTTCATCAATAATAATAGGGTTCATATTGTCACTGGCAGCACAATGAACACCAGTACCCCAATCACACATCAATTCTACAGGCTTCTACTCCCTGGTGCTTACAAACAAGCAACGCAATGGTGAACAAGGGCCACTAGCTACTGAACTGATACCCAATGGCACGCTGAAATAAGTTGCTGTAGCTAAATAGTACTTCCTTGGTATTTAACCTCCAGAATACTTGTTTCTGGAATGCCCCACAACTAAAGGTATCCAGGAAAAACAAAAAACAAAAAACTATGTCCTTTACTTAGAGCTCAGTATCACTAAGTACATCTGAGAAGAGACTAGCCAAGGGCAGCACCTGATGGACTGTGATTCCCTGGATCAATTATAGGAAAGGAAGTACTGGGGTAATTGCAAGCTATACTTTTATAAGCTCAATGCCTCCATCCTAGTGTTGATCAACCCTGGGGGCGGGGGAACATCAGACAAGAAAGGAGAATCCTGCAGAGGTGACATAGTGTAATAGTGCAGACAAGGGTAGAGGAGATTAAAAGTGGTGTTAGTGGCAGCAGTAGCCGACAGAAATTAAAAGCAGTAACAAGAAGGGTGATCCAGTCCTCACAGAAGGAGAGAGGCATCCAAAAGGCCTGCAAGTGAGACAGATGAAACGTAAAGTGACCAAGAGAAATCCTGAAACATGTCAAGCAAGGGTC